>NC_091129.1:71605161-71941411 GCF_040183065.1 Periplaneta americana | reverse complement strand
GTCCTCACATAAGCCCGCACCATTCCGAGGCTTATTTTGAGACTTCGTAACAAGCTGTTTTTTTTACGATGATGGATTGTTAGCCCTTCGCCCAACCCCCAAGCTGGAAGATCACCCCTTATCTGGAGTAACGGTCAGCGCGTCTGGCCGCGAAACCATGTGGCCCGGGTTCGAATCTCGGTTGGGGCAAGTTACCTAGTTGAGGTTTTTCCGGGGTTTTCCCTCAACCCAATACGAGCAAATGCTGGGTAACTTTCGGTGCTGAACCCCGGACTCATTTCACCGGCATTATCACCTTCATATTATTCAGACGCTAAATAACCTAGATGTTGATACAGCGTCGTAAAATAACCCAATAAAATCACCCCTTATCGGCTGTCCGCGACTGCTTATTCAATATATTCGCAGCTACCCTCCATATCTGGAGACTGTCTCCTCTATCTGCAACCTGAGGACGCGCAATGCCGTGGTGATAGGGATCCACAATGCAAGATTTGTAATGCTTACTCCAATTTTTATCATTGTGAACACGTGGGATATAAGAGTAGATGAGACAGGTAAACATGCATAAAACTTATGTCTTTGTTGTTATTAAAGGGCGGTAGATAGTAAAGAAACATGCTTCTCGGAAAGGATAAGAGTGGAAAGAAAGGAGAAAATTCTGATTTTAATTTTTAATTCAACACTGAGCAAGCTTATCGCTATAAAGAAGTAATGAGAAAGAAAGTAAATAAGCAAATTAAGTGATTAGGTAAATAAATACGTAATTAATAACTAAATAAATAATTAAATTAATAAATGAGTAAATGAATAAGTAAATAAATAAATTAATAAATAAATAAGTAAATATGTAAGTAAAGGAGTAAATAATTAAGTAAATAAGAAGAAAATGAATAAATAAGTACATAATTAAGTAAATAAATAAACTAACAAATAATAATTTGTAAAAATTATTAAACAGCTTTCTCCTGATCATATGCAGTAAATAAATAAATTAAGCACTAAAAATAGAATTAAGCACTGCTGAACATTATTCCTACCATGTAATCCCCAATCCATTTGATATAATGCAGCATTTAGTGTCCTACTTATGATAAACTTCTACACATCCTCCAGCTTTCACGCCAATCTTATTTCTCTCAACATTCGAACATAGTAATGTCTAGGACTAATTTGAAGATTTTAAATACCTCCACAGCTTATAAAATATCAACAGAAAACTAAATGGAGAGGTTGTGTGCGCAAATCGGACTGTAACATTGCTCTGTTGCTCTGGTGACATTTGCAAACATTACAAAGTTCATGCGAACAAGTAGGACTATAACATTGTTCAAAGCGTACATTGAAATAGCCATCTGGGTTAGAACTTATGTCCAGTGCGCTGAAACCCCAGCTGTCCCCTTGTATGCTTATTTTGATTAAGCATTATGTATAGAAAATAATTTCGGGTTCTTTAGTTTCTCGTCATCACGGGAAGACACATCTCAAGAGAACTTGCTGATATGCATTTCGTTTATGGAAGGTCTAATGGAAATGGCAGGAAATCTAAGCTTAATCAGTCAAAATGTAATTCACTATGCAAAGTGACTCATACCAGTTTATGGGAACTTTTCAAATTTTGCAGGAACAGAAACTATGTAACAAAACTTCAGAAAGATGGCTTGACTTCGATTCTAGCCAGCTACACTGACTACTCGTATCAAGGCTTGTAACTACAAATTGAACGTTTCCACACGTCTTCCAATATGACAACTTCATATTGATCGCCTCTACTCCTCCTGAAGGTCTGCAAGAAGGTCAATAAAAATCCTGTATGAAAAAACAGAAGAAAATCTAATGAGATTGTTTGGATAAATATATCAAAAGAATTAATGAATAAATAAAATGTCGGACGTACATTGACTTTAAAGATGGGGAAACCACAAACACCTTGGAGTTTCTACATTAGCAAATGCTGAGAAATAGAATATAGAATGGGACTTCAATTGAGAAATCGGTGTAGTGTTTGGAGTACTGAGTAGGATAATCGATAATTTATTGAAAATGTTGTATTCTATAATTATTATTAAATAATTATATTTCGTCTTCTGCAGCTCAGAATGCCATTAAGATCTCTTAATTCACTTTCGCATTAGACATTGCAAGATGCAGCAGAATTTGACGCGTAGTAGGCCTATAAAATAATATCCGACTTCGACAAATGAGGTCTGGAAGTCCTTGATCACAGAGTACTGACACAATCGGATGTAAACAGCTACGCCTTTACGACGAGCTGTTATTTGTCACATTGTCATGTAATCCACATTACAGGGGTAACTTTGTCGGGATTCTATCGCTCTATGTGGAGAAGTTGAGAACTAATTATTGTGCTGATGGATTGAGAAGAGGGATGAAGGGGATGAGGGGTGTAGATTCGAGAGGTAAGTTCTAATTAAACCAGAGTAAATAGCTGTCGACTGACATAGTAATCGGAAATCCACATAGCGCCCCCTTCGCCCAACCCCCTTTCACTTCTCGGTCGTATTTGTACGAGTGCACTCAGAATAGAATGTAGGAGACAGAATCTGTCTACCAAAATTCATTTACGTCATAACAAACTCAAATTCTAAATAAAATACCTTTCCTCAAGTTATGGAGAGGACGATGTACTCTGAGAGGTGTCACTATACTCACTTTCTCTCAACTTCACCATTTTCTCTTTCACTTCTCGCTTAATCTGGCTCATATTCAACTGGCTACTCAGATGTGAAGAAGTAGGTATTAGTGTCCTGCAATGTTCGAACATGTCAGAGGCAACCAAGCCATTAAAAACTTCGTCTTATTTCACATGGAAAACTAATCGCAAGATTTTTGCTAAAATTCTCAAGCGATTAAAACATGAGTGGAGGACAGCGAATATTTTTACAAGTTGGAACAAACATGACAGGCCTTCTCCTTCTGAGCAAACATCGGCGAATATCGAACTTCACTATACTCGACATACTTGAACCGAACATAACGCCTGTAATGAACGACACTAATAGGTATACTATAGTCTATAGTAATACAGTACTTTACACTAGTTTACTCTCAGACTATAATTTCCGAAGAACCAATGTTTCCCATAGTCGTAGCAAAGAATTTATTAACATCCGTCTTATTTTAAAACATTGACGGATTTTCACTTTCTTTTATTGAAACTTATAAAGCCAGGATTCGGGAAAAGTTACTTGCGAAATATGCAATTGTCCGGCTTATATGTTTAACATTACAGACTTTTATAATTGTCGTTGTATCAGATTCCGATATATGATTAGTAGGTCTCTTGTAATTTATGAAATTTATGCTTGCATCAATGACAACAATGATCACATGATTAGAATGTGCGAAGATGGCGATGTAGATACGACAACAAAAAGTTTTCTGTGTTACTGAACTGGCTGAAACGAAATCTGTGTAGCGTGTACAACGAAATTTTCGCCGTGAATTTAACTTTGGGCCTCACTTTCTTCTATTGAAACTATGAAGCCACAATTCGGGAAAAATGACTAGCGAAATATACGTGTCCGGCTTAGCCTATAAGTTCATATTCAGTTATATCGGCGAATCTATCATGATGACAAATGTAAATGACAAACGTTGTTGCAGATGTTTTGAATAAAATTGAAGAGGACGGTGCTTTCCTGGATAAAGTGTTCTTCTCTGATGAAGCAACTTTCCACATGTATGGGAAAGCTGACAGACATACTGCAATTTTCGTATCTGGAATAGTGAAAAGCCTCGTGAGGTTCGTGAAGTCGAAAGAGACTCACCAAAATTAAATGTGTGGTGTGCACTAACAAAAAATACGATAATAGACTCGTTTTTCTTCGCTGAGAAAACAGTAACGGAAACAAATTATTTGGTTATGATGGAAAATTGCGCTGTGCCTCAATTACCATTTGGAACCATTTTCCAGCAAGACGAGGCTTCACCCCACTTTGTGGTCCAGGTTCGAGAATTTTAGGATGAGTTCTCCAGTCGATGGATTGAAAGAGGGGTTGAACCATTCGCTTGGCCTCCACACTCCCCAGATATGATCCCACTGGACTTTTTCTTATGGAGTTTTGTGAAGGACCAAGTATACAGCAGTCCTGTGGAGAACTTAAATCATTTGCGATGAAAGATTTATCAAGTCATCGCCAACGTCAGACCGCAAATGTTGCTGAATACCTGGGTGGAGGTGGAGTATAGGTTGGACATCTGCCGGGTCCCTGCCGGTGCACATGTTGAAATTATTAGAAATGTATCGTAAATGGCATGACTTTATCACATAGTTTTTTTCATGAAGTATGGTATATTTTAAAATACTGTATAGCCTATAACCTCTTAAAATGTTAAAATCTATAGGCCGGACACGGTGTATAGTAGAATAGTAATAGCTACCACCACCACCACCACCACCACCACCATCACCACCATTATTATTATTATTATTATTATTATTATTATTATTATTATTATTATTATTATTATTATTATTATAGTAAAAGTATACATATTACTATAATTCAATAGTGAGTAGTACACTTACAAACGGGAAAGAAGCATATAACAAGATAAATAAAAATTTTAAATCAAAGCTATTGTCAAAGGCGATCAGCTAAGCATTAAAAGTTAGAAAATATGTTAAGAATTCTGTGTTAGATTATGTGAGGTATAACCAATTGAATATGTATATGGGCAAGTGAAAAGAATACAAGAGGTAAGGTTACCCAGGAAGGTATTGGGATGATATCCTATTATCAGTAGGCCTACGTGAACTTTACTTATGAAAAATAATATAGGAGGCCGATTATTATTATTATTATTATTATTATTATTATTATTATTATTATTATTATTATTATTATTATTATTATTATTATTATCATTAATAATAATAGTGTTAATATATTATTATTTATTATTATTATTATCATCATTAATAGTAATAGTGTTAATATTATATTATTATTATTATCATCATCATTAATAATAATAGTGTTAATATATTATTATTTATTATTATTATTATTATTATTATTATTATTATTATTATTATTATTATTATTATTAAAATACATCCGTATTTTTCAGTTAGAAGCTAAAAATCACAAGACATCCTGAAAGCAAACAAGAAAGAAACGCATTGGGAGCAGTGTGTTGCCAGTAATGGCGCGCGTTTCTTCCTCCAGTAGAAATAAACAAACACTTGCAACGCACGCTGGCAGCAGCCGGGCTCCCATCTCGTCAATCAACGTCACAGTCAGTAGACGCGTCACTGCAAAGCTTCCCGGCACTGGACAAAAATCACATTCCCATTTATCTCAATAAATTATATGTCTAACGTTGGGCTCGTCATCCCTCTGTAATTATGTGCAGGCATTTCCGCAACACTGGATACAAGCTGTCCCGCCCGCTCGCGATTGATTTGCTCGTACAATAATAAACCTCACATATAAGCTTATTTTACGGGTGTATATGTCATTGTTCTTCAATACTGACACGCTCTAAAATAAGAAAACATGGTACAACACGGTATCCTCTCCGAATAGCAAATCCGTCCATGCAACTAAAAATAAAACAAATAGGGAAAACAACAAGAATAAATAATTTCCGAACACATTACTGATATCTACTATTGGAAGAGAACCACCAGCCGACTACGCTGAAGATCGCTGTGTATCGAGGTTTCGAAGCAGCAACTCCGCTAGTTCCTAGGCAAATCCTCTCCACTCACCGTCAGTCGGCGATAAGAAATGTCTTGAAATTGATTTGGGACGGAATTACATTGATGTTTAATATTGCGATGAGGGAAAACCTGGAGAAAAACCGCAACTGCCAACGGCGTCTTTGTCTGCCACAAATTTCACTACGGATTTTTAATGACTATTACACTTTTACTACGTCATACTACTTTTCACCAATAAAACGGTACATAATGAAGTCTTTCAATCAAACATGGCTGCTTATCCCACAATTTTATCGCTTCCCTAGCATTTGTTTAATTTTATCGCTTCCCTAGCAATTCTTTATTTTTATCATTACCCTAACATTTGTTTCTTTGCCAACATTTCAAACTGCAAATTCTTTACGGTACTGTAAAACATGCTTTGCGATCGTCATTTGTTTACAGCATAGACAGTCAACTGAAAATGGCGGCTCCGTTCAAACGTTTTGGTGAAGCTAACATTAGTGAAATGGAATTTCAGTAAGTCAATTAATATTTTATTGTATTAGAGTACTTTATTTCTTCTAATCTTTATATGTTTCTTCTAATCATGTAATAGTCAATTAAATCCCACTCGCGTTTTAATTTTCTCTAGATAAATCAAAACCTATAGTGAGATTACTGTTGAAAAATCCCAGGCCTAAATGCTTGCGTATTAGATTGATAATCTAGGACAGTGGTTCCCAGTCTTTTAGTGCCACGGACCCCTGAAAGTTCATACTTCATTTTGAAGGACCCTCCCTAAATCTTTTGCATAATTTAGGATCTTAAGTATGTTCTACAGTAGCCTACTAATGAAATACTTACACACTGTATTGATTTAAGCATCCATAATTAATGAGTAGCGATATTAGGCTAAATTTTAGTTATATATAATATATATATATAATGAATTTTTAATATATATAATGAAAATACATAAATACAAGTAAGCTTACTATCGTGTCTTTGCTCTGGAAAATTAAACTACATTTTTAGACGTTCAATGGGACTATTTATGTTTTCTTGCAGCTGTCAGTTTTGCGAAGTTTGACTCACAATTAAGTTTGTGTTTGTTCTTTAAGAAGACTAGAGTATAAAATATATATTCAAACAAGTGCTGTACGTTGATGTAAATTACTTTTAAGTGTTTTATTGCAACTCAGGAAACATCGGAATACGGGTTTGAGCAAAAAATCGAGTTTGCAATTCAGTTACAGAAAACACGATTTTTAAACTCGAACCAGAAGACAATTTTAACAGTTCCCCTTCCTCCTTGACAAGTAAACTGTTTTTTGTCATCAATAACAAATTGTTTTTTATAATTGCAGGAAGGAAAATATTTCCTTAATTTTAATGTTAACGAATCAAGGTGTTCTTTATATTTCCAATGGTATCGCACAAGAGTGCATTATGATTTGTTACTAGAATGTCACTGGGATTGGGAAGTGAATCGAATTCTCGATTGATAACTCAGCATGACCACAAGTTTCATCGTTGCTTCAATTTTATCCTAAGCGGTGAATGCTGGAATTTAGAGAATTAAAAAAACGAAATATATCAGATAGCATGGGGCCCAGGTTGGGAACTGCTGATCTATCCATTAAATAGATGCTGTGCAATAATAAACCACATATCGCGAATGAATATTTCAATTCTCTGTACTTGTAATACTTTATCAAATAAACGTGCATATCGAAATAACTATTGGATTATGCAAATGCACAGTGCCCATTTTAAGTCAGCATTGAATTGAATTGAATTTCTGGAGGGGGCATTACGACACAGAACTACAACCTTTCAAGATCTAATGCGCTGAACTTAAAACCAGGCATATTCCCAAACTCACACCGGCTGACTGTACTAAGGTTTGCTGCGTACCCAAGTTTCGAGTAGGCAAACTCATTCGTTCCTAGGCCAGCCCCCTCCGTTCGTCTCCAGCCGGCGTTCGGGGAATGCTATGGAATGATGGCGGAATAGAGAGATGTTGACGGAATGACATAGATAACTAAAATGGGGGAAACAGGAGAACCCAGAGAAAACGCCAATGCAGTAGGTTACAAAATTTCGAAGAAATGGTTAGCCCCATTCGTCGTGAAATCCTCATCATGTTCCATAGTAAGTCCTTTTGGTGAAGTATATACGCTTTAATTCTTCGGAATATGTTGGATCTTTTGGACCAAGAGACAAAGTTAATGTAGACTTCATAAGTTGAAGATATATGGATTTATTCTGGATATAAGTCCGAATGGCGGCTGTCACGGAATTGCAAATTTAGCTACAAGCAATGATCACAAGACAACTTATGATGGTTTAACATTGGCATTTGTGCACTGAGAGCTTCAATGGCACATTGGATTGTTTGTCATTGAGTTGACAAAGTACATAATATAATATATCATGAATGCTTCATCACCATCGTACTGGAGTGTCGTCGATATTTTAAATACATAATGTAATGTATCATATATGTTTCATCACGGTTATATTGGAGTGCTACTGGTCCTCAAAATACGTGCTTCATCATTATACTTCGGGCTAATTACAGTTATGAATAAACAAAATGACTAGTAAACATTGGTTACATATGTATGAGATGGTGTAATTAATTTTATCCCAAGTTCAATGAAAGACGAACTTCCAGAGTAGCCTTCTCTGATATTAGCATTGCCACAAAGATTATAAAAAATTAACACATTGAAAAGAGGGATACTTTTTAAAGCAGCCGTCGGCAGAAATATCATCGTGATGCCTGTTACTAGGTGACGTTGCAGGGGCAGGCAAGGAATACAAATCCCCCTCCCAATCAACCATTTGCAGGTACAGCTGTCAAAAAAAAAGTGGCCGCACTCGTAAACAGCAAATGTTTTCAAAGTCCACTTCGGATCGCGGCGATGTTACACGATGCATGTGCTTGTACAAGCAATTCCGGAACTATGAAAGTGTTCCATATCTGCGCCTCGTAGACCAGCGATAGAGTGCTTGTTTAATTATTCAAAGGTTGTGGGTTCGGGCCTTCTTCAAGTTTTCATTTTATTTTTTAATCGTTCTTTAGCGATGTAAATGATATTCAAATTATCATTTATATTCAGTTATCGTTCTTGATGGATATCACGTTATTTATATTTTGTTATCGTTCTTTAGAGATATGAATAAAATTCAAGTCATCATTTGTATTCTGTTATCGTTTTATAGCGATATGAATAATAATAATTATTATTGTATCTCCAATGGAGGTTAGCCCTATTTTACATATGTATGTTAGGGCTATAGTTTTATACACAAAAAAGATAAGCATAAAGAGAAATGGAAAAGAAAATTAAATTAGCTTACGCGATGTAAACAAAACATAAACAATCCGTAAATTAGGCATTGCGATTGCAAAACAAATATCAGGTATCAATTTGAAACATACAAAAACATTAACAACACACATACGTAACACTTCTATAACACAAATATGCAGCTTACCGTACCATACATCATAAATTAATACACAATAGTCACACAAACACAAACTATAATTACGACATTGCGACGACATCAAGCATCTCATAACTGACTCACATACATAACAAATCAAGCATCCGTTACAACAAATACACTTCAACATAGTAACCACACTTTTAAAAGTTACAAATTTGGCTCCAAGAAGAATAAATAGGACACTGTTACTATTTACTATTCTTCAACAATTTCTTAAATACATATGTAATAAATCTGTGAAATTCCAATATGAATAATATTCACGTTTTTTATATTCTGTTATCGTTCTTTAGCGATATAAATAATATTCGAGTTATCATTTATATTCTGTTTTCCTGCATTAGCATTATAAAATAATATTCAAGTTATTTATATTGTTATTGTTCTTTCGCAATATAAATAATCTCTATTTTATGTAAGTAATTATTATAACACAAATAACCATCTTTCTTTGTAAAATAGGTTATTTTATTTAGATAATTAAATACGTATTATATAATATCTTATATTAATGAAACAAACCGATATTTATCATTTATATTCTGTTATCGATCCTTAGTGATACTGTATAAATAATATTCAAGTTATTTATATTGTAATCGTTCTTTAGCGATATAAATAACATAAATTTAATATTAGGTTTGGAAAAATCCAGTTGCATAATACTGCTATTAGTTTTTCTTTTTGTATTATTACATTACACTATCTTGAACCACAATAAAATGAAAAGAAATAACGAGGAATTGAACCTGAGACGTTGACATCTAAATTCCGACGTTCGTCCTCTGAGCTACGAGGACAAAAGTGTGGGAATATTTTCGGAAAAATTCGCCCAGTCACACTCTAAGATTTTCTGATGATTCGTAGAAGCTAGTCCAGGATGCGGGGGACAAAGGCTAATTGAGATTTCCCGGTCTCTGATCGGGTCAAACATCCTGATAGAATTAATATTTAACCCTTGCCGTGACTTTCGGTGAAGTCCGGAGGGCCAATTAGTCAAATCCACTCTCCTCATCTCCACGCTTGGGCCCCCTGGAATTTAATAAGATGCGAAAGAGATAGCGGTGTGCGGAAAGCAACGGGATGTTACCGCATTTAGACCTATCCTTCCCAAAAAAAACTGCAAACATGAACAAAGGAAGCTTTTAATAGAAGAAGGATCTTCTGCGGAACTCTGGAAAAAGAACTAAGGAAGAGACTAGTGAAGTGCTTTGTGTGGAGTGTGGCATTGTATGGGGAAGGAACATGGACATTACGACGAAATGAAGAGAAACGAATTGAAGCATTTGAAATTTGGATGTGGAGAAGAATGGTGCGTGTGAAGTGGACAGACAGAATAAGAAATAAAATTGTGTTTGAAAAAGTGAGTGAAGAAAGAATGATGCTGAAATTCATTAAAAAGAGAAAAAGGAACTGGTTGGGTCTCTGGTTGAAAAGAATAATAGACGACATTAGGATAAGTGGATCATATGCGGAGACTAAGAGGAAGGCAGAAAATAGGAAAGATTGGAGATTGCTGGGTTTGCAATGAAAGATCTGCCCATGGACAGAACACTCATGTATGTATGTTCAGAATGCCTGGAATATCGTGTCTAAGAACAGTCGCTATTTGCAAAGACTTGCCAATTCCATGCCCACTCGACTGCAAGATGATCGAGATAAGAGGAAGATAGACTAAATATTGAATTGTGGCTTTTTGTTTTGTTTTTTGAACGCTTAATTGTTTGAATGTTTTAAGGCCGACGCCAGTAAATTTGTTTTGTTTATGCCACGAAAGATATTTTTATTGAGAATAAAATCTTTTTTCTTCCATTTGCAACCACAATATCATAATGATAAAGTCATGGCATAATATATTAATAAACCTGATGTTAATTACTAAAATAATCGTAAAAGAGAAAGAAGCCATTATGTATAGTTTGTCTCTCTCAAAAACAGAACAAAAAAGAACATAAAAAGCACATAAAAAGCACGAGGTTGTAGTCGAACGCAGGACCTCATGAATAAGAGGCCTGAACGCTACCATTACGCTATCGAATCACAGAGAGAATACTTCAATTATAACTGTAGATATCAGGCAACGTGGTCCAACAACATGTAACATCGCCTGTCTCCGAATTGTAGCGAAGATACCCAAAGGGAACTTTGTTTCAGGAGAGCGGCCACTTTTTCTTTTGACAGCTGTACATTGTACACGCAGCTACTAGTGACATAACATATACCTAATTAAGCATGGTTCTGTCCAAAGGTAGAAAACGTAGGAAAAATACATCTCCTCCCATTCTTCTTTAAGAAGAATGGGAGGAGACGTATTTTTCTTGTGCTTATGGAAACAATAGTATAAATGTTCATTGTGCTCGAAAGTTTTAAAGGGCATTTATCAACACAGTCGACCTGGTTGGCGAGTTGGTATAGCGCTGGCCTTCTATGCCCAAGGTTGCGGGTTCGATCCCGGGCCAGGTCGATGGCATTTAAGTGTGCTTAATTGCGACAGGCTCATGTCAGTAGATTTACTGGCATAAAAAGAACTCCTGCGGGACAAAATTCCGGCATATCCGGCGACGCTGATATAACCTCTGCAGTTGCGAACGTCGTTAAATAAAAAACATAATATGTATCAACACAATATTAAACGCCATTACAATGTAGCCTATATCATAAAGACCATCAGAAGATCACATCTATTTATGAACATTTTAAATCCAAATTGCAGTACGAAGGGTAATAGCAAAACATAGCAGATATGTACGATATGGTGCGATCATTCATTACAATGATAGATATTTGGAAATCAAGTATGAGGGAAACACAGTTCCATCATTTCCCATGTTTACAATCTCTTTCTGATATTTCTGAATCAAATTTAAATAATTATGCTCATCTAAATCTAAAAACAGAATTTCAACAACGGAGATTCGGTGATTTTAAAAATATTGCAAATGATTTCTTACTTTTTGGGAATCCTTTGACCACAGACATAAACAAGGTTAAGCCAGAAATGTAGCAAGTAGTAGTAGATTTACAGAGTGATACATATTTACAAACACGGTGCAAAGACATGTGTGGTTTAAATTTCTTTAAAAATCTGTCTACGGAAAGATATGTTTCCCTTAGGTCATTTGCCGCCAATATAGCGGCTATGTTTGGTTCCACTTAAAGTTGCGAACATTTTTTTTTTTCAAAATTGAAACTTGCAAAATCAAAACAAAGATCGCGGCTGAAAGATGAAAGTTTATTCGCTATCTTGAGATTGGCTACTTGTGACATAAACTTAGAATTCTGTGGCATCTTGAAAGTTACGGTACAGTAAATATGAAGTTTGTGATGGCTGCACGCCACTGATGTCTGAGCGGGCCCTCAACCCTACCCACAACCATGCGACGTCATGTGTATTGCTGGTTGAATTGCCTGATGTCATCGTGAGTACAATTCTGCCGATGACTATTTTAAAGGATAGAAAATCAGAGATTTATTTAATCCTGAAAGAGTGTAGAGAATGCGAAGGTAACTTTGTGGAAAAAGAACAATACGTGTAAATAAATGTGAATCATGACATACACAAATTTACTGTCATTTTCGTAACTGTAACAGTATTATACAAAAGAAGAAAGCATTATTTGCAGAGCGACCTCAGTGTTCTGTCTGTCGGAAAACAGCTGCACTGTTGTGCTTCTCTACAGATTCGATACAGACACACACATCACTTCTGAGTTGATCTCGTTTTGCGGCATCCACCCACACTTAAGTGTAATCCCACACAATAACTAGAACTAATTAGAATGAAATTGCTATTCAGTTAATTATATACAAATTGAGAGGCCAGCCACCACAATCTGCTGTCGTGAGAATCACGCTAAGTGCAATGTAATAAAGTTACATTTAGAGGAGAGAAACTCGATTCCAGCAGCTACGTACTACTGTGGCGGCCGACTTTTTAATCATGTCTACAGCATTGCTAGCTTCCCATGACCTCTCCTCTGCACTGGAATAAATACTAGGTACAAATAAGTTTAATAACTGTACACAATAAATCTGTTTTTCCATCATCGCCCTTGTGCAACTGTAAAATATCCGACAATTTGGAATAAATCATATTCTTGCCATTGTATAAAAATACCCCAATTTCAGAAAATTTAAAATAAGACCTATTCATTTAATTATTTATTTTCATCAATTTATTTGTTAAATTACTTGTGGGTCCCTTCTTCTGCAGAAGCTCTATAGTTCCTAGCTCCAAATGCAGTGAACCTAAGTTCAATTTACGGCAAGGAAGTGTAAATTTATCTTTATTTCATTAAGGATTTTTATATTTATATAACAGTCTTTGGAAATTATAAAATGGTATTATAGCCCTTGTCAAGTACAACCAGTAAAAGTAAGAGTTAAAAAATGATTATATGTCATAAAGAGAATTACTGATGAGCCAACAAAGATAACATTCTTAATTCAACACTGCTTAGGGTAAATAAATGTTTAGATATTTTATTAGAAAATTTTATTGCCATTATTTCAAAATTGTTATTGGTTTTTTAGTCGACATCTTGGTTGATGTTAAAAAATGTTATGTTTTATTTAACGACGCTCGCAACTGCCGAGGTTATATCAGCATCGCCGGATGTGCCGGAATTTTGTCCCGCAGGAGTTCTTTTACATGCCAGTAAATCTACTGAAATGAGCCTGTCGCATTTAAGCACACTTAAATGGCATCGACCTGGCCCGAGATCGAACCTGCAACCTTGGGCATAGAAGGCCAGCGCTATACCAGCTCGCCAACCAGGTCGACTCTTGGTTGATAAAACATATTGAATTGTCTAGTATAGTGTAATGATAGGGTTGCCATAATTATGAATACAAAAATACGGACAATTTTGTTTTCCCAAAAATTGGTGATATTACAGTGAACCCTTTCTAACCCGGACACGTATGGTTCAATAAAAAATTGTCCAACCTAACGGGGTGTCCAAGGTAGAGGAAAGTAGAATTCTTTTAGCGTGCATTTGAAAGGAAATTATTGTACATAATGTTAAGAAACTACCGTATTTAAACACTTCGTCATTTAGTTCGTCATCAACAGTTTTGCGAATTCTTTTTCTTTCCCCACTGCAATTTTGTTCCCTTGCATTTAATATTGAGGTCTTATTATTGGTAATGTTTGAAACTGTTGATTTAGGATTTTCAAACTCTTCTACAATTTTCCTACAACTAATACCATAACGCAAAGGATCAATAAAATATTTCTTCCTTTCAATAGTTAATTCCGCTTACTCATATTGGGGCACTACACAAACTGAACAAAGTGACTCTCACAGGTAAAAACCTCAACAGATACTGATTTTGACACTGCAGGCCTACTTAAATAATTTCGCATCATAAAGTTTATTGTTATGAATAATAATGCCACTTCACTTCATACTCAAATTTAGTCACAGTACAATTACAAAAAGGACAAAGTGGGTAATTCCAAGAATGTAGAAAGAGGTTCACAGTTGCTGTACTGTACAAGGAAAACTCCTCATTCCTCGTTGTAAAACACAAGGGTTCAATGAAACATCTCTAAACATGTAGCAGAAATACACAATAGAACAAGAGAATCATCCAAGATAGAACCATAAGGGGTGTCAAGCTTCCAGGATTGAGGGTTGTCCAACATAGAGGATATATTGGACATGTAAAAGCATAGAAATGTGTCCAGTTCCAAGAAAATATGTCCAATATAATGAGGTGTCTAACATACAGAAGTGTCCAAATAAAGAGGTTCTACTGCATTTCCATTGAATAAGGTTATCTATTACACTGTGTCAATACACAAAAAATTAACAGCGAAACCGAATATGATATAATTCTGTTCTCATCATATTAATAACCTGATAGTCACAAAACATAGGCAAATCTAATTTATTAGAGACATAGTATCAATTATGCAATTCATAAGTTATTCTGATGCTTCTGGGAAGAATATATTATATGCCTTTGAAAAGAAGTTTTTTTTATGAAATCATAAAAATTCATGCGTGAAAATCCTGAAATGACTTCAATCTGAAGCAATGCTTTCACCTTATTTACTTGGAGTCTGTTTCTTTCAACTTGGAACCCATTTCTTTCAGGTCTCCAAACAATTATTATCAAACGAAAAATGCAGAAGGTACTGAAACACAGTACACAATTTCTAAAACTTTCTCAAAATTGTTACATTTTCTTTCATTTTTTAAAACTTCAACACAGATTACACTTTTCAATTCTGTGTTCAATTCCCCAGAGTTCTCCCACATGTTTTGATACACTTTGTATGTATACATAAATATGGCAATACTGATACTCTTTCATTACTTCCACTTCACTCTCATCTCACTCACTGCACACATTTCACTGACACTATAAATTATCACTGATCGGAACTATTCACTGCCACTGTAAACCATAACTTCACTGACACAACACGCTTCACTGATACAACACTTCAAATAAAATAAACAATCACACCCTTATTGTTTCGTAGAACCATACTTACAAACTACATTAACCTAAAATTGCTGATCTAAGACCCTTTTACAAGCTATTTTTAACTAATTCACAATTCAAACCAAAGGAATAACTCGTCAAGGCTAAGTAAATACATGTCACCTTAATTAATGTATGCCCAGTTTCTGAAAATACAGTTACCTGTATATACAGAGTTATCTATGATTTAATATGCTTATATGTTTAAAATGAGTTTCCGAAACAACAGTTATCGTCATCTTTACAGTTATCTGTGCTTCAACTGGTAACTGTGCTTCGGCCTGTATTTTCCTGGTTGTTAGTACTGATTCGAATAAATACCGACATGCGACCCTACTGCATTACTGTTTTGTAAATTATAATAATCGATATTAAATAATAATATAGATCACAATAAATTAATTTATTATATTATCTATGTAGTTTTAAAAATTTGGCGTTGTATTTACGTAACTTACGGTAAATGACATATTAGGATAATAATATGTGTTTGTAAACATAATTTTGAACATCTCAAGTTTAATTTTCGTCATCAACTAAAGATTCTATGTCGTCAGTCGAGAAATATTTTATTCTTGGATGTTCTATCAATTCCAATGGTATTTTGTACTCTGAAAAGTCGATTTGAATACATGAAAGCATTCATATGGACGAATGTAAAATATTTTGACATGTTTATCAATATGACTGCCATAGCCATACAGCTGAAAATGGTTGCAGTTTTGAAGCAGAAGTTATATCTACCCCTCTCTTCACTAGTATTGTGTACCTCGATGATCACGCCAATTACCAAAAATTATTGCTTCTTTAATCATATAATGATTGATATGGAAGTGTACAAGTACACTATCGTTTATCAGAAGGTTCTTTAATTAAAAAGCCTTACAGCTACTTGTACAGAACTCACTGTGTACCTGTCAGCCATATTACTGCTGAAAACTTCTGCAAACAAAAGTAACTATAAAGAACTAAAAAAATCACTAACAAAATACTAGTGGAGACATCTATGGACAAGAGATACTGAACTTGAAGTTACCTCAACTGTTAGTTACAAGCGCTGATAAATCTACATTGAACTTGCCAGAAACTCATGAAAGTTATCAGTGCAGTTAAATTTATAAGAGCAGTTAAGTAACTGAGAGTTAACTGAGGTGTACCAGAAACCAACGTATTTTCTGCAACATTTATAATTTATACACAACTTTTGAAGTTATTTTTTAATCTTCTTAAGGAAGGACAGCCCTCAAAAACAGCTGCAGATAGGTCATTCCAATCATTTATAGATCGATTTAAAAATGAAAATTTACCCACATCCGTTTTATGTCTGATATATTCTGCAAAATCCAGAAGATCTTAACTCGTAAAGATTTCAAAGACAGTTAGTACTTTATCCATTGGTCCAAATGGTAAGGCAAGTAACTCTTCCACCTGTTACCTCTGATACTTTCCATCAAATAGAGGTATC
The DNA here is from genome assembly GCF_040183065.1 of Periplaneta americana. Lineage (NCBI taxonomy): Eukaryota > Metazoa > Arthropoda > Insecta > Blattodea > Blattidae > Periplaneta > Periplaneta americana. The sequence continues at coordinate 71,924,252 of NC_091129.1, read as the reverse complement.
TATCTCGCAATGCTAAGCCAATTATCTTTCTGTACAAACACTGTAAATAACGAAATTTTTGGATATTTTTGCTTAATGCGTCTTTTCATTTGGATATTTGGACATTATGAGCACTTCGGTAGTTGACATTTTGTAACGAACATTTTCTCTTTGGGCATTTGTTGCATTAGACACTTAATATACTGGACATTCTGAAATTGACACTGTGACCTGGAAACCAGGAAGACGCTGTACCTTTCGAAGTTCACACCGTGTATGTCCTAGCCAGAGAACAATTTTATTTTACATATTGTAAAATAACTTCGGTTCATAATGCTTCTGCCAAACACAGCTGGTTATAAGGATATGGTGTAAGACCTGCTGTCAAAAAAAAAAAAAATTGGATCATCGACGTCATGTGTCACAGGATTGAATGCGAGGGAATTATAGTCTGAAATGTGTAGTGACCAGATTTACAGATCACGGTTTTCATCATTATGATTTGTGGAAACACAAGATTTCACCAAATAGACCCATATTGCGTATGCAAGCGCTGTGGGCAACTTCATCAGTAGGGAACGAAGCTGAGACACCAAAATATTGCCTAGACGCGGCTATAGGTGTAACGAACACAGGATATAGGATGACATTAGTTGTTTTATTTACTGATGTGCCTTCAGGTTCGTATGCAAAATGGAGGACGTCGCGTGAAGGGATCTGTGTTCATTCGAAGTTTAATGGGTGCGGGTTTTGTATTGTTTACTGAATTATAATAGTTGTTTCGACACAGCACGGCTAATTTTTGTTTAAAAAGTAAACATTTAGTATGGTATTCATTTACAATCTAGCAAAGGTGCTATGAAGATGTATTAAAATGTAGCCAATACTGCAATAAATAATAATGGATTGCAACAAAAGGCCCGCAACAGCAGCCAATATTCATGTGAAGTCTATATCCTCAACCGTGATGACTTAGGTATTCAACGCTTTAACGGACAGGAATTTCTTGGTTAAAAATGTTTCGTTTATTGGCGTACATTCATCCTACAATGGTGGAAGTGAAATAATCCTGCAGATTGAAAGGGACGATAGGGTACACACTTAAATGAATCGAAAAACTATGGTACGTTTTATGATTAAATGCACGGTTAATTAGAAAATTAAGTTGGAAGTTTCAGCAGTATGGCAACATCGCCGCCTCTTTTTTCACTTAATACAGATGTAGGAGGTCAACGAACTCAGGTCTGTCTGCCTTAGTAAGGGACGGGAAACAGCCACTCTCAGAGAGCTTAGCTTCTACCGCTACAATTGCTGTTGTACATAAGTAGATACTCATGATGACTACTCTTTTACAATACGAGTTTCCCACCACTGGCCTTAGTGAACTACCTCCCATCTCCCTTTCTGGCTACAATATTGCAAGCTGGTCACATCGGTCAGGGGCTTAAAATTAGTGGTTTTTAAATTAAATTTACACTAAAAGCGTACACGTTATTAAAATACGCCAGACGGATAAACGATTCTTCATGATTTTGTATCGATGTGAACAAAAAAAATAAACTACACATTTTTGTTATATACAGCATTAGCTATTCGCTCTTAACATCTGCAGAGTTATTTCTCTTCCACCCTGTATAGGCCTACTCTGTATTATGAAGTGCAAGTATTTGAAAGAAGTATTTTTAGCCTAGGAAATTTAAATAGCTATAATATGTTAGACAAAATAGAAACTGAAAAATATATATAAAAATGAGTTTCGAGTAAATTCAATAAATAAGAAAGGTTTTGAATAGAACATTTGCTGGGACAAAAGAATATCAAATTAGGTCTACCAATAATAACTTAGGTACAACTACGATACAAGCCAAATATTACGCGAATTCAGATTAGGCCCAGGAAGCGATAGAAAAATTTATTAACTGAGAAAGACATAATGCCTAATTGTGAAATGTAGAATAGGCTCTTCACGAAAATGAAAATAAAGAGACTCATGCACATTTGTCACAACGTCATGCGAGGCGCAATTAAAACCCACGAAGCTCTACACACGTGATCTTGTATAACTCAACGGCATAGAGGTCAGTCGCCTGGGAGTATTTCATACGCTTCCCTTAATACTGAAAGTGATGGAAGTTACATTTGTTTCCAAGAACGTTGCTTGAATGTGGGTTTTCAGGCATTATAACGGCCGCACATATTTCATATTCTCCTCATTTATATAAATGAATCACTTTCCTAGTGGAAAACTTCATATACCAAAAGAGTATTTTCCAACCCTCCTCATGAATACATTTGGATTTACTGTCCCTTGGGCTGCACCATAGGACGCTGTGTGTAGGGATTAAAACTCAGTGTCGCGGAAGACACAAGAATTACGTCACACAGAAGTGGAAGCCATGTTTTGGAGCAGACCTGGTAACATTCAACATTTGTCTCTCCTTTCAACTATTCTTCCACCGCCTGTAAAGAGAGAGCACTGAGGTCGTAATAAATATGCATCTGACAGATTTTCATTTACACAGATTTTTTATCAAATCCTATAAAAATAAAGGCTTATGCAGTATGAGAATCTACATTTTTGTCATAGAACTTTAAGGTGCTGTAAGAACAAGAAAAATTAAGGTTAATGCTAATATTACATTACATTATATATTATACTACACTTTATAACTATAGAATTACTATACCATTACTACACTACACTATACTATAATATAGGAGTACATCTCGCATAACGGATGTCACTATACTATACTATACTATACTATACTATACTATACTATACTATAACCCTCTGATTGGGGTTCTGGCTGATATGTACATTTATTATCAGGCCGTACATCTCAGAGGAAGAAGAATTGTTTGTATGCATCTGAAGTCTGACTAGTGTAATATGTAGCTAGTCGGCGTTGTATGCAATGGAAGGGGAAAAAAACTTGTCACCCACCCCATTATCTCCTGGCCTAGTTGCCTCGTAAGTGTATCTTCTTAGTATCACTTGTGAGGTTCAGACCTGTCTTCGGACAGTTGACTAAACAACTACTATACTATACTATACTATACTATACTATACTATACTATACTATACTATACTATACTATACTATACTATATTATACCATACTACCGTATATACTATAGGTCTACTATTTGTTATATTATTACAGCGGAACTTCATGGATTATCTCTATAGTCTCAAAGTATTTTGTAGTACTGTCAAAATTTTATCTTTCCTGTAGCTAGCCGACATGGGATGAACCGAATTATCCGTGTATTTCCATAAAAAGAAGTCTAACCAAGTTAGATATAGTGATCTTTGTGACCAAGCAACGGTACCAACACGACCAATCCATCGGTTGGGGAAGGTCCATTCAGAATATGAAAAAATATGTTGGACAACCATCGTGCTGGTATAAATACGCCAAATTCATGTCTGCATACTGTTCTTCTATGTGATTAATTCTCTTAGTTGATTAAACTTTAATACATATCAACTATTGGACAAACATCGATTAACAAAACAAACCAGCTACACCGCTGATACAGACACCAGCTTGCCAACTAACTGATCACTGCCACAGTACCAAGCGTAAGTTTTGGTTTCTCACCTTCAGGCACTATACCAGGGATGCAGAACTGATGGAGAAAGGGGTGGAAGCATGGGGAAGCATTGGTTCCCCTTCCATAGTCCACAAGCGAAGAATGACGTCTCCGTGATCCGTCCACAATCATGTGGCGGATTACGACAAACTGGTACTCATGAACAAAATGAGCAGAGTATTTCCTACAACAATAATTATAACATTAAACGTAACCAACAAATTCGGAATAAATGCATTACATATCTAATAGTATGTAAACGAATATAATATAATATTTTCATATGTAAGAAGAAATATTTGGAAATATTTAAATGCACAATTTCTCATTTAAATTCAATTGTTTAAAGTGAACTGATGATACTGTATGTTAAACGAAACAAATTCTTCTTGCAGTTTTAGCAGATTAGGGAAATTTAGTTATGAATAAAAATACTTAAGTACTTCCTTTCAAAGCATATTGCTATAAACCAGCGTTTTTCAACATTTTTCAACATGTGGCACACTAAATGTGTTATTCAAAATTTCCCGGCAAATTCAAATAGGCCTAATCTGAAGCTGTGGTTCCCAGCCGGCGGAAAATTGAGGGTTTGTGGACTATAAAACACAAATAAAATATGAGATAAATGTATATGCATTGATATATAAAATAAAAATTTTTAAATTTTATATATATATTACTTATAAGTTAATATGGGGGGATGACAATATAATGAATGGTGAAAGGGCGCATTGAGCAAAATAGGTTGAGAAGAAAAGACATGCATATTATTCACAAATGGAACTAAAACATTTTTTTATTATTTTTATTCGAAGTTCATGGTAGAAATGTAAAATTTAATAAATAGTTAATTATTACAATACAATATTAGTAATAATTATGATGTTATGTATGTTTTCTTAATTTTGTTTATATAAGATATGAAAACATGAAAACATACAATAGTTGTCAAATGTTTTGTCAAGGCATTTACTGTACGGTTTTTATCTTAAAGACAAGCAAAATACGTCATTATTAAGATTGATACGATATTCTAACACATAGATGTCTAATTGTAAGTCGTACGAGGTAACCCCTGGCGTAAGCAATCTGCAGCGCATATTCTTTAAGGTCGTTTTTCCTATTTTATATGGAAATTTATGACCTTAGCAGGGCATGTTTGACGGGTAATATCTTCTCATTCTATAGGCGTTTGGCCATTCATGTTCTAACATTACTGAGCTGGCAACCCTAGCTTCGCGTCAGTCATTATCTTCTCTGCAGCTCGCACATCTATAGTATAAAGGTGCCTAATTCCGTGATACCCCTAATCCTGTGATAAAATTTCAATTGACTGCCATGGAGTTGCGGTCTCTAACTTTTAAGTTTTTGAAATACCTAACAGATGCCAGGAGATGTCTTCTTTTCAATTATATTGACTACTCGCTTTTTGAATGCAAGCAGTCAGTAAGTTATTCTTTCTCTTGTGACCGCTCCTGAAGAAATATTTTATATTTGAGGTAAAAATTAATATAGCATTATAAAAATGATATATTACTGTATATTCAAGTCAGCTGAATCAATGTGCATGATTATTTAAATATTATAAGACAATAACAATGCTACAGGAGCTTTCCCATTTTCGGATTTATTTTCAGATTTCTCCTTCCTGGCTCACTCGACCAGTGATGTCAACGCTAAATTGTGAAAATTAATGTCTATGAAAGAAAAGAGCTAGTGGAAATTATAATAGAAATAAGTTATAGAAAACACCACTTATAATAAAATAATAGGGCATATATTTAACTTAATTACTGCTGTTGTTAGGAATATAAATACGGTAATGAGAAATAACTGTGTTATAATTCAATTTATTCATATTTAATTTTGTATTGAATTTAACTTTCAGTTTACTTTGTTTATAATATATGAATATGTAATATGTATTCCTGTAGTTACACAAGTATTTTCTATGATATTTGCCACTTAAGCCCTTCTTCTATGTTGCAATTTATTGCTTAATCCATATTAAAACAATATACCATGACTTTAATGTGTTTTTCCAAATACACGTTTGTTTTCTGAGCAGTTAATGAGGATTACTTTAGTATCACGGAATTTGGATCCCTGTCACGGATTTAGAAGCCACTGTATAACAATGAAGAATCATATATTATATACCAAATTTGTGCAACTGTTGACACTGAATGTTGTAAAAACTTTAGCTAAAGGTCCAATTAACATCATTTAGATGTTATTTGAAAATGTGTATTACAATTTTGGCATAAATATAGACATTATTAAATATGTCACGGAATTAGGCAACCTTACCCTACAGCATTTACTGAATGTTGACTTGTGTCGCTTTCGCTGAAAGTTGACTCCTAGGGACAACTTTTTTTACTACTCTTTTCACTTTTCTTTTCCAAGTTTTGTTACGGAGCCTTTACTGTTTTATTTTCTCGTGGCACACAGGTTGAAAATTGCTACTATAAACAATCAGATTAAATTCCTTATTCTTTTATTGGTATTTAGGTCTGTATAATACGATTGTATGTAAAAATTAAATCATTCATAACACTGTTCAAAGTATGAAAATAAATAGCTTCTATTTGAAATGAAATTGACTTATATTGATCTTATACCAGAAACTCAAACAAATCTAATCTCTCATGTGAATAAAAAGGAAAATCGTTTCTATAATTAACTTAACTTTAACGACAACGTGAGCGAGATTTCTGCATTCTTTTGTATTCGCCATTTTCTTTATATTAGGCTATACTGCCTGAGAAGGGAAATCAGATGTGCATCTGTCAATTTAGAGCAATCGTTGCTCTTATTGAAGTTCATTTTCGAGAATGTTTGTTCACATAAATATGTAAAATCAATTACAGAACTCATATGCACTATATGGTTGTTTTGAATACAGAATTACTCATTTTCCTATTGCTCTTTTAAACTGCTATTTTCCGAACGATATTGAGTTGAATTCCACCACTAGTGAATAAAAACCCGCTAAACCTATCTTATTATATGAATGACACGTGGGATTGATGGAAGGGATGAATGACGTAAGATGGCTTGTGACATATGCCACAACTGGGGCCCAGTTTTGCACCCCTGCACAAAACTAACAAGTTCGCCATCACTTAATCGGATACTACACGTCGACGATCCCATGTATCCTGACGAAAAATGTTTGGCTTGGGCTCCCCAACTACTTTTCTCAGTTTGTGTATAAAAACCCTGCTTCAATTCTTCAGTTAATATTTTATTAGACGGTTAGGTAAGCCTTATACAGTAAGAAATTTTGAACATGAAACTACTTTAGTAAGAAAAGATTCTCATTCATTTTCAGACTATGAAAGTTATTTAGTAGAAAGTGAAAACTGTCAGAATAGTCACGAATGGTGGAACATACTTTTTGAGCCGATTAAATGGACGCTGTACAGCGTGAACTGCAACGTTCGCTTTGTGTTAAGAGCTGCATGCAAGTTTAGACACAAAAGCGCTGGACAGTGCATCAACAGGCTGCTGTCACACAGGGATAAACGCCTTAACGCCTTTCATACACACAGACTTGCTCCAGTTTCATCCCACAACAACTTGTAGCACACAAACAAATACGATATCAAATTTCTACCCTTGGATACAGTGTGTAACAAATTTAAAACCATCTTCTGCTCTCTGAGTAAAATTATATGATTTTAGTGACTTCAGTAGTGTTAATGAGATATGTTGTAGCGCTCAAAAGTATTCTGTAGAAAGCATATGTCACAATTACATAAAAATTAGTATTGAATAAGAAATGCCAGTGGATAATTGAAAAGTATGTATTTCTAATCCATTTGGTACTAAAATACACTTAGTTTAAACAGAGTTATCTTGCGTAAAAAATAATTGAAAATTCTTCAGGATCAAAAGTAAATTGTAAGTCCAAGTACGTGATAATAAAGCAAAAATATTTTGTACTCTGAGAAAAAAAATCAGTATTTCGTTACATACTCCCGAGCTTTGATCACAACAACACATCTGTTTGGCATTGAATCCACAAGATTTTGCAATCGCTCGAGTGGTAGTCGTGACCATTCTTCCAATATGGCAGCAAAGAACTGATCCTTATTTGAGTAACTTTTACGACTAACACATCGATCCAATTCATCTCAGAGATGTTCAGTACAATTAATATCAAGACTCTGACTTGGCCAATCCAAAAGTTTGAATTTTTCATCTGCAAAGAATTTTTTTTTTTTTAATAGCAGGAAGTTTGTTTTGGATCATTGTATCCTTCTGAAAAATCTAATTACGTGGCATATTCTTCCTCCCATGTAGAACCATATTCTTTCTAAAATGTCACTATACATGAAACGATCCGTATTCCTTTTTTTTTTTTACTAGAGGACCAACTCTATTTCAGAAAAACATCCCCACACCATGATGCCACCACCACCATGCTTAATGGTCGGTACATGGTATTTTTTGTTGTCTCTTTGGTTGTTTGGTCGACGTACATACTGCACACCATCAGAAGAAAATAAATTAAATTTACTCTCATCACTTCGTAACACCTTATAGCAGTCTGTAGTCTTCCATGTTTGATACATGTTTGCAAACTCTAACCTGGCCTTCCCATTTTTTGGATTTATGAGTGGTTTTCGTGATGGTCGCCTATCATTTAAATCACCAGCTACTAGGCGACGTTACACAGTAGAGACATGTAGGTTCAGTCCATGGTGCTGCTCTAGATCATCCATAATTTGTCGAGCCGATGTTCGTGGATCAGCAACAGACTGCTTACGAATCATTCTGTCCTCCCTCACTGTTGTTTTTCCAGAAGGACCAGACCTTGGTTTATTGTCTGCTGACCCTTCTTGTTTTTCCGTCGACTCCACACATTTATGAGTTGTTGTGATATACCAAAATCTTTACCAACGCTAGACTGCGATTTTCTTTTCTTCAAAGCGTTTGAAACAGCTTGTCTCACACCCACAGAGTATTCCTTTTGTTTAGGCATGCTTGCAATGGTCTGTACAAATAAACAAGCACTGTCTGAGTATCTAAACACCAATATTTAATGTATACCATGCCACCAAATCAAACCACAAAATACTTATGAGCCAATGGAATATACATATTTTATGTTGTATTTCTAGAACTTGATTGTTTCCTAGATACGTAACCACAGCAACGTGACGCTACTCATAGAATGACAGAGCTGTGCGCTTTGCTTTGTTGTAACTGCATGCAAACAGTAATGACAACATAAAACCTTAACTACAAAATACTTTTGAGCGCTACTGTAGTTCATGTACGGTTTCTAAAAGAGGAACAATTTAATTTGATGTTAAAACAAATATCGTATTTACATATCACACATATAAGCATGCGTTTGATTATACAGTAGAGTATCGATTATCCGAAACAATTGGGGACGGAGGGTGTTCGGATAACTGATCATGTACAAAAACAAATTGTACCGGTGTCATAGGAGCAGTATGAAACAAAGAAATACTGATATTAAACACAAAACTGTACGTATAGTTATATTTTGTGTCACACGTCTTACAAATAACACAGAAAACTGACTAGCCTAGTTTGACAAGTTCAAAACGGCCATTAAAGTAGGCCTACAGTTTAGGAAATGAAGTCCAAAATTTTTTTTTTTGTTTCAGAGCTGAGACTCATTTTTTTTGCCGCTAAATCTCGCAAACAGCGCTAGCGAAACTTCTACATGGCGAGCGTGCAAATTCAAATTTGCCAACTGGTACGCTTTCGGTTAACCGATGTTTCGGTTGATCGGTATTCGGATAATCGATGCTCTACTGTATTTAAATTATGGATTATTTAACGACGCTCGCAACTGCCGAGGTTATATCACCGTCGCCGATGTGCCGGAATTTTGTCCCGCAGGAGTTCTTTTACATGCCAGTAAATCTACTGACATGAGCCTCTCGCATTCAAACGCACTTAAATGCCATCGACCTAGGCCAGGATCGAACCCGCAATCTCGACCACAGAAAGCCAGCGCTATACCGACTACGCTACCCAGGCCGACGTTTGATTGTATTGAAATACTTCAATACAAATGAATTGAAGTATCAAATGTAGGCCACATATTTTTCCTTTATTGATGCATTTATTTCATTATTTCAGAAATGAAGATTCTTCTTTTGCCTTGCCTTCCTTTTCACTAGAGATTCTATAGATATGTGACTTATTATGTTTCTATTTCTTGTAATTCTTCATTCATATTATTTATATAGGTGTTAACATATTGAGGAATATATTCTTTTGATATTACATAATTATTTTGTATCTTCAACCTTTAGGAAATTAACTTAAAATGTTGCTACCATTCCTCTAAGTTTTCCTTTTTTACTTCTCTTTTTAGGCTATTTTTATTATTTTCAGTCCGTTTTCTTAACTGATGTATTTCATTGAGAATTTTACTTTTAAAATCAATAAGACATTATCCGTACTGTAATTATAAGTGTGTTACTGTTATGACTTAGTACACAAAATTAACATCATATACAGTGTAGTAGCTTTTTTACTATGATTTAAATATGGAATCTATGGATCGTGAGAATTCTGTTATGAGCAGTATTCACATTGAGCATTTCACTGAGCAGTATGCATAGTTTACATTGCGGTAACTGAGGTAGCAAGTCAAGGCGTATCTTTTCTCGCTGTGCCATGGATACTCGAACAGTAAACGTTCCATTCTCTCTTTGGATTGTTCACATTCACAGAAGTAGCGTTGGGTGAATCTAGACTCTAGACCAAATCTCTCAAAATAAGATTTGAATACGTTATGCTCGGTAAAAAATCGCGTCAGTACAAACCTGAAATCTTAAAGTTTGCATCGTATGCGCCTATTAATTTTTGGAAAATAAAGTTTTCTTGTGAATCGACTTGTTGTTTGCCCATGCATTATTTAAGTTCTCTAACAATTCAGTTTTCAGTCCCTTTTTTCCACTTAGCCTATGAAGTCGTTACAGCAAGCATATTAATATTCTATAATCTGTACAACTTTCAGCCATTTTTATTTGTTCTGAAGACCTGGCTCCGAATCTCGCAGAGTGAGGGTGATTGTGGAGTATGGTAGAATAATGTTAATGGTGAGAGGAAACGGGAGAACCCGGGGAAAAACCGCGCACCCGCTTTGTCCACCACAAATTTATTCGTGACTCAGATGGGGATCGAACCCAGATCGTGACGAAGTCAGAGATGCTAAATACTCCTCCACAGGCGAGTAATCCATAGATGTCGCACCATCCTTAGCGAGTTGATAGGCTATTTCATTCCCTATGGTTCCTGTATGACATCGTAACTAACTTAGGCAAATATGCTTGGAATATTTATTAACAAATACTCCAATTTCAGCAGCGATAGGATTGAGATTATAATTGTATCATATTACATTGAGTGCAGCCTGCGAATCGTTATGAATGCGTGTGCTGGACGTACTATGTGTGCACCACTGCACTGGATACTTTAGGACAAACAGTTCTGCTGGAAGTAATTACAGTATTTGTAAAGAAAAAAAATTCTACTGAAGAATGTTTTATTTTTCTTCCCCATAGTTCTCACTTTCCGTTTAGGCTTAACGCATCTGTAAGTAAGGAAAAAATTTTAACTTTTATGGTTCTTTCCTTCTTCTGGGGCATAAACTCCAAGTACTGCTATTGATCCTTTTATTAGTGTAATATGTTACTAGTCAGCAATGTATGCAATGGAGGGATCACCCTAACCCATTATCTCCTGGTTTAGTAGCCTCTTGAGTGATAACTTATTGGAGTCACTTATGAGGTTCTAACCTGTCTTCGAACAGCTGCATAAACAACAATCCTTTATAACGTAGTTGCATTATCTTTCAATGTCAAAGGTGAACGATCTTATGTTGTATATTTTTATTCATGGTTGCATCATATGCAACCGCCTTTGCTGTCTTTTGTACAACATTTAAATTTTAAGTTCTCTAAATCTACTTCATTTCTCTTTACTTTCTGCCACAACTGCTGCAACAATTTCTCAGTTCTTCTTCAAGTTCAACTTCCATATCTATTTCTGTAGTTGTGATTGGTATTGGTGACGCGCTCTACGTATTTGGAAGTATTGTGTAATTTGTTTATAGCTGTGATGTGTTTCTAGTGTCGTGTTTGAAAAAATCTCTCAATTTGTCCGAAATCCTGCATATTGAACAGAAAACCCAGAAACTAAACACATTAGATGCTAGAAAATCCGAAATATAGACATATCCTCGTCACACAATTAAATTTCAGAACTCACCCACTATTCGTCACAACACTACCGATCATAAACAAACCCACCACCAAGACACCAAAAGAAGAAACCGGAAATAAGAGAGATCCTCAATAGAAATAAATTTACCATATCGTTTAGTGATCAAAGTGTTAAAAGTTGTGCAGGTCTAATCAAGATGTAAATACTGTTTTTTTTTTTTCATAAAATAATGAGGTTTTTAACGCACAAATCAATTTCAAAACGTTTATATATCATCGCCATGTTTCTCCTTTACCATTAATAGCCTCCTTTCTGTAGGGAATGAGCGTCTTTCAGAAGAAAATCTTGCGCCATATTTATTTTTTACGAACTTCTACAATGACAACTAATTGCAGAGTCCACACTTCATTTCATTTAGAGTTCTGAAGAATCTTCTCAGTGCACTGCAACTACCTCTAGTACATTCATAGGAGTTCTGAATAAGGCCACTTCCCATTTTTAGAGGCGAAACCTTTATATCCTGATGTTAATTCGCAAAAAAATAAAAATAAAGCATTAACTCACTTCAGAACAGCTTCTGTTTTTGTATGAGTATTATATTTCCTATAGCAACAATAGTGAAACAACTGAAACAAATTTCTGCTAAAATAAAATATTTATTTCTGATTTTTAAATGCTCTCAGGCTACAGCCTATATATTTCCGCTTTAACATTGTTTACACACTTTCTCGAGCCTATTTATTTATTTATTTACAAAGACACTCTTTCAGCTTTCCCAATAACGAGACTGCTTCATTGGACAAAGCATAACTAACACACAGAGTGAAAACAAAACTGAAATTAGACAGGAAAGACTACAAAGAAGAAACGAACAAAAAAGGGAAATTAAGAACAGGAAAGATAATAGCATACATATAACATGCCTAAACATAGTAAACAAATAGATTAGACGTTCAAACAACAGTTCTTCTTTTTTAGGAAACAAAGAACAGGTGGTATTTTAAAATGGCAAGTGATCCTCTGATAGCAGACAGGAAAACATCAGAATGAAGTCGTTGTTCGGCTGGAACTTCTTACAGAAACTGTCAAAGAGGAGAGATATTGTGCCACTAGCGCCAAACATTAGCCCAACTACTTCAATGGAGGTGAGGTGATATTTCTCCAAATAGAATGGAACTGTTGGCTCACAAATTCTGATTTTTCTGCGTGGACTTCAGCGGATTGTTGTTCCTGTGCCTCGAAACTGATTGTCGGGTCGATAATATAGGCGGATGTAGAGCCTGGTTGAATGGAAAGCATGTCAATTCGCCGACAGGATCCCTCTTGAGAGATGCCATGGACTTCTTCGTATACAATGAGACCTTTCTTCCTCAAGGCGTCGGCAATCATGGACCTGATTCTGTGATTTCTAGAATTCCGCAGCGTCTCGCTGAAAGGACAGGCACCCAAAACGTGGCCAAGAGTTTCAATTTCACTGACGCAATGACGACAGTGGTTTCCTTCTCGGGACCTTCCTGGTATAGCACGCAGCGGACAAACATTAGCTGTCATTTTAAGAGCTAGTCTCCATTCACTGCTAGTCAGGCGATCAGGTTGTCGGATCCATTTATTGGCGGGAGTGAATTCCTTATAGAGGATGACGCCTTTCCCTTTCTGATTTAAAGAGAATCAAGATTGAAATGCTCGCTCCCTTAGCTCTTGTCTCAATTTTTTCACTTGAAGTGAATCAGGAGAGATGCTTTGAAGCCAAAGTTTATTTAAACAAATCCAAATTTCATTATACAAGTTACGACAAGCGTTTACATGGATATTTTGGGATCGTTGTAAGCTCTGACATGCATTGATATGCTGCAAAAAAGCTTTCGGCTAGAGTTAAATACTCCCAATCTCTTGTATTTTTTGTCAGCATAAAGCATGTTGTCTGGCGTATCGGTGGGAAGCTGGAGTATTTTCAACAGATTATTATTATTATTATTATTATTATTATTATTATTATTATTATTATTATTATTATTATTATTATTATATTTACAGATTATTTCCTTCTGTTTTTCTCCTTCATTCTTGTCTATCTGCCCACAAATTTTCTTCCATATCCTTTTCCCTCACTGATGTATGAAAATCCTTCATCAAATTATGAGGTGGTCTTCCCTTTCCTTTCGTCCACGTGGTAACGATTCCATTATTATCTTCGGCAACCATTCATCTATCATATTTTCGTGTGCCCGTATCATTCAAGTTATTCTTGTTGAATAAAATCAGTAATACAATAATGAATTTTCAACATTCGTAACATCTCTAATTATTTCATTTGTAATATAACCCGTGGAGATATTCTTGCATATCGTCTCCTAAAGTCCATCTCTAATGTCATTTATTGAACGGTTTCAAACCATAAATCCACATTAAATAGTTTTGGAGATATTCAAGGTTCAAGTTGAACTGGGAACCATTAAAATCCATATGCTGCAAACCTTAATCTTACAATTGCAGACCTCAGCAGTTACGGAAACAGTTATTCTTTGTTACTGCGAGGTAGATATGAAGGTATGATTGAGATGAGAAACTTAATTTCAGTGATACTGTGAGATAGTTACATTTGGCTTGAAATCCTCTGCTTTTAATTGTGATTTTATATTCCAAACTTCTAATTCATATATCGTAATATTTCTAAATATTTTAACGTACTCATATTGGAGTTAATATTGGAGTTATTTTAAATGTTTCGATTATTTCTTTTATAACATTTTAACCCATAAAATACCATTTAATATGGAAATAGTCAATATCTAATATCCAAATTATTCTGTATGTGTAATTCTTTTCAGTGCTTACGTCATTATAAAATATTGATATACACCTCCTATTGTTATTATTTAAGTGGTAATAAATTGTCACAGATATATAGCACGCTAAATACTAACTGAATATGATTTTTTTCTCGTAACCGATCTGTAACCTACTATCAGTAGCTATAAAATACAAACTACATTACTACAAAAAAAAAAAAAAAAAAAACAGACAAAATCCTATCTCTCTCACGTGCACTCTCCGATCTATATTGTCACCCTCCAGAAAACTCCCTCTATCAGCAACCCCTCTGACAGAGTTAGCGACGCTGTCTACATGTTAAATGAGGCTTGATCTTGCGGAAAGAAAGGGGCATTGATGTACTCTAATTAATGTTCCGAAAACTAGAGTCAAGAGTTCCACGCCTGAAGAAAAATAACTTCGAAAGTTGAAAAAAGTTTGAACCAAGATACAGTAAACTTGAACAAAACTTGCTCTTCTGTATGCTAGCCCTAATCAACCTTAAAAATGTTAATCTGACGAGATGTTTTCAAATAAGTTTGACATATAGTACAACTAACCAAGTAGAAATAATGAAGCATCCCTATTTTAGTTCTATATAGAGTACGATATTAAAATCTAGTAAGTAATACAAGTAGTACCTATTATGACACTGACAGGAGTTAGTACAGGGACATCATTTTATTTTTACTTCAATTTTTATTGTACCTGAGTTTTTGAATGTACTTCACTCCCACTCCTTCTAGTAGCAAACTTTCACATACAACCAAAGCCGCAAAGTCGTCTTACGAACAAAATAAACAGTACAGAGTGAGTGAGTGAGTGAGTGAGTATAGTATGTTTCAGAAATATGATCACATTTTTCAGTGAAGAGAGAGCATTCATTCACTATTGAATCAAATTTTCACACATGTACTGTGCGTCCGTTTAGTTACATCGCATCCCGGCTTCCCCCACCCGTTTCTGCTGACCCTTCTATAAAGGCTAGTGGCTGAGCTATCTTAGCTCTTTTCTGAAAACATCTGCTGTTAGGAATTGGACTTCTACCTAATATTATACAACTATTTTAAACAATTTAAATAAAAGGGCATCGTTACGTAAGGAATTATCACGTGATTTCCCTCTTTTCTAAGACCCTCCTACATAACCACATGGACGGGCAGTAGATAGCATATCTGGCTAAATTTATCAATGCGGATCTGGCAGAAGTGAAGATTGAATTGACAATACGTAACGAACACCGTTATAGAGTAGGTACAGAATTATTTCAAAAGGCATAGGATTATGGCTCCCTCATGTCGTCTGATGTGAGTGCTTTGCGTTATTTCTTTGGGGTTACTGTGAAACAGTTGTGTTTGCTAAACATCCTAAAACAATAGAAGAATTAAATAATTACATTCAAGAAACCATACATTCATTTTCAGAAGATATGCTTGAAAACGTTTTTGATAATATGCACAGAAGATTTGAAGTCTGTATCGAAATGAAACGACCACCATTTTCAATAATTTGTTTAAATATCCCATTTTGATTATTTTTTAAATTTAAATGCATTGTAAATATTGTATGCTAATGTGCTGTAGAAAATATAGTATACATTGCAAAATAAATACGTCCGATTGGATAGTTCAATTAGTGAGTAAAAATACTTACTGTTAATACTGTACTGTACTTTGATTAAATAAAAACCCGACGAAAATGATCAAACTCAAAATCGTAACATTTCCTAGTTTACGTAAATGGATGCACTACTTTTCTTCCCTCCTATACCTGGTAAAGTTATATGTATTGTATTTTACACTAGTGTCGTCAAACTTCGGTCGTGGAAGGGTAGTAGCAGACAGTGTTTCCGGTTCTCAATCGTTATTCCAAAGGTATAGTTAGGTTAATATTGAAAATGTTAGTAAAAATAAAATGATGTCCCTGTACTACAATAGTATTGGAACAATAGTACTAGAATAGCAGGAGCAATAGTATTGGAATAGTAATACTAGAATAGTAGGATCAAAAGTATTGGAATAGTAGTACGGCGAATGGTGGTGGTGGTGGTGGTGGTGGTGGTGGTGGTGGTGGTGGTGGTGGTGGTGGTGGTGGTGGTGGTGGTGGTGGTGGTGGTGGTGGTGGTGGTGGTGGTGGTGGTAGTAAAAGTTGAAGTAGTATTTTGTGAGCTTAATAGTAATTGTTGTAGAATTTGAAATAGTAGGAGTAATGTGGATAGCAATAGTAGTAATTAATTTGAAATAATAGCTCTATTTTACATGTAACTGGTAGTTACAATAATAACAATAAAGATATCATATGATAGACGATATTAAGATATATGGATCATATGAAGAGACAAAGAGGAAGGCAGAAAATAGGAAAGATTGGAGTATACGGGTTTGCAGTGAAAGACCTACCCTTGGGCAGAACACTAAATGAATAATAATAATAATAATAATAATAATAATAATAATAATAATAATAATAATAATAATAATAATATAAATTGAAGTAGTAGTTGAAATATTAGTAATACTAGTAGAAGTTAATAGTAGCTGTGATGGTAATGGTGATAATAGAAATTTAAATAATAATTTTATTGTACCCAGGGTAGTAATGGTAATATAATTAGTAGCAACCTATAAATAGAAATAGAATTAGTAGCTAACATTGCAAATAACTTAAAATATTCCCATAACTACTGTTGCTATCGAACATTGTGGTTTGTTGCAAGAAGGTGTCCCTGAAAATGTCATTTAATTTCAATTCGGGAGCTGGTTTCGAACAAAGTTGCGATTCCCTGTTTGACGACGTTGCGTTCTCTGCAGGGAACCGGACAAGCCAGCGATGAAAACTCCATTTCATCTCGTCTGTCACGCTGTTAATTCAGGTTTTGTTTGTCTTTTTAAAGAGAAGTAAGTAGGTAAAAGAGGGAGAAGATGAAGCGAAATTCTTAATGAAAACTCATCCATCATGCTGTCCCAGTGCATTAGTGTACCCTCGTCTACATCGGCGTACACCAGTAGGAGATGACTTCAAGTCGTCGTTCCTTCGCCCTCCGCAAAAAATTATTCCCATCTTCAGTCATTTAGCGCTCGGCTTAACCGATGGCAAGCATTTTGGGAATGTTTACGCCTCTCTCAACACGCTCTGACTAAATAAGACTCCGCTAAAGCAATCTTCATGGACTACACATAAATTTTGTAAGACGTATCGAAATATACTGCAACGCAACTCCTGCAAATCCCGTTAAATTAAACGTTAAAAAAAAACTGTTGGTTTTGGCTCTTGGATTGAAGCATTCTAAAAATAGAACATTTTCAAGAATAATTTTGTATCTATAGACTATTATTTTTATTTAGACTTGTTAGCGTTCTACATAAATATAAAATATAGTAAAATTTAATTTTTTGAATTGTAATTTATTATTTTTTGTTTTACTGAATTGTTTTATTTTTTGTTGATTATTTAACGACGTTGTATCAACTACTAGTCATTTAGCGTCAATGAGATTGGTGATGATAACGAGATGGTATTTGACGAGATCGAGGATTTGCCATAGATTATCTGACATTCGCTTTACGGTTGAGGAGAACCTCGTAAAAAACCGACCAGGTTATCAGCCCAGGCGGGAATCGAACCCGCTCCCGAGCAAAACTTCAGACTGATGAGCAAGCGTCTCAGTCGACTGAGCTACGAAAGTGGCAAAATTTTTTATTGAAATATTATTCCTTTAAAATTATGATGACATTAGTAATTTTTTTTTCAATACTATTGTTAAAATTTTAAAAGAAATAGGCAAAGATAATATTCATCCAAGAAGCCTGTTCATACACAGCAAAATTAACATTAATGTTCTGTACATATATTATATTATGATGATTATGATTATTTGTTATTGTTATTACTATTATTATTATTGATTAGTCGTAGTAGTAGTAGTAGTAGTAGTAGTAGTAGTAGTAGTAGTAGTAGTAGTAGTAGTAGTAGTAGTAGTAGTTAGTGCTGCTTATGATTAGGTTTTCTCCGGAGCGGCTGTTTGCGAGCTTTCAATCGGAGACCTCCGGTTATCTCCGATTGATGCCGCGCAAGTTGTATATGTGCTGTGGCGCAGACATACACTTTCCGCTGAGCATTCCTTTAATCGGATCAGGTAGTGATTCGAGTCCGCTGACGTCCGCGTATCTTTTAAAATAAGTTCTAATTTGTTGTTGTTTAATCTCTCTTTTACGTTAATCTCTCTCTCTCTGTCTTCGGCTCTTTTTTTGTGTTGCTTAAAGTGCTACGTTAGCTGAGATATTTTTGTTTCTAGTTTTGAAATTCATAGTATATGTGGAAAGCCGTATTAGTTTTATGTCATTGATCAAATTAATAACATTCAGTCTAACTGCAAAACTAACGCAGAAGTAAAGCTTTCCAGTAGCTAATGTAAATATTTATACTTCAATTCTCCTAGAAACTGTCGTTTAATCCCAGACAGGGTTTGTCAGTTATTATTCTAATCGGTTTAGTTAACGTAAAATATATTAAGGGAGCTTCAGAATGAAACAAAAGAAACGTGGGCTATGAATGTGATAAAGTTTACTGTCCAACATAATTTATTCAGATTCTTCGCCGGACAGGATTGTGATTATTGTGTTAAAGGGTGTCAGTATTTGAACTGCCTCTTCTAAAACGCGCCACTCTTGTTCTGTAATAAAAATATAAGTGGATATCAACTTAAGGATAATTGTAATTATATTATTACCACATATTTCTTTAGTTTCATTCAGAAATATTTTAACCCTAACAGTAAAACATAACTCAAGTTGTCTAAACAGTAAAATATAACTCAAGTCGTCTTGAAAATATTTCATTTCTTTTTTATTGCCTCGAAAGTTACGTTTTAGAGAAATTTCAAGGCTTTTTCATAGACTGTGAGCCTTTGGGAACAATAGCACTAAAACAATTTAAAAAGAAATCGTATCAAATGTTTTGCGTAATTGTTTTCATCAAGTTCGCGATTGTGCGATCGCTTCAAATGGTCTAACAAATTCGAAGTTGCACCACCCTTGGAGTAAATTTGCCCACAAAGTTTACAGTGTGCGACTTTATTATTACCTTCAACTAAATTAAATAATTTCCATGCGACGGATATCCGATTTGGTGCCATTTTATTCCCCTCACAACTACAGTCAGTCCGTACGCGCCGGTCGTCCTTCAGCTAACTGTCGCTTCGCTCCGAACCCCCGTAACCCTCCGTATGTCCCCTGTTCCACCTACGGTAGTATCGGAGATCACCGGTGGAGAGCTTTATTCGCAATCTCCGATTCTTCCGCGATAGTAGTCACTCCGATGAGCAGCACTGGTAGTAGTAGTAGTAGTAGTAGTAGTAGTAGTAGTAGTAGTAGTAGTAGTGACGTTTAAAATCTAATATATTCCTTAAGACTGGTTCAGAATAAACCGGGAACGAGAACTGGAAGCGGACGGCGTGAACGTAAAGATTTTTTATTCACAAAAAAACCGAGAACAGAAACGACTAAGCGTGTTCACATTTGTCAATAATGATATGTAAAGTCGATATTACGCATTCTGATGTTATTTGTGTATAATTGACCAATGGAGTTCTCTCATGAAAACAGACCAGCAAACATAAACACAGGTTAAACAAGTTCAGAATTTATGACACAGAATATTTAAGAATTCAATTCACGTGATAATCTGGTCACATATACATGTAACATATATCGAAAGTGATTCTACTGAATTTCCGAGTTAGTTAGAAACTACGCATGAAGAAGAAATTACGTCATGGCCTCTTGATACAAAATATACGATGATCAAATAAATAGCTTTATGATGGCAAGAGAATGAATCTCTTAGGCTGTGATCGGAAACGAGAACGGCAAAGTTGAAACTTGGGCAACCTCACTTTCTCGTTCTCGGACTCCGGCAAGGTTATTGTTAATTGTGAACGCTCACACTTAAATATATGAATTTTAACAATTTTTTTAGTTCTCGTTCTGGTTCTCATTTCAGCCTTTATCTTAAAATATTTAGTGGAAGGAACAGCATGTTATCTCATGAACTACTTTACACAGAAGTATGGCTTATTTTAATTTATTGTTTCGTCTGTTATGACTTCTTTATTTGTAGTACAACATCACTTTTCTCCTTTAAAAATCGGAGGGCTATTGCCTTTATAATATGGTGAGAAAATAGTGATTAATTTGAGAGTTATCGCACATTAAACAATTATTTATTGTCTTTTACACTGCAATCTTGACACACAATTTAAGGAATTCCTAGGGTCAGTTGTATAAATAATTAACTTCAGATTACGACATCAAATTAATCTTCAGTTATACTTAACTGCGAATATATACGTATTAATGTTAGCTTATTTCGCCTTGTCTTTAAGTTGAATGTAAGTGACGCATAATTTCAAGTTAATCACATTAACTGAAGTTTACAGAAAATATTTCAGAAACAAAAGAAGAGAAAATAATCTACTTATAAGTAAAATGGTGAATGAATATTATTTTCATTGTTTTTATACATACTTCTGTTAATTTTTAGATTCTGATTTGATGAAATGATATTATGCACACTTTTAATATTTTTATAAGTTAAATTGAATTACAAATTCATATTTTTTCGGATTTCTGATTATTCTGATATCTCATCTGATGATGATAGACAGTTTAACCATGCTCTTTCTCTTTTCTACGAGCCATGATATGTGTTCATTGAAGTCAAGTTTGTAGTGGAAGGTGAACAAAGGTTGCGTCCTTAGATACTACCACAAATAAAATGAAAACATGCTCTGAATCCATTGTTCATGATCCTCCTCACATGTAGTGAGACGCATATTCCGCAGGCGGTGATGATTTTATTTTCACTTTCATTGGTGAAACAGTTGAAAATCAACTGGCTTTGAACACAACTTAAATTCATGTTTCGCGATATTCATATTTTACTGCAAATAACTTGTCAGTTAGTACTAAACACAGTTTATATAATCAAAAGTTAATTTTATATAACTTATGTAGAAATTAACCTTGAATTATTTAGAAGTGTTCAGTTAAAAATAACATATAGTTAATGGCTTTTATACAGGGTGATTTCGTTCAAAGTGTACAAACTGCAGGAGAAGATTCTTGAAAGGATAAGGAACAAAAATAGTATAATGAACATACGTCCGGAAATGCATACTTAGGTTCTGTGCTATAACCATTTATTTATTCATTCCTTCAACAATACTACAGGAACATCATTTTATTTTTACTAACATTTTTAATATTAACCTGGCTATACCTTTGGTTTAATGGTTGAGACGCGGAAACACCGTTTGCTACCCCCTTCCACAACTGGAGTTCGGTGATACTGACGTAAAATACAAACAAATCACTTCACTAGGTATGGGATAAGAAGAAAAGTAGTTCATCCATTTACGTAAACTAGGAAATATCGCAATTTTGAGTTTGACAATTTTCATTAGGTTTTGTTTAATCAAAATAATTATAGTACAATGTTAACAATAAGTGTTTTTACTCAAGAACTGAGTTATCCACGCGAACGTATTCATTATGCAGTGTATGTTATACTGTCTACAGCACATTAGCGTACAATATAGAGAATGAAGTTAAAATGAAAAATAATCGTAGTATGGATATTTAAACATATTTTTGAAAATGGTGGCCGTTCATTTCGATACAGGCTTCAGTTCTTTTGTGCATATTATCGCACTATAGACTATTGCATCTAATTCCAATTACCAGTTTCGTCCTTCATACTTAGTAACTCATGTTGAAATAATTATGTACCTACTCTATAAAAGAGTACCTTACGTACTGTAAATTCAATCTTCACTTCTGCCCGATCTGAACAGATAAAATTACTCAGACATGCTATCTACTTTCCGTCCAAGTGGTTATGTCGCATGATCGTAGAAAGGGGGGAAATCACGTGATAGTTAATTACTTAACGAGGCCCTTTTGTTTAAGTTATTTTAAACAGTTTCATAATATTACGTAGATGTCCAATTAACTCCTAACAGAAATTAATGTTTTCAGAAAAGAGCTAAGAAAGCCCAGCCACTAGTCTTTACATTGGAGCGAACAGAAGCAGGTGGGGAAAATCGAGATGCGACGTAGACAAACTGACAACAGTACCTGTGCGAAAATATGATTCAATATTGGAAGTTTTCGTCACTGGAAAACGCGAACATATTTCTGAAACGTACTATAGGCCTACTCACTAACTCAGTACTGCTTACTCGTATATGCGGCCTTGGTTCTGTGTGGACAGTTTGAACTTCGTTAGTAGAAGGGGTGGGAGTGAAGTACATTAAAAAAGTCAGGTACAATAAAAATTGAAGTAAAAATAAAATGATGTCCCTGTACAATGCAGTGCACGACGCAGTGTCATGAGGCTACAGTTAGAGGAGGTGTTCGAAGTGTCTCCCACGGGCCTCAAAGCACGCGTGTACGCGCCGTAGCAGAGACTGTCGCACACGTTCAAATATTCCAGGCTGCATCCGGATGGCGTCACAGGCAGTGCGAATGTGTTGTTCCAGTGTCTGCACGTCCGGGATGGGTTCAGCATACACGACTGCTTTGAGATGCCCCCACAGGTAGAAATCTAACGGGTTGAGGTCAGGTGACCGAGGGGGCCATGGAATTGGCCCTTCTCGTCCTATCCATCGACCGGGAAATATGTTGTTGAGATGCCTCCGCACGGTAATACGGAAATGGGGTCGAGCACCATCATGCAACAGCCACATATAACCATTCGTACTGCACAAGGAAAGTCTTCCAGCAGGGGAGGGAGGGTCACCCGCAGGAAGTTGAGATATGCCTCGCCTGTGAGGCGTCTTGGAAGGACGACTAGTCCAACGAGACGGTCGCCAATAATCCCCGCCCACACATTGAGGCTGAAACGGTGCTGATAGTTCACTTCCATCATAGCACGGGGATTCTGCATATCCCATACATGATTGTTGTGGAGATTGATGATGCCGCCCCTCGTAAACGTGGCCTCATCTGTGAATAGGATGGATGACAGGAAGTTCTGATTACGGGTGATCTGTCCAAGGAACCTGCGATAAAACGTTCCTGCAGAGGAAAGTCCCTCGGTAACAAGTCCTGCACACGTTGCACGTGATAAGGGTAGTAACAGTTCTCATGGAGAATATTCCACACATTGGCAAGCCACCTGCCTGGTGCTTATACGGCGATCTTGTTCCACAACGTTTATTACATCTTCTTCCAAGGCTGGGGCACCCGCCCTTCATGGTGATCCAGTCCCGTAAACGAGCCTGTCTCACCCAAACGAGGAAACATTCTTGCAAACGTTGTACGTTGCGGATGCTGTCGATGGGGTTCTTTTCCCAATACAGCCGTGCAGCCGCCAGCCCATTGCCATGTGCTTGTCCGTATGTAAATACCATGTCAGCCTGTTCGCGATTGGTGTATCTGACCATCGTAACTTAGTGCTGGACTACCTACACAAACACGTCCACGTTATGTTTAGTCGGCACTACCACTGAAGCGGATGTCTACGTAATTTACCGATACAAATGCTCGTTACCGTCATGGGGAACAGTACCGCTCTCTAATGAGGAAAGCATGCATTCCCCGACCTACGTTCATTATATAATTTTTGTTCCTTATCCTTTCAGGAATCATCTCCTGCAGTTTGTACACTTTGAACGAAATCACTCTGTATAATTGGGCCTTAAACATCTCCGTAATGAGAACACTAGAGATGAACAACGATCGAGAAAGCGAGACTAACAGCGCCTGCAAAGCCGAAAACCCGCACGACAATGTTGTATTACATCGCGTCCTTGACGTAAAGACTACCGAGTCTTCAAGACTATTGATCATCTCCCGAAGTCCCAAAGCAGCCTTCAATTGTCACAGTTGTTTATACCTGACTGAACTTTTATCTACTTTGGCAACTGTTATATATGTATAAACAATGAAGTAGCCTATTTGAAACATCTCCACCTTTCATTGCATAATAATCCGTTCCCCAGTCTTTATTTAAATACTAGACCCTTATTAAAAGGCTAGAAATTTTCTTTTCATATGTTTAAGATCAAATGTGCAATATCAAGTAAAAAAATATTAGTCATATTTTATGTTTCTTAGAAATGCAAATTTACTTTGAGAATTATTTTTTTTTTCTATTTATATATCCATAGGTAATATCATATAATAGAACCAGAATATTTTGATAACTAAGATACTGTTCTGTTTTGTCTTTTTGTCTCATTTTAGTACATTATGCAACGAGCCTATAATGGTAGTAATTAAGACACAAGTATGTTTGTTTATGAAATGAGTGCAAGCGAGTTTCATAATTTTCATACGAGTGTCTTAATTACCATTATAAGCAAGTTTCATACGACTTTTTATGCTCGACCATATTTCTAACTTGAAATTATTCAAAAGTAATAATATTATGGTTATGTAAGTGAGTAGCGAACTGACCTGAATTGTGAGATGTGCGCAGACGCGAAAGTATTGATGTTTTCCGAGGCCGAATGTCATTGACCTTGATATAACGTAGAGAATAAGATGAACATTAGTCTTGATATAACCTGGAAATTGATTTAGAATTGAAAAACGAGATGACAAATTGAATTTATTTGAATATTATTTACAATTAACGCTAATTATTATAGTAACAGAACATAACCTTCTGCGACAGTATTGGATTTCCAACCTCCGTGACTTTTCGCTAATTGTCTTTCGATTGCATATCCGAGAATAATCGATACTTGCGGTTTCATAATGGTACAAAGGTGATTTGTCATTGGCTGAACACCTGAACTTTAATGAATAGGTGTACTTTAATGAGGTGCATTAAAGGGCTACTACCAGGTGTATAATTACTACATTTCGGCATAGTCGAGCATAAAAATATTTATGTTATTTATTTCAATGATTTATGTTATCAAAGTTACGAAATCTTTCCAAGCCGACCAAATGCTATTTCGAGAATGACGAGCGAGACTCGAAGCGCAGCGAGAAATGTTAAGATGTTATGTTTTATTTAACGACGCCCGCAACTGCAGAGGTTATATCAGCGTCGCGGATGTGCCGGAATTTTGTCCCGCAGGAGTTCTTTTACATGCCAGTAAATCTACTGATATGAGCCTGTCGCATTTAAGCACACTTAAATGTCATCGACCTGGCTCGGGATCGAACCCGCAACCTTAGGCATAGAAGGTCAGCGCTATACCAACTCGCCAACCAGATCGACCGCAGCGAGAATGAAGAGCCGAGACTCGAAAGACAAATGCAGCGAACACAGCGAGCGAGAGCGGCACTTAGTTTTGTTCATTTCTAGAAAACACTTATTTTTATTTCTACTATTTAGAAAACAGTTGTGCTATGTATCTACATTAACTTAATATAAAACACGAGCATCCATAACTATGTACGTAACTTCATCCATTTTGTTACATTACTATTATTAAAAATAATGTAGGCTACATGTGGCTTGTGTCCCATTCAAACAACAAATTAAATGGTTTGCTTATGACTATCAAGCTATAAATACCAAAAGCCTGCTGGGAAGCAAATGACAAGCGAACTGAAAGCTGAAGGAATATAAACTGCTACATTGAAACTATTATAATGTTTACTGCAATGCAAATTAGATGGTTCATTACTTGTATCACAAAATAACTGTTTAGTGTTTGCCCCTGCGGTCAGATATTTACAACACGGGTGAGGTGACCTATACGCCTTTATGCACCCCCAAACAATATGGTCGAGGGTAATTAAGTTGGAACTAACCCTTAGGGAGGAAGAGGAGGTAAAATGGTCGATCGACAATTGGCTTGAGGCCCGCTGGGTTCTAACTCTCCAAAAATTGGCACTAACAATAATGATAATAATGCCACCGCTTGTTTTACATCGATAGATTCAACCGCGTTTCATAGCCCGCAGAGACGTAAGTACACGGTGAAGCCAACTCTATTGTGACCGATCGTACATGAAAGGTGAAACTGAAACACAGAAAGTTTTGACGAGCAATACGTTCAATTTTGACGCTTATAATTAACTATTAATGTGTCATTCCTTAAGTGTATCTCACAGTTAATTCCAGTAATATGTTTACGCACAATAGTAGAATGGAATAGCTTACCTGCGGCAATCTTTCAGGGCGGTCCTCTCAAAAGCAGTACATTTAAGGAAAGGTTGAGAAGATTAGACTGAAAATGTAATTGTAGGTGCAGTGTAATTATCTAAGTTGTGTCATGTAATTATGTAATTAATTAAGTTGATAAGTAATTAATTAAGATGATATGCAATTAAGTTGATATGTAATTAATTAAGTTGGTAATAGTTGGGTTTAACAGAAGTACTTATAAGTTAGGTTTACTTTTGCTTATTGTAGACGTTATTATACTCGTAGCTTTTATTTATTTATTTTAGTTGGTTATTTAACGACGCTGTATCAACTACTAAGTTATTTAGCGTCGATGAGATTGGTGATAGCGAGATGATATTTGGCGAGATGAGGCCGAGGATTCGCCATAGATTACCTTTCATTCACATTACGTTTGGGGAAAACCTCGGGAAAAACCCAACCAGGTAATCAGGCCAAGCAGGGATCGAACCCGCGCCCGAACACAACTTCAGACTGGCAGGCAAGCGCCTTAACGGACTGAGCCACGCCGGTGGCTCTTATTATAACATAGTTTTTATTTATTTCATCTATTTAATTATAGTTAGAATTAAATTTACGTTTTTTTTATTTTTTATTGCTGTAATTATTGTATTGTTTCTTGATGTGCATAAAGCTTATGATACTGTTGGACATCGGCATTTGGAATCTGTCATTCACAATTCTGCCCTTCCCCAAAAATTACAGGATTTAATTATAAATTTACAGTGTGGAAATGAAACCCAGATAGGGGTTGGAATCCATAAAACAAAACCCATACCGTTTAAACAAAGGGTTATGCAAGGCGCTCCTCTTTCCCCAATGTTTTTTAATCTCAGCATAGACCACATTTTTGATGAATTATCCGAGCCTAGTGTGGCTGAAGAATTTGGATATAACCTTGTATCGGATCTAAATAATGTAGTAACATTAGGATTTGCGGATGATATTGCACTTGTTGCTAAAAGTACAATTGCTGCATCTGAAATATTTACCATGACAAAACGGTCATTACAGCAGATCGGATTAAGTCTAAATGAATCTAAAACTCAAACCATCGTTATCGAGAAAGGAAAATTAAGTAGTACGACATTGAATCTTGGAGGATCAATTGTTAATAGTATTGATGGAGATGAACGAATCAAATACCTTGGGATTAATTTTTCTGATGAAATTAAGTTTGACATTGCCAAAGTAATCAATAATTTAAATAATAAGATCCAAGCTTTAACATCTACTTATCTTCTGAAACCAGAACAAAAACTCAATGTTTTAAATATGTATATTTGGCCTATACTTGTTTATCCTCTTCAAAATGCTCCCCTTCACCAGCTTTCTGACCGGTTTCTCGAAGATGTGGATAAGTTAATTAAAAGTTCGGTGAAGGAAATTTTATGTTTGCCAGGAGACACGCCCGACGCGATGTTGTACACCGAACGTAAATATAAGGGTCTCAGCCTTTTCAAAGCTGAATGGGAAGCATATTTACAGCATCTCAATATTTGCAACACATTATTGAGAACCTCGAATCCTTTTGTCGTTTCTACAAGGAACATAGCAGCAGAAAAGAAAGTATGTTCCAGGAAGTTAAAAATTCCACCTGAAGATCTGGATATAAGTAACATCAATGTCCATAAACTACGACAAAATCTTAGGAAACAAGAGTACGACAAATGGTGTGCGCTTCCACATAAAGGAAAAGGTGTTATTTTATTTCAAGAATATACTCCCGGAAATAAATGGATTTTTTCTAAGGAGGGTCTATCTTCCTCTGAATGGCGGGACGCAATTAAGATGAATGCTAACGTAGCACCAGTGAGAAGTCTTCATGGGAGATCCTTGGACGGTTTCCGTTGCAGATACTGCAACGAGATTGAAACCTTAGCACACGTCCTAGGATCCTGTCAGCATGGAGAACTCCTGAGAAATTCACGCCATCATAACATCCGAAAACTAATAGCACAAGCCCTTAGAAACAAATCCTTCGAGGTCCATGAAGAGGTGCACTGCGTTGCGTCTGAAGGCGGCGGAATTAGAAGAGCGGACATCGTGGCTCTAGACAAGACTAATAGTAAAGGCTTTATACTGGACCCAACTGTTAGATTTGAGATGAGCCAGACCCAACCATCCGAGGTCAACAAAGAAAAACAACAAATTTATGAGCCTACTATTCCGTATTTTCGAGAAAAATATCAGATGGAAGGCACCTGGGAAGTACATGGTTTAATGATCGGAGCGAGGGGCACCATCCCACGATCAACTGTAAACACTATCAAAACATTTGGAATCCATGACATCATTCCAAAAATAATTACTTCAACCATTAAAGGGTCTGTGGCAATTCTGAAAAATCATTTATACGGAATATCATAATACCCCCCCCCCTTTTCTATTCGTTAGTGTGTGATTGTTACAAATATATGTACAGATTTATTATTTCTTAAACTTAAGCTCTTAGTTCACATTTAAATTTGGCTCATCTATCTTACTGTAATCATTACTATTCTTATATGTGTGTTATTCTGTGTTTTTGGCAACCCAGGATGCATGGGCAGACTATTTCTTGAAATAAATTATATATATTATATATCACTGCCACCGGGTTTATACCCAATTGTAGTGTTAATGAAGTTATATGGTAAAGCTCGATTTTCTGAAACTTTATAATTTGTTGTGATTAGCGTCATATTGAAGAAGAAGTCAATGGTTATCGGAAGAAAAATAAAGAAGGTAAACATGTGAATTCTAAATGAGGCAATAGAGCAAGTCGATAGCTTCAAATACTTGGGGTGTATTATAAGCAGTAACATGGCTTCTACAGGAAATCAAAAGGATAGTAATGGCAAAGGAAGCTTTTGATTGAAAAGAGAGCATCTTCTGTGGACCTGTGGAAAAATAACTAAGGAAGAGACTAGTGAAGTGCTTTGTGTGGAGCGTGGCACTGCATGGTGCAGAGTCGAAAGTGACGGCGATTAGTGTGATTACTTTCCTTGTTGTCCCCTCAGTAACTTATCTTAATCCACACTTTCTCCTGAATTAGCAATATCTATAGCCCACAACAGCATCTATAATATGTAATATACTTGGTTCAAATTGGGATTAATTTCTTTAGCTATAGTCCTTAGTAGCTCTTATCATCCAGTCTGCTGTCCAAAAATCTGAAAGTTAGAATTTATAAAACAGTTATATTACCGGTTGTTCTATATGGTTGTGAAACTTGGACTCTCACTCTGAGAGAGGAATATAGGTTAAGGGTGTTTGAGAATAAGGTGCTTAGGAAAATATTTGGGGCTAAGCGGGATGAAGTTACAGGAGAATGGAGAAAGTTACACAACACAGAACTGCACGCATTGTATTCTTCACCTGACATAATTAGGAACTTAAAATCCAGACGTTTGAGATGGGCAGGGCATGTAGCACGTATGGGCAAATCCAGAAATGCATATAGAGTGTTAGTTGGGAGACCGGAGGGAAAAAGACCTTTAGGGAGGCCGAGACGTAGATGGGAGGATAATATTAAAATGGATTTGAGGGAGGTGGGGTATGATGATAGAGACTGGATTAATCTTGCACAGGATAGGGACCGATGGCGGGCTTATGTGAGGGCGGCAATGAACCTTCGGGTTCCTTAAAAGCCATTTGTAAGTAAGTAAGTATAGTCCTTAGTCTTAATCAACAATCACTTTATAATATTCTTCCATTAACCGTAAAGTTTGTGAACGCCACATTTATTTCTCTAGCTTCTAGAATACAGCCTATGTACAAGATTAGCCTTAGCCAGAATTCGATTTACTTCATAATGTCGATGAGAAATAGTGCACGAAATGAAATAACCTAGCGCGGAAAAAGAAATACATAAACCCTGTTTTCCTATTTCTCACTTTCTTTCTAGCGGTCGTTGCAAAAAGTGAGCATTCATGGAGCTCGTAATGCAGTGTGTGGCACGGAAT
This sequence comes from Periplaneta americana, assembly GCF_040183065.1. Lineage (NCBI taxonomy): Eukaryota > Metazoa > Arthropoda > Insecta > Blattodea > Blattidae > Periplaneta > Periplaneta americana. The sequence continues at coordinate 71,893,540 of NC_091129.1, read as the reverse complement.
CTCTCACTCAGACAACAGTTTTGCTAGAATGTGCTGTGATCAGTAAACAGGCGGTCATCAGTACGTATATACGAGACTCCTACCTGCAATCCATGGAGATGATGGCGGTCGACTCCCTAGCGACCCCGAAAGCTGCGCAAAGGGGATGGGGGAACAATGATGTGCTTGATGTCATTCTCCACAGGGTGATCCTGAAAAAAAAAACACAAAAACTGAGGATTTCATAATATCAATTTAAACAGAGCATGCCACAGAATATTCATCGACTGAGGCTTAGTTTTGACGCTCTCTAATTGTGGGTTCGACTATTACGTCATTAATGTACGCAGCCCTTCACCATGATACCCAACATAGCGCTCTGCTTGGGGAATCACTTAATGCTCGGCCGTTATAAAAAGTGATAACGGGACGGATCAACCGCACCTGTGAATAAGTACTAGCGTGCTGTTCTTCAATCCAGGCGGCCGGGTTCGTTCCCCGGTCAGGTTGTGATGGAATTTATGATTGACAAAGTATGCATTGCAGAGAGTTTTTCTCAAGCTTCTTCCGTTTCCCTTTACCATTCCACCAATACTCTGCTCCCCCTCATTTCATCTATCATCTGCAATAGAAAAGTAGGTTGAGCTGAAATCTTCGGGGTAGTACAGGATTCCCATGCTGATAGAGAAAGGGTTTGGGGCTCCGGACCCCTGGGGCTTATCAGGTTATTCATGTACGAATGGGATCTATCACTATCAGGGGTTGAGGCAGAATAGCCCACCTATCAACGTTGGCTAATCAGGAACTTTTCAGGCTACTTGTCCGCGAAATGGAATCTGTCTCTATCAGAACCTGAGGCAGGATGGCCCACCTATCAGCGTCGAAGTCACGAATGCCACTCAGACCATCTATCGGACTTGGACAATCATGATATACGAGGCGCATCCAGAAAGTAAGTTTCCCGATTTTTCCCCTTGAAAGTAAACGTAATTAGCCGTGTCAATTGCGCATGCGTAACAGATCTATGACGTATCAATCATATGCCAGCCGGACAGGTCCCGCCTGGTGCCAGTAGCGTGGCAGCAGTGGTCCGAAATGGAAGCTCTTATTCCTTCTCCCGCCGCCTGCGAGGTTCGGTCGGTGATAAAGTTCTTTAATGCACAAAGCATTGCGCCAATTGAAATTCATCGGCAGCTCTGTCAGGTCTATGGGCCAAACATCATGAGTAAGCAGATGGTGCGTCGCTGATGTAGGCAGTTTTCCGAAGGTCGTCAAAGTGTCCATGATGAAGAGCGCAGTGGTCGACCGTCCCTCATCAATGATCGTGTTGAGCTGGTGCGGCAGTGCATCATGGATAACCGTCGCTTCACGATTACGGAGCTGAGCAGCCATTTTCCGCAGATATCGCGATCCTTGTTGCATGAGATTGTCACTAAGCACCTGCTGTTCAAAAAAGTGTGTGCCAGGTGGGTACCGAAAAACCTGACACCCGAACACAAAATGCAACGTTTAGGAGCAGCACTAACATTTCTGCAACGGTATCACGATGACGGCGACGAGTTCCTCGACAGGATCGTCACGGGCGATGAGACTTGGATTTCGCACTTCACCCCGGAAACCAAGCAGCAGTCAATGCATTGGCGGCATAGTGGATCTCCGATCAGGACGAAATTCAAACAGACGCTGTCGGTACGGAAAGTGATGTGCACGGTGTTCTTGGACAGGAAGGACATTCTGCTCATTGACTTCCTTCCAGGAGGTGAAACAGTGAACGCTTACCGTTACTGTGAAACACTGCGAAAATTGCGACGTGCCATTAAAAACAAGAGGCGTGGAATGCTTACTGCAGGTGTTGTGCTCCTCCATGACAATGCTCGTCCACATACGGCTCGGCGCACAGCAGCTGTTTTGACGGAATTTGGCTGGGATTTGTTTGATCATCCACCCCACAGTCCTGATCTTGCTCCCAGCGATTTTCACGTTTTCTTGCACCTCAAGAAATTCCTGTCCTCCAGTGAGCGTTTTGGCAACGACGAAAAGCTGAAGACATCTGTCACACGCTGGTTCCATTCACAGGCGGCAGAGTTCTACGACAGAGGGATACAAAAGTTGATCCCACGATACGACAAGTGTCTCAATTCTGATGGTGGCTATGTTGAAAAATATCTGAAACATTGCTGTAACTGTTGCCAATAAATGTTTTCCTGAAAGTGTGTGTTCTTTTTTTTTTAATAGGGAAACTTACTTTCTGGATGTGCCTCGTACATGGCGTAAAATAGGCCAAAACGTACCTAAGTGCCTAAGCCAACCGGTTGAATCAGAACAAACAGAAAACTGCATAGATTGTGTTTTCACTCTTTCTCGGTTTACAGAGGAACACAGAGACTTCAATGTAGAAACTTTCATAGGGTCCAATGACTTTATACGCTATAAAGAATTAAATTATGAGAAATATGGCACGATAAGGGAATTCTTGTTTATTTGGTTAGTGCTTTACAAAATCTACAGTATTTCATAATGCAAACATAAAAATTACAGTATGAAATCAAGTAAGTTTTAAGTAATGATTTTAGGCTAATATCAAGAGAAGTATGACAAAGGAGTCCTCCTTCACCCACATATTTTAACTTTTATATTGACAATGTCGTAAGAGACTTGCGTAATGAAATTTTGAAGTTTGACTTTCGAAGTATAGCTCTAAATTTTATTTTATTTTATTTTCAGATTTTATGGCAATTATAAAAAGGGACCACCTCTGTGGTGTAGGGGTCAGCATGCTGGTCTCTTACGCAGAGGACCCGTGTTCGATTCCGGTCGGGTTGAATTTCCTGGTTAAGGTTTTTCAGGGGTTTTTTCTCAGCCGTAAGACAAATGTCAGGAAATTCGGGCCACAACATCCCTGAATATCACCAGCCTCATTCATCACCGAAATCATATTCTTAACAAATCAGTAATACATATACAGTCTCCATCTAGTTCACAACAATAGAACCAGTCTCAACAATAGTAGGTTACACAGCCCTTCGGATTTCAACCAAAGATTAACTCGCGATATCACCAAAGATGTTAAAGCGAGTATAAATAACAGCAAGGAAAAAAATTATAAAAAGAACAAAAAAATAACTACAAAGATCAATGCATACGTTATCTAAAGTGTGACAAAATACAGGATAATTTAATAATCTCAACAGAGAAAACAAAATTAATAGCTTTCAAAGGTCAGAAATATCTACGTGCAAAAATAATGATAGAATAAGTTTAGGGTTCTGTTTTGTAGGTTGCAAAGCATCATATTATACATCTAGCAATGTTGAGAACTGGCCAGATAAAAAAAATAATATCAAACAGTATAGTAAAAATAATAAAAAGTAAGAAAAAGTGCAATAGTCAAATTCTACGAGATAATGACAGCGCCAACATTGATTTATGGTTCAGAGACATGGGCTCTAACAGCAGAACAAAACCAAAAAACTGAAACATCAGAGATGGGATTCCTGAGATAATAGCGAGATACAATTAAATGACCATATCTATAGTCATGCTATATAGGAGGAATTATGGATAAAAATCTCAATAATTAATAGAAAAATACCATAAACTACTTCATTACAAATTAGGCAGAAGGAGAAACAAGACGCCCAAATCGTATAAATGATGAATAACTATCTATAAGACGTTGCATTTAAGAAGAAATAACTGATCATTTTCGATTCCAACGTTCTTATCTAAAATTGTTTATTTTGGTTCACCCTGCTATTCCTCAAAGTTTATAAAAGTCCCTTCTTCGCACTCTGTATATTTAATGTAATCGGTTTTATGTTCCCTACTCCGCAATGCTGTTTTGGCAGGCATTTTCCGTACATTTCATTCACTAAGATCAGGGTCTATAGTATAAAATGTCTGAAAGTGGAGTTCCTGAAGATAAATTATGATTACGAAACAATTAATGTACAGTAGTGGCAAAAAAAACCGGACCGACCATTGTAGCTGATTTCAGAGCCTTGTTCACTCCAGAGCACGATAGACTGGTAACTAAGACTTTCGTGGTTCGAATCCTGCCTGGAAAGGAAACTTTTTTTTTTTTTTGTTCCTTATTCAAATTTATTCCCAATACTTTTCGATTGCAGCGATATTTTACTAAATTAACTTATTATTCCCAGAACATGAATTTCACCAGCAATCGAAAAGTTTTGGGAATAAATTTGAATAAGGAACAAAAAAAAAAGTTTCCTTCCCAGGAGGATTCGAACCACGAAAGTCTTAGTTACCGGTCTATCGTGCTCTGGAGTGAACAAGGCTCCGAAATCAGCTACAAGGGTAGGTCCGGTTTTTTTTTTTTTTTTGCCACTACTGTACTTCGCTGTGGCAGATGTAGTAGCGTACCAGACTACAAATTCAGAGGATCCGATTTCGATTCTTGGCAGGAAAATATACTTTTACAACTCCACAATACCAATTTGATGTGCGTTTATTTTGTCTTAGACGTAACAGATTGTACTTATTGTCATCACATAAATACAGTAGTATTAAAAGGAGAAGAACCGACAGTATTTCTAGCCAACAGACTTTCTCGGCTCCAGTCTTATGCATGTTAAACTGACACCAAATCCGTAGCTGCGAGCTGGGCTTTGGGGGTGATAATTGGGTTGATTTGCGATAATACGCGATCTTCATCCCCTCTAAGATGAGATCGGTAAGAGGTCAACTGCCACTTGCAGTAGGATCAAGGGTTGAGATTCTATGACACCAGTTATTAACTCTCTAAACTCCCTAACACTATCTTTGGTACTCTCGGATTCAGAGAAATACGCTGCGTAATTTGAGGCTTGAATGGCAACTAAAATGTCTACCTTATGTTCAGAAAAGTGTATGTAAAGTACGGTTCATATATCTTGCGCGACACGTCGGTAGACTCGAAAAGAATAAGAAGCATAAAACGATCAACAAAGAGATGAATGAAAGTAATGTAAAATTTTGCTCTAAAATTCGAGTTGATGTGACTAAAGCATGAATTATTATACAATATAAGGCGAAATTATAATAAAATTAGCAATTAATTTTATTTTTAAGACTTAGGAAAACATATTTTTCGTGTACTGGTACTAACACAACATAATGTACAGGGTCCGGTAGAGAAAATTAGACGATTTGTGATTCGGAAAAGCAACAATAATAAAATAATATTCAACATTAAATTAAAAATGTGTCTTGAAGCATAACATTTAGTTTTGTTTATTTCTTGAGGATGACTTCACTCAAGTCAGTTCATTCAGATCTGACACAAATCTTTGTTCGGCGCTTGACACTGTCCATCACTCTCAGCAGCATGTCCCGCGGGATTTCTTCAATTTCGGTTGGAATTTTGTTCTTAAAATCTTGGATCTTGTGAGGTCGTTCATGATTTGTTATTACTAGAGCCCGGGTGTTAGGCAAAATGCCTTTTTTTACACTGAGTGTGTATGAAATACCTATTAGAGATAAAGACGTTTTCACACATTTGGGGACGATAGGCCCAATTTTTATTTTGCCTTTTTTGCCTATTTTAGTTCCCGTTGCCTATTTTAAGTTTAAATGCCTTCTTTTTAGCCTTTTTACATCATTATTGTACATTTTCTACATGTTAATGTATTTAAAATAAACCGCAATATATTATATCAAAAAACAAAAAAGAACGGTTGCACAAATTAAAAATACATATTCACCTCACACAAATATTTGCTGAGAATCTAATTTTCCAGCAATACATGTTTTTCCAAGAAGTAGTAAACTTTTCTCTCCTACCGATTCCACCTTTTATGTCACTTAACAAAGATGTTTGAACAGTATAACCCTGTGTTCAGGTCACCTCGGGGTTTACGAGCGAAAGAAAGGGGATGAGGAAAGTATTAAAAGCAAGTCTCCAGGTCCCGTTACTGTTGTCACTTGCACGCACAAGTCACGCGTACTTTGAAGTCTCTAATCCCTTCTCAAACCCCTCTTTTTGAGACAATACACAGTCGGTTTCTCCCGATCTCTGAAAGAAAGAGACAGTCCTTCTGAAATAAGTTGTTTTAAGTTTGCTCCAATCATTTCATTAGAAGTAGAAAGATTTTTTTCAACATGCAAAACGTTCTTTCTGACAGGCAGCTCACTATGACAGTTGACAACTTAAAAAAAGCATCTTGTTGTGACATGTAACCAAGGAAAGTGAGTACCGTATGGGATAGTTTATTAAGTATTTGTCTATTTTTTGTCTGTTTCCATGAATAATAAATGCCTATTTCACTGCCTATTTTTACTATTTTTAGTGCCTATATGCCTGCCTATTTTAACCAAAATAAGTGCCTAAACATCCGGGCTCTTTATTACCTTGTGTTAATCCCACAGGAAGAATTCAGCTGCAGAGAGATCACGACCATTCAGACCAATTTATGTTGTCAAAGCGACAAATCATATATTGTGGGAACATTTCTCATAAAGTCTGCATAGAATAGATAGAAGTGTAACTCATAATGTAAAATGGGCCCAACACGTCTGTCCGACATATCCAAGGCTTGTGAATGCTGAAGAACAGACCGGAGAGGACTGTGCTGGAAAGTCGTTCTCACTCTGTCCTCATGTCCTGGATTACGTACTGTTTTAGGGCGACCAGGAGACTTCGGCGGATGATGCATTTCTCCTAAATATAACATAAAACCAATCCAGGATGGTCTGAAGAGTTGAAATGTCAACATTTCTTCCGATATGAAAGTGACGCCTAAAAAGATGTGTTTGTGTAGCCTAGTCATTGTTCTTAAATATGCTTCTACTGCAAAAGTTCTATGTTCATTCAACCAACGTTCCATCACTACTAATTTGTATTATTTACTCGACGTAACAATGTTATATTACGTAGCAAAAGGAAGTACTGCCAACTTTAAATCGTGAAATTGTTTCTGTCGGAACTTGTATAATCACACGCTGTCTTTCAGATCTTTTGAGTAAATTGAGATTAAATACAGATAACATCAATTGTATTACGAGTAAATCCAAATGATAAGCGGCAAAGAAACGACAATAGTTACAAAACAAGCTTCGCTTTCTACACAAACATCAGAAAGATGGAAAATTAATAATGAAATAATTCACGCAAGCATCAAACAGCAATGCGAAGTTTTCCCGTAGTTATCACTTATCACCGCAATACAGAATTGCGCCTTAATATGATCTTTAACACTTAAATACTCGCGAACTATTTTGTGACATTAGTACTCACGTGGGGGTCAAAGTGACCCCAAGCAAAAATACGAATTAAAATATAAAATGCATAGTTCCACGTACACTTTCTAGCTCATATGAGTCATTACTTGCCAAAATGTTCTTAAGTAATAATATGCATGTATAGGCCTATTGGTACATCACAAAAGTAACACTGTAATACTTGTGGACTGATTTGTAACATTAGTAGTCGCATGGGAGTTAGAGTGACCTCCAATTTTATTAAAAACACGAATTAAAAAATGAAATATCCTGATTCTATGTAAATCTTCTCGCTCATATGCAGCATTGCTTACCATAATCTTCTAGAGTAAAAGATTTCACGTATACAATAACAAAAGTAACTCTATACTACTTGTGGACTAATTTGTGACATTAGTAGTCGCGTGGGGGTCAACAGAACCCCCCGCCTAGAAAATTTAAATTAACGCAAAAATGACAGTGATAAACTAGAAGTTATCATGTAGTCATATTGCCGACACTCTTTCAGGAAGGTACTCATAAGCTGGTCAATGTAGGCAACAGCGTAAAAATAATACAAACCAACATAACACTGGGGATCAACATGACCCCCACGCAACTACTTTAATGTTAAGAATGACAAGTTATCTACCAATTAAAATACATATTTTTTATAAATTATAAAACGCTCATTTAAAACAATTTCCTATACATTCATTCATTCATAGTGTTCCGCCTAAGGGTAGGTCTTCCAATGCATACCCAGCATTCTCCAATCTTTCCTATTTCCTGCTTTCCTCTTAGTCTCCACATTATGATCCAAACATTTTAATGTTGTCTATAATCTGATACATCCTTCTGCCCTGAACGTTTCTTCCGTTCACCATTCCTTCTAGTGAATCCTTCAGTAGGCAGTTTACCTATATGCGTAAATAATTAACAATACTTACAACTTATGCAGCAAGGCCTATTAAACATACCTTACTAAACGTACACATATTACAAATATACACAACCTGGACAACATGCATACCATACTACCCGGCAAAGTGAACTTCCGACGAGGAAAATATGAGCAACAGCAATGCTGTGACGTCATTGTATCGCAACATAGTCACCTGGTACACTGCAGCGCTCTTACCCACAAGGTCAAGTCGGAAGTTCGCCTTGCCAGGTCCTACATACCATAATATGTTACATACAATATATTGTAACTTAAAGGAGTACTAACAAAGCAAGTGATTACGAGTAAAATATCATACTTAAAACCTTTCTAACGACTTATTAAAAGTTTTATTGTTAAAGCCGTCAAACTTATCAAATTACATAGTGATAAACACAAATATACAATTATTTACATGTTTGGATGAACTTTTCCGTTCAAAGAACCAACATCAGATCTCTCAGAGACACTACAAACAACTTATGTCATAATGTAAACAAACAGTGAGACATAGATTTTAAATGTGAAGTATAACTGAACAATTTGATCGATTGTAACGAAGTATATGGAAATAGATAAAATAGTAACAAAATCTATAGAAATTAAATTGTTAAAAATATGAATAATCGATCAATTATGTGAAATAAAACTGTATAAAAGGTGACAATAAGAACAAATCCATATGGTTAAAATATGTATAACAGAAGCAAAATGATGAACGGAAGTAGATTATCATTATGTAATTTGATAAGTTTGACGGCTTTAACAATAAAACTTTGATAATTTGTACGGCTTATCGGACCCAATATCGTTTTTAAATTTACATTCTAACGACTACAATTTCTTAGATATTCTTATTTTATCGTGAAATGTAAATGTAGTTGCAACACTGCAGAGCAATTATCTGAGCTTCATACATCTGAACACGGCTATCAGATCGTAAACATCATCTAATTAAGTTCTCATTTCAACCTGCTTGTGCGATCAGAGTAGTTCTGTCACCACTGGTATTAAACTTAATGCCATGAGTCAATTTTGAATTACGTGCAGAGAATAACTCCTAATCTGTATATTTCAGACGAAAGAACATCATCAGAACATTCTGTTGGAATCAGAATGTCCCATAGTATCGTACATTTCTTGATATGGACCATCGAAGTTGATTCAAAGAGTTTCTTCTTTTTTTTCTTTTTTGAAAACTACAAACAAAGAAACAAAATACCAAAATACTTTCATATTTATTTTGCTTCAATAAATTAATTATTTTAAAATATGTGTGTCTTATTCCATTCAGTATACATACATTCCTATGGACAACCACAGCCTGTGAAATTGTAGGCCAAAACAGTTTCATAAGTTAATAAGTTCCACATATGCACATGTTCCAAGATGTCATGAATTTTACATGAAAGTTAGATTTTAACAAAAGAATTCATACTCTTTTGTGTATACTTCCATATATGGAAATAGTTGAGGAAATTACGTTCGTATTTAACGTGAAAGCAGTAAACCAAATGGAAACTCTAAAATATTTGGAGACGAAAATGAATACCTATATGAAAATGTTTTAAAAGCTTTAAACTGATTTCAATTTTTCCTACATGATGTGACATGTGTTACAATAAAGTAGAATCTGATAAGAAAGTCATTTAGAGATTCATTCATTCATTCATTCATTCATTCATTCATTCATTGTTCTGCCCAAGGGCGGTCTTTCACTGCAAATCCAGTTTTCTCCAATCTCTCCTATTTTCTGCCTTCCTCTTTGTCTCCTCATATGATCCACATAACTTAATGTCGTCTACCATCTGATATCTTCTTCTGCCCCAAACTCTTCTCCCGTTCACCATTCCCTCCAGTGCATCTTTCAGTAGGCAGTTACTTCTCAGCCAGTGACCCAACTAATTCCTTTTCCCCTTCCTGATCAGTTTCAGCATCATTCTTTCTTCACCAACTCTTTACAACACAGCTTCATTTCTTATTGCCTGTCCACTTCACAAGTTCCATTCTTCTCTTCCATTCTTCTCCATATCCATATTTCAAATGCTTCTAGTCGCTTGTCTTTACTTCGTCGTAATGTCCATGTTTCTGCCCCATAAAATGTCACACACTACACATAGGACTTTACTAGTCTCTTCCTTAGTTGTTTTTCCAGAAGTCCGCAGAAGATGCTGCTTTTTCTATTAAAAGCTTCCTTGGCCATTGCCATCCTTCTTTTGACTTCCTGGCAGCAGCTCATGTTACTGCTTAAGTACACCCCAAGTATTTGAAGCTGTACACTTGCTCTACTGCCTTATTTAGAATTTTCAAGTTTGCAGTCTTTATTTTTCTTCCTCTGACCATGGTCTTCGTCTTATTTGCATTTATCTTCATCCCATACTGCTGTCATTTAACTCCAGTAGCATAACCATTTAGGGATAACAATGTAAAATTATAGAAGTCGAAAAATATTATGAAAGTGTTCATACATAATATAATGTATTCTAGTGTTCGTCATAATATATTCAGTGAGTTCAGGTTAGATTCCCAGCAAGGAAACAGAGATTTAGCTCCCTTCTGTAGACATTGTTTGTGTTTTTGCTGTCTTATGTTTGTTCCATGTTGTGGAATTTCTCCTTGCTTAGGCCTATCACATGGCTACAGTTCTTCATATTGTGACATTTTAATGGCGGTTAAGCATCTGCGCAAAATTATCTATATTCCCATGATGATTGAAAGCGCGAAAAATTAAATTAATGTTCAACGTAATCAAAACAAATTTATCTATTTCCAGAAAACTCAATTCTTTAAACAACTCCTCGTTCCGATTCTCAGAAGGCTAAAACTAAACTAACTAAAATTTGAGAAGCTCCACGTTAATGGCACGAAAACCTAAAACCTTTACATATCTTCCATTAGCCTGGAATAATCCAATTTTGTAGTTTTGAAATCGGAGGCGTGATGTTTGCAGCAGTGTATGTGTGTCTGTAATGGAGTTGAGAGATAGGATCCTGCCAGGACGAGAGGGTATATATCTCTCCAGACGATGAGTAGTTCTTGTGGCTCCATCATACACAACCACTGCGGGCGTACGGGGGGTTGCATCGTCTGGAGGGAGGTGCTACAGTATCTAGGGGTGTCTGGGGACCTATGATACCTATACGGTAGATCTGGGAAAACACAAAACTCCACACAAACACCCCTAGCATCTCATACACCCGCTCTTACTTTGGGAACAAACCTCAGTTTCCCTTCCGAGAGGGGTTTTGGGGGGTGAAAACAGTGCGTCTATAAAGCAGGGTCGTGACTAGATTGGCTAAAACACTTGCTACAAATCCCCCCCCAAACCCTGCCGCCCCTTTAGTTTCTAAGTCCAAGCTTTCGGGTTACTGTATTGTTGTTGCATACGCAGCTTTTTTTGTGTTGCTGTATATTACAAACGTTGGACAAAAGCGGCGCAGTGGAGATTATGGAGGTTAGAATGATTCCGGGACAAGTAAACGTGGAGTAAAGTGGTCGCTATGGCAGCAGTTGCGCCATTTTTCAACTGCAGCCCGCCCAGCCCCTAACCTTTTACCCCTGTGCTATATTACATGCTGGATAATACCCCATATCACGGCGTAAATCTTATGTCTCGTTTACAGGAGAAGAAAACGCGATATTGTTCGCAGTGTTGTAGTGCAAGACTTATTTTTAACTCAGCACATACTGGAGACTAGAAAAATTAAATTAAATTCCAGTAACACCTTCTTAATGTGATCTTTTCTTCAGATTTACGTTAACGCTACAAAAACATTCCTTTTTAAAAATATTATCATTAACAATCTGAATTAAGCCATAACAAAGTCTTCATATTAGCTGATTTTTCCAATATTGTTCGTAGCATTTCTTGATAGAACTAGTTGTCCACACCTGTGGAGTAACGGTCAGAGCGTCTGGCCGCGAAACCAGGTGGCCCGGGTTCGAATCCCGGTCGGGGCAAGTTAAATGGTTGAGGTTTTTCCGGGGCTTTCCCTCAACCCAATACGAGCAAATGCTGGGTAAATTTCGGTGCTGGACCCCGGACTTATTTCACAGGCATTATCACCTTCATTTCATTCAGACGCTAAATAACCTAGATGTTGATACAGCGTCGTAAAATAACCCAATAAAATAAAAATAGAACTAGTTATTTACTCATGGAAACAATATTATAACGTCAACCGATGTTTGAGAACTAGCCGAAGTATAATTCGTTTCACTGTAATTGTGTTTCATTTATCAAGGATTAAACTTGGGTCTTGTCAAGATTTTTCCACCTCTTCTTCTTCAGAGGTTCTAGATTTCTTCCCCGCTTGCCTGGGAATTCAAAACTTCATTTGGCAATGTTATATTTCCTATTCAATCCAATTCAACATATACCTATATTATTTTGATATTTCATCATTAAACGAATCTTCTAATACCTATTTTTATGAACTTTGCAATAGAAGAGAACAAGTCCCTTATCTTGTAACAGTGTACGCCTGGAAACAGGTTTCGCTTAGTAAAGTGTCGTTCGAAAAATAACACGGGCAAGTAACGATCAGTTTAGCTCTGGATTTCGTCTCTATCGATAGACTTAAATCTCAGATATATAAACAAAAACACAGCGTTCTACCCAAGGCAGGCCTTTCACTGCAAACTCAGCATTCTCCAAACTTTTCTATTTTTCGCCTTCCTCTTAGTCTCCGCATATGCTCCATGTATGTCTATCATCTGATACCTTCTTCTGCCCTGAACTTTTATTCCAGTCACCACTCCTTCCAACACATCCTTCAGTAGACAGATCCTTTTTAGTCATTTTATTATTGTCAAAAATTAAAAAAAAAAAAAAAAAAAAAAACTCTAGTATTCCCCTGAAAGAGCGATCTCGTGCTCAAGGCAGGATTCAACACATAATTAAATGACATAGATAAATTACAACAAATAACGTTCTAAAAATGAATATATTCATTATTACCAAGGTGCTGATAGTCCGTTTCATTCAATTTACGATAATGCGAATTTTACTCGAATTTAGCATTTTATACGCACTCAACTTACTATATAGTTTTACTAAACAAAAGAACCAATTTGAAAAAGCAAAATGTACCTATAGTGACAGTATTTTCTTTTGATTGATAATAAAATTGTACGTATAATGTAAGGACTGCCTTCTTTCTTATTATTATTATTATTATTATATATACAGAGTGTTTCAAAAATACGGGGCATAATTTCAGGTATGTATTTCTCACATGTAGACAATCAAAATAGTTCATTACAACATGTGTCCGGAAATGCTTCATTTCCGAGTTATGGCCTTCAAAACATTGAAATTCACCGGAACGTTTTTCTTTCCGCACGTCGTTGTCATTACAGAAGATGTTCAAAATGTCCATCTCCTGCTTGAATACAGACCTCACATCGATGTCTCATTGACCTGCGAACACGATCCCAAACTCTAGGAGTATTGCGTATGCCATAATTAGATTCCGAAGGGATTCCAAATCAGGCACCGGAGACGAATAAACCATGATTTTAAATGGCCCCACAAGTAGAAATCGAGAGGGTTCAAATCAGGTGAGCGTGGAGGCCAAGCAACTGGGCCACCTCTACCAATCCATCGATCAGGAAACCTTCGATCCAAGCACCGGCGAGCCGTACGACTGAAGTGTGCAGGAGCGCCATCATGCATCTGGACATTGTCGCTGTGGGTACCTCTTCTGGTACAAACGACGAGCCAGCGCAGCATTGCCGTCCGCCTTACCGTAATGAAGTGTATCTCTGCCAGCTCTTGATTTGAATACATGTCGCACAGTCTAACGCCTACACAACATTGAATGTAACCTTCGCCTCGGGATGAACTGTCAGAGTGCCCTCTTAATGTCTCCTTTGACGGCAACGACCTGCGGAAAGAAAAACGTTCTGGTGAATTTCAATGTTGTGAAGGCCATAACTCGGAAATAAAGGATTTCCGGACACATGTTGTAATGAACTATTTTGATTGTCTACATGTGGAAAATACCTGAAATTATGCCCCGTATTTTTGAAACACACTGTGTGTGTGTTATTTTTATATATATATATATATATATATATATATATATATATATATATATATATATATATATATATATATATATATATATATCCCTTCAACAATTAACTTTCTTTTTTCTTTCACACTATATGTACATGTTTATTGTATTCAGGACCCTTGTGGTCACTTAAATTCTTTGAGCTGATGTCTTTAATGTATAAATAAAATAACCTGGTTTCCTGGCTTTTTATGAAAATATATTTTCTTTAATAGCACCCCATTTTAAGAAGAAATAACGTCATCTTTTGCAGGCTTCTTTTTATAAGGCCTTAGCTTTCAAAATTTCGTCGCTTTTCAAACTGATATCTTGGGTACACCTGTCTGTTGAAATAACTTTCCTGATGATTTCGTAGGAATCTATTCCAGCCTATAGTCTATGCAATCGAGTTTTTGTTAAATTGAAACAAGATTTATGTCGTTTCATATTAATTTAAATATGGATCCTTCTCCCCCCCCCCACTAAATAAAATTCTAAATCGTTGAATCAGATAGTTGTTGAACGCCAGAATATTTCCGTATAAATATACTGTACACTGGCGACTATAAGTAATAAATCGAAGTAGCGACCTACATTTTTGATTTAGCTATCACCGTTAAATGGCAATATTATCCAACACACATAAGCTGCACAAGCGAAATAAAGAAGCAGTAGTTGCAAAACGAGTCCCGCGCCGTGGCGTCGTGGTCTAAGGCATCATGCCTAGGACTCGCGTTACAGAATGCGCTCTGGTTCGAGTCGTCATGGGGGATGAAATTTTCTTATGAAATTTCGGCCAGTGTATGGGACCGGTGCCCACCCAGCATCGTTATGCACTTGGAGGGCTACTATAGGTAGCCAAATCTGCTTGCGAAAGCAAGCTATAAAGGCTGGAAGAATCATCGTACAAACCACACAATACCACTTCTATTCTGTTTGGATGATCGTCCACCTCTGCTTCGGCATGTGAACGTGAGGCCAGCAGCTGGCTGTCGGTCTGGACCCTTCAAGGATTGTGGCGCCATGGATTTATTATTATTATTATTATTATTATTATTATTATTATTATTATTATTATTATTATTATCATCATCATCATAGTTGCAAGATGACAGCACCTTTGCATGAGTGTACTATTGTCGAGCAGTATTCCATTGTGCGATTTCTCTAAAAAAATTGTCTGGCACCAAAGGATATTCATAAAAAAAAGTACTGCTCGTGTACGTCATGTCAAGCTGTTTACAAAATTGGAAGCCGAAGTTCTCTGAAGTGTGGACAAGTATCAAACACCGCCTAGGTCGCCAGTGGAGATTGTCACGGAGGCAAATGTGCAACAGGTTGGCGACTTGAACCGAGAAGACGATATGCTAGCCCGGCTAGTCACAGATGATGAGTTTCAGGTGCATCATTACAAGGTGTACCTACATGAATGCTCGGATCGAGTCACCAACGTACACTGTCAGAAAGATGACACGATCTTACAACTGCTTCTTTGTTTCGCTTATGCTCACACATCAATAGTACTGTCACATAACGATATAGCTTCAGGAGACTTATTAAAATATGTAGGTTTCTACTTCAATATGTGAATGAATGAATGAATGAATGAATGAATGAATGAATGAATGAATGAATGTTAGCCATGATGTCCCATGTTGGGCACAGGCCTCCTGTGATGGGGTTAGAACCCCCTCGACAGGGATGGCTCAAGTGTACTCGCTTGGTGAGCCAATCCAGGCGAGCTTGTCGTGTATACTACTTTTGTGACATGGTTAATAACCCTGTTCAACTTTAACTAGTCTCAGCACTGTTCTTTGTTCATTTTTTTTTCTTGCACTACACACCTTATACTGACACTGGCACTTCGTCAAACATTGATTGCTATTTACACTATTTACCTGACACTTTCTCAACACTGACTTTACTATTTACAAAACTTAACTTACACTTTCAATAATATTGACTTTACTACTTACAATGTCTTAACACTGATTACGTTATCTATTTACAATGACCTTCCCTAGTACTTTCCACAAAACTCTGTTCTTTGCTGTCCTCAACCATTGTTTCCCCGCCTCTTTAGTAAACATGTCAGACCATCTGAGCAGTGGTCTTCCCTGTCCTCTCTTTCCGACGTAGGGATCCCACATCGTGACTGGATGGGTCCATTTTGTCTGATGTAGTCTCGCCACATGTCCCCCCCAGGTCCACTTCGTTGCCGTGACTCGTTCTGCTGCGTCAGTAGTGTTCGTCAATCTTTGCAGTGTTTCGTTTGTCATTGTCTCGTAGCATGGTGCCCAGTATTTTTCTTTGCATCTTCCTCTGGTATGTTTGTATACTTGAGCGTTGTCTCTCGGACAATGTCCAAGTTTGGCAGGCGTATTGCAAAACTGGGATTATACAATATACATGTCTCTAGTAGCTCGACCTTGAGATTGCGGTTGATTGTCTTGTCCGTCCATATGAACTTCAGGCTCCAGAACGCTTCTTCAATACGTATGACTTTCTAATTAATTATGCAGGTTAATACCGTTGCCATCATTCTATTTTACTGCACGATTTATAAATATTCATCCGTTATTAAGAATAGATCAATTCTGCAGTGCTCGGGAAAAGTGACACAAGTCAGTTTCTACAAACCTTTTTTGATAATTTATTGACAACTTACGGAACATCTGCTCGTTTGGAAAAAAAATACATAAGTATTTCTCCCATTACAATAATTCATACAGAAAAAATCAAATCGACATAAACCAGTGCAAGTTGTCAATAAATTATCAAAAAAGGTTTGTGGAAACTGACTTATGTCACTTTTCCCGAGCACTGCAGAATTTTCATCGTATCTTTCCAAATGCCATTCGGGATGAGACAACAATCGAAGTAAAATGAGTTCCAATAACTGCCATAGCGATCTCGTGTATACCACTGCTTTGGAGCACCGAGCATGCGTAATGTGTTGAATTTGGAACTTTGAAAATTCAGGCGGAACAGTCTAGGTGGTAACGGTGGAAAGGAATGGGGGGATTTCCCCCTGTTGGAAAGTTATCTCCCTCTCATAAATTCATATTAACATCCCTGCCAGGGATAAGTTCTATCCCCCTCTCACAAAATATAATTCTTTTAATATGAGTATACTTTATAAAGTACAGTATAAAGTAAGCAAGGAAAATAATATTGATGTATTATCATCACCGGCAAGCTGACAACAATCAGTAACTTAGGAATTACACATCTTATCTTAAGCCTGCTCACGGATATTATTATTGTAATCAAGATGCAAGGCAAGCAACTCAATGCGACCAAACGTTGAACTGTATCAAATGAGGATAATAATTTTATGTATGGTGTTTCCTTGTTCATTCATTCATTCCTTCATTTATTTTATTGCATAAATCTTACATGAGCTATGAAGTTTTAAGATGTGGAACAAGTCAAAATTTTACAATATTACAATTACAATTTTTACAAATTTTTATAGTTTTACAATTTAGTAATTTTCTACAATTTTTACAATTTTGTGCAATTTTTTACAATATTTTGGCGAGATGTAGTGAGATGAGGTGAGGTTCGAGGATTCGTCAAAATATTACCCGGCATTTGCCTTTTGGTTGGGGAAAACCTCGGAAAACCCCAACCAGGTAATCAAATCAAAGGGGGGTAATCAAATCAAAGGGTTTGTTGCCAAGGACTCGCCATAGACCATCCGGCTTTAGTCCCACGGCTGTGGAAAACCTCGGAAGAAACCAAAGACCAAAGGGGGATCCAACCCAAGCCCGAACGCAGGTCCGGATCAGCAGCCCAGCGAGTCTGCCGACTGAGCTACATCGATGGCTCTACTAAAAGTATACAATACACATCCAATCAGATTATTAAATTTACAAAAGCAAACGATCACTCATCAGTTGAGCTATATGTATAATACAAAACAAGTAAGTTAATTAAATTTAAGGCATAAACAATTCAACCAGTTGTGTTATACAGAAATTGATAATACATATCATGCAAACTACTTCAAATTACAAACACAAACAATTTATCAATAGAGCTATATAGATTACTATTCAATTTAAAGCACATACAATTCATCGGCCAAAACTATAGAAATATATACAATACAAAGTAGTTGATACTTCACTGCTAATGTCGGAAATCTATCTCTTTCCATCCTGATAACATGTAATTTCCAGTTCTTTTGGTAATTTAAGATTCTTGTTAACTTTTATTTTCTAATTTCTGAATTTCTTTTGAGATCCAATCTCGTGAATCCCAGAAGTAGCCTCAGGAATCTCATATGTGCTGCCTCCACCTTATTCTTATCTCGCTGATTTAAGACCCATACTTCATTGCCATATTTTAGGGTTACCGGTACTTATTATTTAACTATACACAATGCATTCTACAGCCCCATTGTATTATATTTTTATGCCTTACCCAATTTCAACTCGAGTTTAGGAAAGAGTAGGAGAAAAACGCGAACGTCTGCCCTGGAAGCCAGCGTACCTCATCCAGAGTAACGAGCGAAAGGGTAATTCAGGCATGAATCGGACAAGAATGAGAATCCAAGCAGGAGCAGCAATAACTCTCTTACAACGTATGCATTTATGTATGAGAGGAGGTTTGTTAGATATCCTAAGGTCGACACCTCACTATTAACATACATAAATTTCAATCGAAACATTAGAAGTAAACACACCTATACCCTCTACGCTGTAATTAAAAAACCTCTGTTCACAATGTGACGTGATGTTGCTGATTTAGCTATCCATGACTCGCATCCATATAAGAGGCAGGATACTGAAAGTAAATTTATGAAATGTATCCATGGACTCCTTCCTTACATGGTTAGTTAAATATATTAATATATGGGTGCATTAACAATGCTAAGTATTTTCTTTGCTATTATATTCACAACCTGAAGGTAAAACAGTGTGCATCCAACAAAAAAAAAATTACCTGCTCCAGAATTTTATTTTGTAAAACAAATTAGAGACAAATAGGCGTAAAGGTAGTTTTCTTTTCCTTTAAAATCCACAGTTCTCATTTATCGTGATTTGATTATGTCATATCTTTGTGAAATTTAGTGAAGTTCAAATCCGGCTTTTTCAATATTACCTACATTATCATTAATTAATGCTTTCCATCAGCGAAAGAAATCTTTCAATATACTGTATATTTTAGCAGCAGTAGCAGTAATAGTAGTATTACTACTATTATGAATATATTAACGTGAAGTGGGATAATCTCTTTAATGTTTCAGTATCTCTCAATCCTCCTACCTCTCTTTCTCTTCTCTTCTTCTCCTATCCTCCATTTCTAGAGTTACAGTATAGACAGCTGTAATTAAGCTTGACCTGACAAAACAGGCCGATGTTTCAAACTACGAATAGTACACGGATCCCTAGTGTCAAAGTTATGTGTAGCATTATTGTCAATTAATATTGTAGATGAAATAATACATGCACTTCCGAGGCAACATATATAACTTATATATCATAATATATCCTCAGTTAATAGTTACTTTTAAATCTCTGCATTTCTTTGGAAAATGTAACTTCTTATTGACGCAAAAACATATTTAAACAAAACTCTTTATCACTTTGCTCCACCGTATTTAAAACGATATATCCATTTTACAAAGGAAAATTTCAAAAGTCCTTTTCTCCATATTATTTTTCATACATCACAACTTTCTACACGTGCACGTATTTGTGTAAGAGAAGAAATTCTCTCAAAGGCCGTCATCTCCGCTGCCACATGCCTGTGTACCAATACTCCGTACTCCTTAACATGGACTCATTCCGGTTACATAAACTGAACAAATGGGGAGATGGGAGTGAATTTCCTGCCCCACTTTGTCGCAGTGACGCCGACGAGAACTCATTTCAACTGTAATTTATGTTAAAAATTTTCCGCCATCCCTTAGCAATACCCCATCTCCGTACACTGAATGAACACGAAGTGGAATGAGGCAAAAGAGAGGGTAAGAAAAATGTAAGAACACCATCGGATCCTTTATATATAAAAAAGAAAGATGGATAAAGAGACAGAGAAGGAGAAAGAAAATTTGTGAAGTTCTTACATTACACTCTAGCGATCATCACCGCATCACTACCCGTTTTCACTCCCCTGCTTCATGGAGTTGAATCAAGCAGCACATAACAGTGATAGAGAAACAGGGAGACAAGTACAAGCAAAAGGGAAAGCGATGAAAAGGAAATGGAAAGTAAGTTAGAGCTTCGCTTTCCGAATTTGCAAATACCACCTCCTATGTCATCCTATGACCTGTTTTTCTTTGCGTAGATGCGAAAAGGTTGCTTGAAATTGTTACAGGAAGATCGTGTGGATATACAGACTCGTACTTCTATCAACATCCACAGAAAGAAGCGTCGGAGAACATCTCTGTCGCTTTTTATCATCCCTGACCATTCTCAAAGATCATATCACGCCTCATTTAGTAGGGTCGACTACCCCTCGTTTATCACTTGAAGTTAAAAATATAGCAATTTTTCCGCGTTGTTGGATGCGTTATAGCAATTAATTTCAAAGCGACCCTCAATCTGTTAAACAAAGGCTTCTTAAATTAAATCCTTTATTACTTGTGACAAAACCAAAGAAAAAACTCATTTCGTGAATTGTTCGGCCTAAAAAATGAAGGTCTATCAAAATATTACAAGAATATGCACATACTAACGAACATTATTGAACGACTACTGTAAATAAGAACCTGAACGCTATTCACTGTTTGAAAATTATTCGTCTTCTTCTTCACTTCGCGGTTTCGTCGTAAAAATATATTTCCATATTTTTGTTGGTCTGCCTTCACTCTCTTCCCCTCCTCCCCATTACGCTATTTTTACGAGTCTTGTATCACTCATTCGCTCTAAACATTGAAACAAATTGTTACGATGTTTTTCCCTTCTATGTATTATTCCATCCACACGTAATTCTTACATTATGAATTGATGTCTAGTTTTGTCTTGTTCGGTGCATCCGTTTGTTTTGTCTCATTTCTGAGCTTAGCATTTTAACTGGAGTAGTTTTATGAATATCCAACTCTGACACCATATATCAAAGCAGGCATGGCCATTTATTTGTATAATTTTACTCTTTTGAGTTGTAAGTATGGTTAAGCAGATAATTTCCAGTTTTACTAAATTTTTGTTTATACCTTTATCCACTAGGCCTACATTATAGTTAGAATTCTTAAGAAAATAATTCTTGCAAAGGTTATAGCACATACGACATTATTTCCAAAAAAGTACATACTGCTCATTACATTAAAATATTAAATAGACGCCACAATAAACAAACTAAATTTTTTTCAGCTATATCAAAATGAAAAGAGGTAACTGAAATTAAGTCATCTTCAGTTTATTACAACCAGAGAGCTGTAACATACCACAACCGGTTTAGATTCGAGTAGTTAAAGAACATTCGTCAAAGTCGGGCATTGCTGACCGAATATTCAATTTTCAACCGGTTACCCCTTATGTTTTGCAGATAGACAGGACACCAGGCGCACTTTATCATACATGAAAACGACATTTTCTGAGTATACAAACGGAGTAACAATTGAAGGAAATTTACTTTGACTTATTAGAAATTATGTTTGCTTGATACAGGTCTACAATTATTTATTGGACACTTTAATACACTTATTTTCATTACTAATGCATAATTGAATAAATGGACATTAATAACAACAAAGGAAATAAATGTAATGCAGAATATGAAATCTGGTGCGTAAAGTAATGAAAGAATAAAATAAATTACAATTACTTACTAAAGAGAAGAGCAAATACGTTCATAGGCTTACATTCTAGTGTAAAATTTACATTTCAAACTCAAAATGCATACCTCTAAAATAGTAGTTGTTAATATACCCGTATAATGCCTAGTAATTACTCTAAAGAGCTGCATTATTATTTCATTAATAAATAATTTTTTAAGAAGATAGAGTGATATTAACAAAAGAAAAGTACTCTGAAGTTCAAATTCTTGTACTTCCACGAAGCACTTGTACCCAACTGTAATACCTAGACTGGATGAATGAATCAATGAATGAATCTATGAATGAATCAATGAATTAATCAACCAATCCATACATGACTGAATCAATGAATCGATGTACGAATGAATCAATGAGTCGACGGATGAATGGATGATGGATGACTGATGAATCGATGGATGATCGATTTATTGAATGTGCTGAAAGAAGAAGAATTATCAATTAAATGGTAGGCCTACACGATGATAAACGCGTCCTTGCAAGAGCTCTTGTAACTTGTAACTCCTGCATGGCTCAATGTGGTCTGCCTTCGCCGTCCATCCACAAAGAATGAGAAACAACTCGAATATTCGATAAACCGATCCTGAGACACTCCGCGAGATGTGAGAGCTTTGCATACTGACTATAGTGCCAGGCGTTGAATAGCAATATTTAATTTGTATTTTTCGTAACCGGTTGAGCACGACTCTAGTCTGAACCTCTATTACGGACTAATTTCTTCGAGACGAAAATCATGTTTAAGGTTTTATCGCCCTTATGAATTCATCGCCTTCGGCCGTGTTTGAACTAGAGTGTGCAATACACACACCTATACACACAAATAGGCTACAAGAAATTAAACAAGTCACAATATACAATAGCCCTACAGTTATGTGGCATATTCCTACATGTGCAGCTGAAATCAGATTTAATGTAGTAAAGCTAAACAAATACTCTCACAGTTTAGAACTTTAGATGATAATACTAAATGAGTGAGATAACACAAAAGAAATTCACACAAGTAATCTAAATATCAGTAACTTGTGTAAAACCGAATCAATAAATGAAAAGGTACACAAAAAAATTCTTAATACGTAATGAAAATAGCAAATACTTAGATGTATGGGTAGGATATAATTAGTACACAAGCATCAGTCCTCTAAGAAAAATGTAGAAAGTTTGTAAGTTAAAGAGCGTAGTGTTAAATTTCAAACTCACCTTAAATTTTAAAAAATAAAGTATGAAAAATAATAGAAAAACGGTTGATTTGATAACGTTTTTACTAAATGAGCGTGAAAACAAAATTTAAAATGTAGAATACGATACAGAGCATGACCAGTAAGTAGTGTCATTAATTTCAGGGGGTTAAGGCTGATTCACAATAAATCGAGGACGGAAACGACAACGGGAACGAGAACGGAAATATTGTTAAAATAAATGTATTTAAATGTGAGCATTCACATAACTATTGTGAATGCACACATTTAAATAGGCCTACATTTATTTTAATATTATTTCCATTCTCCATCTCGTTGTCGATTCCGTTTTTCGATTTATTCTGAATCAGCTCTTATTCTTAGCTATATTTCAAACAAAAAGGTTTAATACAATTTTGTTAGTTTTTGCCTTCTTTTGGAGATAAAAACTGTTTTATATGAAACATTTCATAGCGTATTTTGTGAACGTCATTGATTTAATTCCTAACATGCTCAGTAAATTTAAGAGAACAGTGAATTATGATAATAAATGATTGAAAAAATTTTCGTTTTGTCTTTAAACGTGCAGAAATTTGATCCGAACAAATGTAATTTTCCGTTCTGCAGACAAATTTCACAATGCATATTTAAAGGACAAAACTAACATTTTTTCAATCATTCATTATTATAATACACTACTCTCAAATTGACTGAGCATATTGCGAATAAAATCAACGGCTTTCCAAATTACGCTATAAAATGATCACACAAAACTATTCTTATTTGGAAAAGAAGCAAAAACGATCAAAATTGTAATAAACTTTCTTGTTTGAATATCTCAAGGAATAACTCCCTGAAATTAATGACATTACTTACGGTTCACTTTATATAGCCTCCTTAACTTGTACCGAGGAATATTCCAAGCATTGTGTATACATTATTTTGCTAAGAACGAATTATCAACTAGAGAAAATTATGAAATATGGATAGCAGGAAGTCATCGCAATACATTCACTTTAAGCTTAGTTTTGATAAACCAATCGATTTTGACTGATCTGTAGACATAAAATGTAATGATTACTTGAACAAATTAATAATTAAAAATGAAAAACCTATTCAGGTAAAATATTTGTCTGAAATGTCAATATTAATAATGTATTGCATGAGGATTTCATTTCATTTCATACTTTCAAAATCAACATGTAAACATGTGTTAAAATGTATATTTTATAGTGAGGAGAAAGAAAGAAATATCGTAATGGACGGCGTCACTGCGACAAAGTGGAGCAGGAAATTCACTCCCATCTCCCCATTTGTTCAGTTTATGTAACTGGAATGAGCCCATGTTAAGGAGTACGGAGTATTGATGCACAGGGATGTGGCAGCCGACGAGAACTAATTTCAACAAATGTTTCCAATATGAATAGAAAATATTCATAAATACAATACATATTTTAACATATCCCTGGAAAAATAATTTTCACATGATCACAACTCCACAAGATATGTAGGCTATATCAGTACAATATTGACGTAGCACTGAAAGAATTTATCAATAAATAGAAGCGACAAACAAAAACTGAGATGACATTACTGCGTTTTTATTGATTATTTAACGAAGCTGTATCAATTGTGCATTCACCTAACATCGGTGAATTAGTTACAGGAAAATAGTATTTTCGAGGTGAGTCCGAAAATTCTGTATGAGATTACTTATCATTTGTCTTACATTAAAGGAAATTCTCGGAAAAATCCCAACTAGGTGACTAGCCCAAGCGGAATTGAGGACCGTTTTCCAAAACTTCCTAACTGCAACATTTGCAAAATTGAGATTTTGATGGATTCGTTGACATAAGGCAGGCCTCTACATGATGTTCAAAGCGTCTTAGTAAAATTGGGTTATTTCTCTTCATTGTAGTGTGTCAAAGAGTGATCTTTTTTTCAAAACTTGCTTTCTGCTATACCTAAGTGAGAGATACAGTAACACTTGCTTACTATAGTGTTTTGTCTCTCTTGTAAAATTTAGTTTTTTTTTTTTCAGTTAGCAAGTTTTGCAAAAACGGTCCTCAATTCGAATTCATATTCGAGCGCTTCTTCGAGGCACGAATAAAAATCGAGCTCATTTGGCATCAGTACTCAAGTTTTCAGCCTAGACTGCATAAGCTTATAAGGAGTAAGCACGTTAATAATCCTGACAAGTTGCTTAGAACAGCCAAACATAACGGACACAACAGAATAGGTGTCACCGGGAAGCGAACCACGGACCGCTTGGTTGGGAAGCAATACGTTATCTACTGAGCCATAGCGGCGGATACTAAACTAGTACATAATCTTCGAAATTAATCAATAATTAACTACTACTAATTAGTAATTTCTATCTGGTACAAATTATATAGGCCTAAATTAAATACTTATAAAAAAATAAATGTTTAAAAAGCATGTCTGCGATTCGATCCCATGTTCTTCTTGCCTACACAACTTAATCTATTCTTTCTGAGAATGTAAATATGAGTAAAATCAACAAAATTTCCTCTTATGCATAAAAAGAAAGAACATTTCAATGATCATAATGTCGCAGATGACGAAAAATCTGAGATCGTAAGACAAAAACACAGCTTAACGTATTATCAAATCATAGACTATTAATTAATGTTTATGAAGGCAAACTTTTTGACAAATAAAACAACAAACTAGTCATCACGAGAAATCTTATGATCTTATAGATAATGAGGCTACTTGTGAAAGACTGTACACAGAATTTTAAAAATATGTTTCGAATAATGATAGCTTGAATATTATTTATATCGCTAAAGAACGATATCGGAATATAAATGATAACTTGAAGTAGTAGTAGTAGTAGTAGTAGTAGTAGTAGTAGGGTTTAAAAAGGGCGCGTCAGCATCTATGGCTATTTGCGCCCTTATCTAAAATTCTTTACACAACAGAAACTATACAATAATCAGAATGCTTAAAGAACTAAAAAAACGTTGTCACGATTAAAACGAGGTACACAAATGCATTTTCAACAGGGTGATGCATAAAACATTATAAAAATCTGACCTTAACTAATATTTAAAAAAAGGTAAAATAACAATACAAATGCTACCATAAATAAATTATCTGGCGTATTTCTAAAATACTCGGATGCAAAAGGTCCGAATGTCAAGTTTGTTAAAAAAAACTTATATACTAAATAACAAGTGTAACCTCCGGATGTAAAGGGTCCGGAGGATAATTAAAACGGGTCAAAAACTAAATCACCCTGTCAAGTCCAGTACTCGATAAAAATCTCAGGACTGCATTTGTACAATTAAAATCATTTCCAAGAGCGTCACGAAGAGTCGGCCGAATTCCATATTGCCGACGGACACGGTCATATTTTCTACAATGTAATAAAAAATGTTCCACCGTAAGTGGAACATGGCATAGATCACACTCCGGCTGAAGCTCGCCACGTAGCAGATGGCCATGTGTCAGATAACAGTGGCCAATCCTCAACCGGGTGAGTAAAACTTCTTCGTTTCGTGACGCTCTTGTGGACGAATCCCAAACTCGAACAGTATTCTTTATTCTTCGTAATTTGTTTTCCTCTTGTGCAGACCATTCTCCTTCCCATTGCCACCATATTCTACATTTCAAATAATTTTGTAAGTCTTGCCACCTCTCGGGCCAATATACCAGAGTGCCATTCGTGGCACCATCTTTGGCTGCAGCATCTGCGGCCTCATTCCCACGAATTCCGACATGGCCAGGAATCCACACTACTCCAATCTCGCAATCAGAGCTTAGGAGTGTGTGGAACAGCTGCTGAGTTCTTAACACAAGGGGATCCTCTGAATAGAGACACTGCTAAGACTGAATGGCACTTAAAGAGTCGGAGCAGATTAGGTATCTGCCCCGAGGTTCTCGAATTAAAAACAATAAAACTCTGTAAAAAGCATATAATTCTGCAGTAAAAACACTGGTATATTCGCTCAGTTTATATTTAAATATCTGTCCATTTGCAACGAAGGAGCAACCAACACAATCATTTACTCGGGATCCGTCAGTATAAACTAAAGAATAATTTGGATATCGGGATAAAAGTTCACTAAAACGAAGTCTATAAACAAAAGCTGGTGTAAAATTCTTAAAACTTTGGCTCAGACTTACATCAAACATGGGGCGTCGCATAATCCACGGTGGAGTGATGGTGTATTCTAGTGTGCGAACGGATGGTAGATCGACGTCGAGCTCAGAGAGCAGTTCACGGAATCGCACACCTGCTGGACGAGGTCTCCGTGGATTTTCACTGTATCGGCCGTAAAGAGACGAATGATGGAAAGAGTCGAAGGAATTGTGCTCAGGCTGCGAGCGGAGTTTAACCGCATATGAGCACAACAGGACATTACGTCGCCAATACAGTGATGGTTCCCCCGCTTCACAATACAGGCTCGCTATCCGACTCGTTCGGAAGGCACCTGTAGCGAGTCGTATCCCATGATGATGGATAGTGTCTAAGAAACGTAGCTTAGATTTATTTGCTGAGCCATAGATAAAACAGCCATAATCCAGCTTTGAACGAATAAGAGAACGATATAGACGTAAAAGCACTATGCGGTCTGCACCCCAGCGAACCCCTGACAAAACGCGTAAAATGTTTAAAGATTTTTCACAACGCCTTCTCAAATCACGGATATGCGTCTCCCACGTTAATTTATAATCAAAGATAAGGCCCAAAAACCTCGCAGTGTCTGTATATTGCAACTCCACTCCATTAAGACGCAGTTCAGGATGTGGATGGAGTCCACGTTGGTTGTAGAAGTGGACACACTGCGTCTTTTGAGTGGAGAATTTAAAGCCATTGCGAAGAGACCACTCCGATAGCACATTGATGACCAGTTGCAACTGTCGACCGATAGATGGGAGGTATCGGGAACTGTAATATAGACTGAAGTCATCAACGTACAAGAGAGAAGATACTCGGTTACCTACACAGTGGGCAATGCCATTGATCGCAATGCAGAAAAGAAGAACACTTAATACAGACCCCTGCGGAACGCCATTTTCTTGGAGATGTTCGTTAGAAAGTGTGGTGCCTACTCGAACTCGGAAATACCGCTCTGCTATGAACTTCGCAATAAACGTTGGCAGACTGCCACGAAGTCTCCAGTCATACAGGGTTTGCAGAATTCCAAAACGCCACGTGGTATCGTAAGCCTTTTCTAGATCAAAGAAGACCGCCACTAGATGTTCCTTCTTGAGGAAAGCATCTCTAATGGCGGTCTCCAGCCGAACAAGATGGTCTGCGGCGGATCTGCGCTTGCGAAAACCACATTGGATGTTAGATAATCGGTTTCCCGATTCGAGTACCCACATCAGGCGTTTGCTTATCATCTTTTCCATAACCTTGCACACACAGCTGGTGACACAGATTGGCCTGTAATTGCCAGGTAAAGAAGGGTCCTTTCCCGGTTTCTGGACTGGAATTACAATGGCAGAACGCCAAGCAGATGGAAATACACCCTCAGTCCAGATTCTATTGTACATAGACAGAAGAAAGGATTTTCCAGCTGGTGGAAGATGACGAAGCATGCGGTTATGGATGTTATCAGGGCCAGGGGAGGTGTCAGGGGATGTGTCTAGTGCCGCCTCCAGCTCCTCGGATGTGAACGGTGCATTGTAGTCTTCAGTGTTGTCAGATTGAAAATTTAGGTTTCGTTTTTCTGCAGTATCTTTGATTTTCAGAAATTCCGGGTCGTAATTATTTGAGCTGCTTATTTGTGAAAATGTGGTAGCAAATATTTCAGCAATGTCTATTGGACTGGTGGTCGTTACTCCATTGTTTAGAAGGCCCGGAATTACAGAACTACGTTTCCCCATTATTCGACGGACTTTGTCCCATATGGTGTTAGCTGGGACGTTGTGTTTCAATGAACTGACGTAATTTGTCCAGGACGTCTTCTTAGCATCGCACACAATGCGACGAGCTTTGGCTCGAAGACGTTTAAACTGGACAAAATATTCTTGGGTCGGATGGCGCTCAAATTGGCGTAAAGCACGTTTGCGGTCACGGATTGCATCTCTGCAGGCATCCGTCCACCAGGGGACAGAGAAGCGTTTTGGCCTGCAGGACGACCGGGGGATAGATAATTCCGCTGACTTCATAACCACATTTGAGAAATGGTCTACTACGGAGTCCACATTTTCATGTCCGTTATCATCGAATGATATGGACTCCGAAAATCCGACCCAGTCCGCCTTTTTAAGAACCCAGTTTGGAGATCGAGATTCCGCCGGACGTAAAGCGGACATACGCATTCGAATGGGATAGTGGTCACTACCATGTAGGTCGTGAATCACAGACCACTCGAAATGCGTGGACAAAACTGGGCTACAAATGGAGATATCTATCATGGAGTATGTACCGTAAGCTAAGGAGAGATGTGTTGCTTCCCCTGAATTCAGGGTAACAAGATTTAGACGGGTACATACCTCTGCTATTTTATTTCCTCTGTCATTATCGAAATTTGAGCCCCATGAGTGGTGGGATGCATTAAAATCCCCCACTACCAGATATGGAGCAGGTACCTGCGAGAAAATGTCTTCAATGTCATGCACTGTGAAAGGTGTGTCTGGGGGTATATATACAGAGACTATTGAGAACTGGATGGAAGGTAGAGTGACTCGAGAGGCTATGCATTGATGTGGGCTGTTGATGTTGATAACAGAGGAAAAGATACTTTGGCGGAATAGGAGAGCACAACCTCCGTTGGCACGAATACCGGCAAGGTGATCGTACCGGTGAACGTAGTATCCCGAGATACTTAGGGAGTTTTCGGGCCGAAGGTGTGTCTCCTGGAGACATAAAATAGCAGGGTTTTCATGATAGATCAATTGCTGTAGTTCTATATATCTGCTGCGTACACCGTTCACATTCCACTGTACAATATCAGTCATCAAGAGGAGCTATATCATGTTGGTGGCTTAACAGGGGCTCTTCTCTTCTTTTCCTTTCTATGGGAAGATGCTTTTGCCTGCGACTGCTTTGTCTTCGACTCCGGCGACTCACTTGCAGTTCGTCGCACTCCTGATCGCGATCTTGATCGAGGACGTGATCGAGAACGTGATCTCGACCTGCCACCCGAACTAGGAGTGCGACGTTCTGGTGTTCTACTAGGCCTACAATCCTTCTCTGCTGTCATAGCAATAATTTTCTTAGGGACATAAGGCCTGATGTCAAGTCCACAAGTGTCGTCTGACTCAGCAGTCTGAGTAGCGGCGTCTACATATGTCTGGGTTGCGATCTCAATTCGCTTCCCAGGTATGTTCGTAAGAGGTGGCGTTTGTGTGGTGGCATCGATTCCCTCTGTTGCTCTCTGCAGTACAGACGCATAGGACTTTTCAGTTGCCTTCTTTTCTTTATCTAAAATACGCTTACGTGCCTCAAAGAAGCTAATATTTTCCCGGACTCGAAGCTCTTGAATCGTCTTTTCCAGCATATACTTTGGGCAGTTTTTAGAATTTGAAGCATGGTCCCCAGAACAATTCACACAGTGCTCGGCGCCAGTACATGGGGAATCCCCATGGTCTGCACCGCCGCACTTTGCACAGATGATATTGTTTGTGCAACGTTTTTGCGTATGTCCGAACCGTTGGCACCTAAAGCACCGCATTGGGTTCGGCACATACGCACGCACAGGGACACGCTCATGCCCAACAAAGATATATTCTGGCAAGAGAGACGTTTCAAAGGTCAGAAAGACTGTGCTCAGGGGTTCAGTCCGTCCGTCCCGCTTCCGTATTAAACGGTAAGCCTTGGACACGGACTGTTCCGCCAGCTCTAATTGGATCTCTTCATCTGATAGACCATCTAGAGAATCTGTATGCACAACTCCTCGCGTGGTGTTAAGCGAGGAGTGTCGTTCACTCTGATGGGGTATGACCCCAGCAACTTTGCTTTCAACAGCGTCTCACTCTGTTTAGCAGATGCAGTCTCAACGAGGAGACTACCGTTGCGGAGTCGAGTTGCATTTCTGACCTTTCCAACGAGTCCATCGAGCGCACGTCTCACGTAGAATGGACTAATGTCTTTCATAGTTTTTTCCGTTCCGTCCAATGTGATACTGATAAACTTTGGAGGCGGCACTTTTACAGTAACTTTCTCAGGGTCCAATTCCATAGCAATTTTCGTCATATGACCACCAGTCGTACTTTCTCTTGTCTTATGTTTCTTATTAGTTTTTACTGAAGGAGGAGAAGAAGAGCGCGTAGAAGCCATTTTGAAACTGGCCCCCCCTACGGAACCGTCGGCGTCAGCCTGCCACCGGGGGGGCGGAAGAAAAAGACACCAAAAAAGTCTTCTCGGTCTGTGCCGGCCGTGGGGACCCCCCCCCCACAGCCCGATCCCAAGCAACCCACTTCACGCAAGTTACCCTTCAAACTGGTCATTACACACCTAATGGCAAGTCTTACACCAGAGGCGTGTCGCAGTTTTATGCCCCTACCACGGGAATAACAGCCCGTGGCTCCCCACTCTACACTGAATACAAGTGCCAGACTACTGCGGCTAACTCCGACCGACCCTCCCAAAGCCGGAGCAATCCGAGACCGCACGCAGCTTCAGGGGACTTGTGGTTGATTACACTGCGACACCCATACGTCAGCGGTAACACGTCGGAGCGATATATCCGCCCCGGCGAGCAGAATCGGTCACCGGGACGTTTAAGTCGCTCCGGGCCCCCATTGGGGCTCCACGTGAGTGTACATGACTACTGGTCCGGGCTCCGCACCTAGACTTGCATATAGGGGCAGTATGAAGGGTCCACTATTGCTTCGTTGCTGGGCGCCCTGTCGGGCCACACAAGTTGGAAGTCGCGCTCGAAACCGTGGGACAGGACCACGGAGATAGGAAAGATCCCCGCTGGTGAGACGGGAGTTATAAACCTAAGAAACTTAACCTAATAATAGATATAAGAATTAGAAGGGGAAGAAGAATAAAGCCTCATCAGGCATTGTTAACAAATCCCGTCATGGTGGCGGACGTGGCAAGAACAAAAACAGCGGGGATGGAGAGGTGAAAATGGCTGTGATGATGTGGTGGGCGTTCCGCATGCAATGGCGGCCGGCGGAGAGAAATAGTGATGAAAAAGAAGAGAGAACGAAGAGGAGTGGTTGGTGATGGGACGAAAAATGGCCGAAAAGAAGAGCACGAGAGCCACCATTGCACCACCCGGTCACCACTTGGAGGAACCCACCTCGACCGGGATAACTTGAATATTATTTATATCGCTAACGAACGACGATAAAATAAAATGACAACTTGAACGAGGAATCGAAAGCACAACCTTCGAATAATTAAGTGAACTCTCTATCTCTGGTCTATGGGGCGTAGATGTCGAATGACTTCTGCTTAAACATCATAGTTCCGAAACTGGTTCTATAAGCGCATGCATCGTGTAACATCACCGTAATCCGAAGCGGACTTAGAAAATACTCGTTCACGAGTCGGGGCCACTTTTTTTTTACAGTTGTACAAACTTGATTTATGGAATAAATTTGCATTTAGCCTATATTAAGCAAACATGAGATCACTTCATTTTTTAAATTAAATATATGTCAAAATATATATTCAATAAGTCAAAAGGAACATAATTTTAAAATAATATTAGGTATAAAAATAATAACAGGATTACAACAGCGTAAAACAAAATATATACCCTTCAGGAGAGAATAATTCCATTTATAATCATGACTATTTTCTTTTGTTTTGTAACATGTGCTTTTATAGCCTATTATAAAACTGTTATTCAGCACACTAAAACTTTGTGAAAGATTGTACATTTTATATTTGTGTTAATTTACTCTTCAACATACCAAAATTGACGGATAAATAGTGTAAATGTCACAAAAGAAACAATATATGTAACTTGAAACATTAATCTGCTATTGGTAATCCTAATCGTATAAAGAAGAAATCTTCTCTTGAATTATTCAGGAGACAGGCACACACATGAAAACACAGACAGGACCAAAAACCGGTCTTCCTTTGGAATAAAAGGACTTCAAAAATTAATTTCAATAGTAAAACAACTCTATATGCATGAGTATGTCGTAAAACGAGAAGATTTAAGATACAGAACTGCATTTATTTTTATGTATTGTATAGCTACACAAAAGCATACCATCATCTTCGGAACTGTTCTTCGAAACAGTTGAGGGGCGTGAAGGAAATAAACTCTTTCTGGATTTCTAAGGTGATTGAACTGATACGTGGGCGGATTTCAAGAGCGAACAAAACACCGTAGCACATAACCAAAAATCTTCCCTTACCTCCATCTGGAAAATCGCTTGAAGGAATAAATTATATTCCTAGAGTGGAAAAAAAGAAATAAGATTTTTCTCTTTTCTCCTTTAACTTTTCTGTACGTGTTAGGAGAGTAAAATACCTTGTTTTTGTTACATCCAAGTCAGAATTGTAGAGAGCCTTACGTTCACATGTGAAAATTCTTTATAAATGCTAAAACCTGTTTAGAATTTTGGTTACAGTAATAATATATTTAAAAATTGTGATCTCGCTTGATGTGATACAACTAGTAAAATATCACACATATTTTTTCTTTTTTCTTAAACCACTCAATACAATGTTATAATGAAGGAAATAGCTCTGAACATAATTTTATCATTCAAATCGGTTACTGTATTGGCAGTGCAATTCATTACGTAATAAAACAAACTGTAAAAACATGTAGAAAATGTACTGCTGGAATATTGAAGTAAACATAAAGGTACGGTTCATGAGACGATTGATAGTGAATTTAAATGCACAATATAACATTCCTTAATAATACAGTGTGTATTTCTACACATCTATAAGGCGATGGTGTATAACTATTGTCTTGTATACTGAACAATGCATAAAACAGATAGAATATAAGTGCAGCGTACCTAATACCAACTACTGTTCCATAACTACATCATAAATTACCAAACACTTTTCTAAATATGGTGCAAAATCTTACATATTATTTCAAATTCAAGAAATACTTCACAGAAATATACCTACAATTTTATTTAAGAACATTTAAACCATTTGAAGGCTTTTAAGCTCAAATCTTGATAAGGTGATAAGGTGAATCCTGTTTATAGTATCTAAGATGGTCTTGTAGAATCATACCGTTCTAAGTCAATTTCTTTTGGAATATTTGTTATGTTATGAGTTTAGGTGAATGTTCCATATACAGAATCATCTGTTAATAAAGCATTAAATAAATTGCATCGATTATAAACAACGTAAACTAGGGATCGGCAAAAATTTCGTCGTGATCACTAGCAATAGTGACGTCGCAGGAGCAGCGCAGTAAACTGTCTTTGCTTCACCCCCTCCCTTCCGTCCAACTCCAGTTCACATGCATCTATCAGTGGCGGGTTACCTGATAAGATGTGGATTGCTTCTTTCTCGAAACCTTCAATGTCTGTTCGGAAACGTGTATTTAAGGAATAATGGGGGAAACAGTATTTGTTGTGTATAGGTGATAATACCGACGCCTCTTGTGTTCTAAAATTCTAACAAGCACTTATAAATCGAACATTTAGCGACATTACGACAAGTCATGGGATTATCACGAAATCATAGGTAAGCATGAACATATCCAATGTAATTGTAAACGAAAATTTATAAAGTAGAAAATCAGTGTGAACATACTTTTCGTAGAGTTTGACGGGGCGAAGCAATCAAAACATAAAAATAAATAAATAAATAAATTCAAATAACAGTTCCGGTAATAAAGTATGATGAAACAAGCTATTTATTGCTTTGGAAATCGTAAAATCATTGAAGTCCTATAATGAAGGACAGTTTATTAAAACACATCTGAATAAAGTTGCTAATAATATTTGTCCCGAATAATCTGATGTTTTCATATTTTTAACAGTATGAAATTATCCACACGGACGATACAAAGGAGGATAAGGGATATTGAAACACTTGCTGAACGAGAAATAAAGTCAAAGATGCATAAACAGTGGTCTATTCTCTCGCTTTGAGTGGAAACACAGATATTGATAGAGTCGAATTGATAATGTTCACTCGCGGAGTTACGAAGGATCTCTCTGTATAAGAATACTTGCTCGATCTCATTGCACTTAAAGAAAATACAAGAGGAGAGGAGTTATTCCAGTCATGAAGAAAATATATAGAATAAATGACTCTGAACATAAAGCAACTTGTATCTGTAGTAACATATGGGACTTGAAATACGACTTTAAAAAAGTCTGCTAGGTGAATTAACGTGTTATTAAGAGAGCTGGAAATAAGTGAGGACATAAAACGTTGCCATTATATATGCACTAGACTGGCTTAGATTCATTTGAAATAGATTCATAGAAAAAAATAATGTGTGTTGTCCTATATATACATAGCTATGGTTTTCTTCTATATTCAGTTGTATTTCGGAACATTTGTTTTCTGAACGAAAAATTGTAATATCTAAGCAAAGATCGTGACTAGCAGACGACATTTTACAAGTTATATTAAGAGTGGCAATTTGTGACATATTTTCCTAGATTGTTATAGCACATTAAAAATAAAGCTGAAATAAAATATAGTCTGTCCATCTATAAATCAATATTGTGTAGTCTGTGTCAGATGATTGGGTTGAGAGTCCGCCACTGGGAACCAAACAGAGTGCTCTTTACTCCTCGATTGATATTACATCTTGTGTATTGCGGCTTGGGTCCAGTGATATCATCGTGAGTACAAATTTGCCGACGGCTGACGTAAACCAACAGAACCATAAATTGTTCAATGTACAATTTCCTATTATTTTCAAGGTTGCATTGTTCCATGTCGAATTCGTAATAAGACAGGTTGAAAATTTCGAACTTACAAAATAAGAAATATCCTTTTCATTTTGAAAGTGGACGTTAAAGGATAAGACCAGAAATTTGTCAACTTTGAATATAAATTGTTCCTTCTTTCTTTAAGGGAAATCTCTTATTAACTAATTAAACTAACAGGTTTTTAACAAATAAATTTGGATTCCATTCCAGATTTTTTCCTCCGAGATTTATGTTGGGTAAATTTGTACGGGACAAGTCTATCTTTCAGTTCCTGTCATTTCTATCCCACTCATACTCCACTGCAGTAATAACAATTAATTTCACAAATGCGTATTCTATTCTACATCTAAGAGTAAGGAAGAGTCTTAAGAACCCCGGCATTCTCCTTATTCTACCACTTCTTCATTGCCTCGATATCATAGTATTACTCTCTTAGGCCTATTAATTTATTAATTGGAAAAGGATGCTATAATTAAAAGTACTTTCACAACTTAGTAATGACTCAATAATTACCATCCTTAGTTTTCAGTAATATATAAAGTTATTAAGAAAACATTAAACTTTTTTCAAATATCTGGTCCCTAACAGCAAAATGAAGTACAATACTCAAGTGTATTTAGTATCATTTAACTAAGGAACGTTTCAAATTTTTTTCAACATGACCTTAATTTCTTTTTGCAAGCCAGAATTATCCATCCATCCATCTATTTATTTATTTATTTATTTTTATTTTTTATTTATTTCTTTTAACTAGCTAGCTAGCGAGTACAAATTAAATTTATCAAACAATATTTCTAGCCACTACCGTAAGAGCCAGGCTCTTGTACGGTGTGGTCTTAGCCAATAATGTAACATAAAATTTACAAGGACAGTTTACTAAATACAGTAACTTAATTCAAACCATTAAATAACACACAAGAGCAAAAAAAATGAAAAAGAGAGAAAAACTACATTTAATATAAATTGACAATCAGACAGAAGCCAATGATATTCAATAAAAACATTAATATAGTCGACAGAAATAAAAGGTAAAAGAAATACATATGTTAATATTATATATAATGAATAATTTTATAAATTTTATATTGCAATGATTTTTCAATTTTAATGGATAACTTCAAAACGAGATAGAAATGAGTTTATAAATTAACTAAAAGATTCAAACACTTGAAGGTAAAAGGAGACAAACAAAAACTTTAAAGCGAAATTTTATTCACAATAAACAGAAATTGCTTATAACCGGAACAGGCAAAAAGGACTCACTCTTGATGACAATATGACAGTCTCACAAATCTTTTAATATATTTAGGTATATATTCAAGTTATGTAACATTAAAGAAATAAATACACAGACGAACAGATCTGCGTCATAAGATGTCCCATTTTCCTGGAAGTTGTAGAATTTCAAATCTATCACGGAACTCTCTCTCGGAAGAGTAGTGTACAGAAACAGTCACAGCAGATTTACTAGCTATAGTCGGAGGCAGATGACCTCGATGACATTTCCAGTAGGCGAGCCAATATTGTTTGTGTAAGCTGCGAGAATGAGATGCGATAACATTCTGAGTCGTTCATATTTTCATAACAGCAGCTCATATCAATTATCCTTATTATGAAACACACCACGGTACAGTCCTACTCAAAGAATATCTTTAATAAATGTAAATGACTTCCGTTCGCAATGATTTTACAATACGTCTCCTACATTTTCTAAATTAAATTAATTCTTAATTAAAAGGAAAAAGCACTGCATTGCGCATATATATATATATATATATATATAATCCTACCCTTACCAGATCAATATACAAGATTTGTCCAGAAATAATCTAGGGATCTTCTACTGGTGGTGCGACAATTCAAGTTAATAAAATTACGATTCTTCTTAATAATCAAAATATAATTTGGTAAAATTGCATGCTGCGGAAGTTAGATTTATATAAGAGTATAATAAATAGGATTGTAATGGATATTACAAGGGCAATAATTTCTTCACGCGCACATTGTGAATAGAACAGAGAAGAAAGCATTTTAAAATATTCGAAATCGTACAAAACATCGGAGAAACCAATTTTCCCTGCACAAATTGCACCAATTGAAAAATATAATTACCATTCACAATAAATACTGTATTTTATGGATTCTAAAAGGTTGTTTACTAATCTAGAGGTATTGGCTGATGACTATATTAAATTCCAGCACAACATTCATTCAGAATATGTAGAAATTACACTTTGGATTTTACTAAATGTATAGGCCTACTATCAAAAGGTGTTACATACCGCCTTAAATACTGTACATGTGTTGTCTGTGCGATATCCTATGTTTAATTTTTTAAAATATAATTCATGGTACTGAAACTGCCATATTGAATTCGCACAAATTGTATTATTCGCAATTTTCGTCTCGAAAACCCCTAAGATATCTAATTTAATTTTTCACCCATTTTTGTCCCGCTCCACCACTTTTGGGACAAAGTCGGACTGAATAATACCTTATTCGTATTCTGTGATCGCAAAGATCCCCAGATATCGACTTTCATCGAGATCGGATGACATGAGATTTCTCACTTCCTTCTGCCTTTTCATCAGTACCTTAGGATATGGTAATTAACAAATCTAAGAATGTTTAACCAATATTGTAGAGAGTAACCTTCATTTTAAATTTTACGTCTCTAGTTAAATATAGTTCAGCGAATTTTTAAAATCGTCGACTTCTTTCTCTCCTCTCTGCTCGGAAGTAAAAAAAAAAAACCTGAAGTTATTTCAAGGGAGTAGCCTACATGAAATTGAATTTTTTTACTTTCCTTATAGTCTACATTTTAGAAACAATTCTGAGAGATGAGATGAATAGTCTAGCCCAATTTTACGAGTGAATCTTTGTTTTAAATTTAAAGGCTGCACGTCTGCTGGTTAAAAAAAATAAATCGGTATAATTATTTTGATCATTACTGCCTCCCATTTTCCGTCCCTTAATGTTCGTATTTCGTAAAACTCAGTCTTATCTATTGACTAAGGATTAATATATTTCCATATACATATATATTTCCATATATATAACAGATTATATTTCCATTTCGTAGAATATTCTGGTCACGAGACAATCATATACTTTGGCTTTTCGGGATTTACTACCAAACCTATCGCTTTATTTGCTTCAAGTAAAATTTCCGTGTTTTCCCTAATCGTTTGTGGAGTTTTTTCTAACATATTCACGTCATCCGCATAGACAAAAAGCTGATGTAAGCCGTTCAATTCCAAACCCTCTCTGTTATCCTGAACTTTCCTAATGGCATATTCTAGAGCGAAGTTAAAAAGTAAAGGTGATAGTGCATCTCCTTGCTTTAGCCCGCGGTGAATTGGAAAAGCATCAGATAGAAACTGGCCTATACGAACTCTGCTGTAAGTTTCATTGAGACACATTTTAATTAATCGAACAAGTTTCTTGGGAATACCAAAGACACATATAGACTACTGTAATATTTGTTTAGTTTTTGGAGGTGACTGTCCAGAGTGCACAAATATTCGGGCGTGCATGTTTACTCTTATGTCCTACCCAGTCCACTGCGACAGAGATAACAGCCGATCTTGCAGCGGTGAGGAACTCGCTCTCCAGTTCACATTAAGAAAATCCATCTGCCAAAATCCCTGGCGCGAACATACCAGAGTTGAACAACGATCGAGAAAGTAAGATTAACAGCGCCCGCAAAGCCGAAAATCCGCACGACAATATTGCATACGTCGCGTCGTTGACGTAAACAAAGACTGCTTCTGAGTGTTTCAAGACATCGGGAATGGTGAACTCTCGAATGTCAAGCACAATGTTTATACTCACAATCCAGACTGAACTTTTATCTGTTTTGGCAACTGTTATATATGTATAAACAATCAATTAGCCTATTTCAAACATCATCTTTACCTTTCAGCGTATAATAATCCGTTCCCCAATCTTTATTTAATTACTAGGCCCTTTTTAAAAGGCTAAGAATTTTCTTTTCGTATGTTTGAGATCAAGTGTACGATCTCAAGTAAAAAAAAATATATATTAACACTTTATTTAAAGTTGTGTTTTATGTTTCTTAGAAATGCAAATTTATTTGAGAATTTTTTAAATTTATATAACTATATTTATCGCTTAGATAAATAAATAAAAATAATAGAACCAGAACATTTTGATAATTAAGCTACTGTTTTTTTTTTATTTTTGTCTCAATTAAACATTCTAATGTTATTTATTTCAATGATGTATGTTATTTAAAGTTACGAAATCTTTCCACGCCGACCAAACGCTGTTTCGAGAATGATGAGCAAAACTCGAAGCGCGCGATAGTTACGAGACGAGACTCTAAAGTCAAGTGCAACGAACACAGCGAGCGAGAGCGGTAGTTAGTTTTGTTCATCTCTACTACATAGTTACTCTTCATTGCATCCGGTATTCTGATATTCATCCCGCACCAATATAGAAAGATACAAGCTGGCAAAAACCTCTCCCTCTTCTGTAGTTGTTGACTAACAGTCTGATTTAAGAAGACGGCGTTTTAGCATCAATAAATAGGAAATAGAACTAATCTCACAATCAGAACCAGAAAAGGTAATGTGCTTTCGTCTATATTACAATCTTGAATCTGCCTACCCTGAAGTTTCACGACTCTTAACTGTGAAATGTGACGAGTCAATCCATTAGTATGTCTGCTAGCTAGACTCTCTGAAAACAGAACTCACAACTCAAGAGTTTTCTCGGAAATTAAATGTGAAATACGCTGCATTAGCTTAGAAAATATGCAATGCTG
Organism: Periplaneta americana; assembly: GCF_040183065.1. Classification (NCBI taxonomy): domain Eukaryota; kingdom Metazoa; phylum Arthropoda; class Insecta; order Blattodea; family Blattidae; genus Periplaneta; species Periplaneta americana. Next base: position 71,852,790 of record NC_091129.1, on the reverse strand, counting down.
CTTGATAAACTAATTGTGGAAAATAGTATTTTGAGCTTTCATTACAACTTTTAACAACATTGACTTGAAAACCGTAATTATCATAAGCTGCACGAGCTAGGTGCACTTGTCTCTTCTGGGTACACGAAGTCTCAGTTAGTTTAAAATTGTTATCTCTTGTATTTTCTCAGCCTGACAACACTCCGCTTTGTTCTCTCTTTGTAAATATGCAAATATTTAAAATAGGATTCGATGCTCATACCATTTCAACTTTCCTTCTCACGTCTATAATGTTTCTGATACGTAAATAGTCTCGCTTTTCATCAGTTCTCATTTGAAGTGTAATTTAATTAGACAACACAGCTTCACGTAACACGATTGAGGATCTTCATCATACTTCGAACTACAGTACATTAGAATCATTATTGAATTTTAATATTGAATCCCTTGTCACTTTTTTCAAATACTGTATGTATGCTCAAAAGTCTTTATTAACATTTCAATTTTATTATTAGCCTGATTTATTAATCTTTGTGTATGAAATAATACACTCAAAGGAATTGAAACTACAAAATTTCTCCCATTCTTTGATCTAAAATACTATTATCTTTAAAACAAAAAAATGGAAAATGAGCCTGTGTCTGGTACAGTTCCTGGGTAGCTCAGTCGGTAGAGCGTTGGCGCGCTCAGCCAAAGGTCCCGAGTTCGATATCCGGCCTCAGAACTAATTTTCCCTTGAAATTATTCAAATCAGCTTCACAAGGAGCTGTATCTGAAAGCCATTTTTGTATGATGTAACATATCTGGTTATGCAAAAGCAATGAGGCTCAAAATCATTGTGCTCTTGATTTTTGTCTAATTCGCAGTTTCACAAAAGTAACAATTTGGAGAAAAAGAATACATATTAATAGTTATAACCGTATTAGTGTCAGAACTACTTGATTAATTAAATCCAAGAACTGACAGTATAGAAATGAAAGTACACGAAAATATTTGTACAGAAGAAAACGAAATAAATTCATCAGAACAACTTTAAAATTATTACCAATATTATATACTTTTTACTTTTATTTCCACGACGAATTAAGGGAGCGGATGGTATTTTTTTTTTTTTTGAGAAAAATGAGTAAATTAAAAAAAAAATCTTTAAAATACACTGTGATATGTGTGGAATGCATAGCATAACATTTTGTGGGTATTTGTGCCCTTATCGGATGTTGAGTCGCCATTTTTAAACTCCCTGCGTTATGGATTTTTAAATCACTCGCCCACTTTTATTGTTGTTTCCGGTAAATTAAATTTTAAAAATTCTTTAAAATACTCTTTGATATGTGTTGAATGCACTGCGTAACATTTTGTGGGTATTTATGCCCTTATCGGATGTTGAGATGTCATTTTTAAACTTCCTGCGTTATGGATTTTTTAATCAAACGCCCAAATTTATCGGTTTCCAGAAACTTAATTTCTTTTGCTACATTGCCAGACAAAAATGGATATAATTTCTGAACTATTAAAGATACATGCATGACATTTAGAACACACATTCTTTACACTACTAGGAAATGTTTCCCTGTGACATAATTTTGTTAATTGATTTTATTTTAAAAATACGTCCGTTTGTTTGCAAGAAAGGAAATCAGAAAATTGTTATTACACTTTAATTGTTTATTTTACAAACGTAGGGACTAAAGCCAAAATTCTGTTACAGACAGTTTGTAGAACATGCTTTTGCAAATACATTGTAAAAAAATTTGAATCTATCTTTAAAAACGGTTTAGATCAGCGGTTCCCAAAGTGTGCTCCGCGGAGCCCTTAGGGCTCCGCGAACGATTCTCAGGGGCTCCGTCGGCGGAAGTTGTGAAGATGACAAAAATTGCTGCTTCCATCTAGTCTCTTGCTGGTAAAAACGGAAAGTACTTCCATCAAGCGAAAAGTACTGTCTGAGAAAGCTGTTTGCGATCTTCTTGCTACATGGAAGCAGCAATAATAGATCTACTCGTCACTGGAACTATCTCGATCTTTCTTGCTTGCCAAGTACTCAATGATTCTCGAAATTTATTTTATTTTTTATATACCGGGCAGGCAGCGTTTGTTATTCGTGGTACGTGGAATCTACAATCTATTGACTGTTACGTTGCATCAAAGGATTATATATTCCGACGAAGTTGAGAAAGAATTAGATGTTAACAGCGTGTGGGAAAATATCAGAGATAGTATCAAAATTGCAGCTGAGCAGAGCATAGGTTATTATGAAACTAAGAAAAAGAAACCGTGGTTTGATGAAGATTGTTGCATTGCAGTAGAAAGAAGGAAACAGGCAAAATTGAAATTCTTACAAGATCCAGTTGAGGAGAAGAGAGATAATTATTTCAATGAAAGACGGGAAGCAAGTCGCACACTTAGGAATAAAAAGACAGGTTACTTGAAGGAAAAACTGAATGAGGTAGAAACAAATAGTAATAATAAAAACATTAGAGATTTATATAAGGGTATAAAGGAATTTAAGAACGGATATCAGCCAAGGGTAAACGTGATCAACGATGAGAATGGTGACTTGCTTGCAGACTCTCCATCAGTCCTAAACAGATGGAAAAACTATTTTGCGCAACTACTAAATATACATACGCCAAATAGAAATGATCGGGACGAAATTGAAATACAAACTGCTGAGCCATTTATACCCGAACCCACGCTTTCAGAAGTCGAAATTGCGATAGAAAATCTGAAAAAGTACAAGTCTCCAGGTATCGATCAAATTCCAGCAGAATTAATACAAGAGGGTGGGGGTGCATTATATAGCGAAATTTATAAACTTGTAGTTGCTATTTGGGAAAAGGAAATTATACCAGAACAATGGAAGGAGTCCATAATTGTACCTATTTTTAAGAAGGGGAACAAAACCAGCTGTGGTAACTTTCGAGGAATATCACTGTTGTTGACGTCGTACAAAATTTTGTCCAATATTCTTTTGAGAAGATTAGCTCCGTACGTAGATGAAATTATTGGGGATCATCAGTGCGGTTTTAGGCGTAATAGATCGACTATTGATCAGATTTTTTGTATTCGACAGATAATGGAGAAAAAAATGGGAGTATAAGGGTACAGTACATCAGTTATTCATAGATTTCAAAAAGGCATATGACTCGGTTAAGAGAGAAGTATTATATGATATTCTTATTGAATTTGGTATTCCCAAGAAACTAGTTCGACTAATTAAAATGTGTCTCAGTGAAACATACAGCAGAGTCCGTATAGGTCAGTTTCTATCTGATGCTTTTCCAATTCACTGCGGGCTAAAGCAGAGAGATGCACTATCACATTTACTTTTTAACTTCGCTTTAGAATATGTCATTAGAAAAGTTCAGGATAACAGGCAGGGTTTGGAATTGAACGGGTTACATCAGCTTCTTGTCTGTGCGGATGACGTAAATATGTTAGGAGAAAATCCACAAACGATTAGGGAAAACACGGAAATTTTACTTGAAGCAAGTAAAGCGATCGGTTTGGAAGTAAATCCCGTGACCAGAATATTGTACGAAATGGAAATATAAAAATTGGAGATTTATCCTTCGAAGGGGTGGAAAAATTCAAATATCTTGGAGCAACAGTAACAAATATAAATGACGCTCGGGAGGAAATTAAACGCAGAATAAATATTGGAAATTCCAGTTATTATTCGGTTGAGAAGCTTTTATCATCCAGTCTGCTGTCAAAAAATCTTAAAGTTAGAATTTATAAAACAGTTATATTACCGGTTGTTCTGTATGGTTGTGAAACTTGGACTCTCACTCTGAGAGAGGAATATAGGTTAAGGTTGCTTGAGAATAAGGTGCTTAGGAAAATATTTAGGGCTAAGAGGGATGAAGTTACAGGAGAATGGAGAAAGTTACACAACGCAGAACTGCACGCATTGTATTCTTCACCTGACATAATTAGGAACATTAAATCCAGACGTTTGAGATGGGCAGGGCATGTAGCATGTATGGGCGAATCAAGAAATGCATATAGAGTGTTAGTTGGGAGACCGGAGGGAAAAAGACCTTTGGGGAGGCCGAGACGTAGATGAGAGGATAGTATTGAAATGGATTTGAGGGAGGTGGGACATGATGATAGAGACTGGATTAATCTTGCACAGGATAGGGACCGATGGCAGGCTTATGTAAGGGCGGCAATGAACCTTCGGGTTCCTTAAAAGCCATTTGTAAGTATGTGTGTATATATATATACCGGTACTGCATACCTGCATGTTAATTTGATAGCAGATGTGTTAGCTACTAAACTTTCGTTGAACCGGAACTGTGGCTTGAGACGGGATCCCTAAGACCTAAGAGTCATTAACTATCAACCAGTGCTCAGTCAAAGAGGGATAACAACAGCAATAACCTTACTTTCAAAGAAGATAGTGCGAATTCCTGGAAATTGAGTCCGGAATATGCTGAACATGATCCTGTCTCAGAGTCTACGATGCCTAGGGTAGAGGTATTGAAAGAAAGTAACAAACGAAAATATTGTCATTTATATTTGGACATGGAATTCACTGAGTTTGCTGATGAACGTCCACAGTGTGTGATATAATAACTAAGTTTTTCTCAATAGTTCTATGTTCCCTTCCAAGCTTAGACGGCATTTCTCACTTCAAAAATTCACAAATAAAACATCAGACTACTTCGAAAGAAAAAGTGACGAATTCCATGCAGTTCTGACAAAATTTTATGTCGTGTAAAAAAAACGAGAATGCACTGAAAACGTCGTACTTGGTTAGTTATGACCAGGCTCTTGCTGGTAAACTTCACCCATGCTGAAACTCATGAAACCACTATTAGTGAAGGAAGTGAAGTGCATGTTGGGCAAGAAAACTGCAAATTTGATTTCCAGTGTGCGCTTATCAAATGACACTGCATAATCGTATCCAGAATCTATGAAAAGGTGTAAAAAAAATATCGTGATTTCCCGTATCAGTTTAACGAAATTTTTGCTACAACTTGACGAATCAACGTACGTTGCCGGATTAGCTGTGTTAATGATGTTTGTGCGGTGTGAATTATCAGGTTCTTTCATGAAATATTTTGTTCTGCAAGCCATTGATTTCCTCTACAATCGGTAGTGAAATTTTTTCTTCTTAATTGAAATCTCGATACCGCGGGACAATTGCATTGACGTGTGCACAGATAGCGCAAAGGCCATCGTAGGTCCTGTTGCTGGCGCTGTTGCAAGGATCAAGAAGGGTTTAAAAACTGCACAATTAGTCATTGTGTACTACACCGACAAGGGGTTCGCAACGAAAAAAATGCCAGTGTTATTAAAGCAGGTACCGTACTAGACAACGCCGTCAAAATATCAAATTTGTTAAGGCACGACCTTCGCAGTGTAAGCTACTTAAAATCCTGTGTGACGATATGGGTAGTATACAGAAGTAATTGTTAGTAATATTACAAACAGAAGTGCGATGGTTGTAGCGTGGTAAAGTGTTGTCCCGTTTACATGAACTTCGAACGGAAGTTTCTTCACTTTTGAATGACCAAAACAATTTGCTAGCAGATTATTTGAATGATCAGGAATGGTTGTACAAATTATGTTACTTGGCAGACATTTTTCTAAAATGAATTGAGCACATACATACAAGGTAAACAGAAGACTATATTCGATGCTGATGACAAAATTGTCGCGCTGAAGAAAAAGATAGCGTTCTACATAGAAAGCGTCGACAATAAGGATATGACGTTTCTCATTGACTTCAAACTTTAAAGAAGAAGAAAACATAACAATAAATGACTCATTCATAGCAGTAATAAAAGAACATCTTGACAATATGCTTCAGAATATAAATTCATACTTTCCAAGCGACACTCGGGAATCGATTCTAAAGAAATATGAGTGGGTTGTAGATCCATTTCCAGTGATGTCAAAACCAGCAATCCTCACTGCTTCAGATATGAGGTCCTTATAGACATGGTTTCGGACAGCCACTGTCAGGCATCATTTAAAAGCAAACCATGTCCCGAATTTTGGCCTAAGTTAGGGGAGGATCTCTTAATATTAAATTCAAAAGCTACATTTCTCTTACTGTCTTTTGGTACTATGTACCCTGCGTGAAACGACCTTTTCGAGATACACAGCTACAAAAACAAAATATCGAGCTTGTATGGACACAGGAGATGATTACGTCTTCAACTGACTTCTAAGATTCCAGACATTGACAAACTCTGCTGCAAGGAACAGGCACATTCTTCACATTAACTTCGAATGTACATGTAACATTGTAACATTTGTTTAATATCGTAACTACTTGTTATATCATTTTGTAAATTTAAATAATATTATATCCAGTACATTTTTACTATTGTTTCCTTTATTTATATATATATATATATATATATATTTCCGTATATGTATCGCGTGATATATGCTTCATAGAAGGTAGTCAGATAAAATTAAAATGTAAACATTTCTTGGGGCTCCACGAGAAACTTTTGCTTCAAAAAGGGCTCCGTGGCTGAAAAAGTTTTGGAACCGCTGGTTTAGATAATATATCTGTTTCAGTACAATCCTGCATTGGGTATACTTTTTTTTTTCAAATTTGAGCCCCCAAATATTTTTTTTCTTCAAAATATTTAGATTTGGTTGAGTTCCTACAGCTATGAGCTCTCTACTTACAAAAAATTAATATTTTACACCAAATAGGAAAAAAGTTTAAAAAAATACCATCCTCTCCCCTTAAGTCCTCAGTTTGCATTTCAATCTTCTGAAAATAGTGCGAAGTTAAGAAGTTTTAAGCAAATACTCTGAAAGTCCAGAACATATATCACTTTTCAATTATTTCCAGAGACAGGAACAGCTTTAGACCTACTGCGTTGAAGACTGTCATAGTAAAATGTAATGTCTTTTTTTTTTTTTTTTTTTGTAGGGATATGGGTCCTGGGGTCAGGATGTCGAGTACCCGGGAGACTGAATAATAGTGCATTCAACTCTCACAGGGTATAATCACCCTCCCATATCACGTTCAATACTCGTTGACTCCCTTATCACGTTTCAAGGTGGGGCACGCAGTCCGACAACCCCACTTGGAGTCGCATAGCTCTCTGACAAACAGGTCGCAATGTGACCATGTCTGCTGCAACATATGTTATGCTATTGGCTGTCATCTTCATGATGGAGCACTGTATATTCAAACCGAATTTACCAACAATCTTATCTGAATTTCATTTACTAACGAAATTTGACGAAGAATCAGATTCATTCTTAAAGATCGACGGTTAACAAGCAAAACACATTGTCAAAAATATTACTTCTGAGAAAAAGGCATTTGGAATTTCTTGAAAAAACCGAATTCTCAAAATATTGTTTTTAGTCAGTTGTTTCTCTTCAATGGCGGGCTTATGTGAGGGCAGCAATGAACCTCCGGGTCCTTAAAAGCCAGTAAGTATGTTTCTCTTCACATATATTTCATTTTCCAATAAATAGACATACATTATATAAATTACGAGTATATACGCATTTTTTTCAGAAGTAACATTATTGACTTAATGTGTTTTGCTTGTAAGCCGACGAGATTTTATAATCTTGTTTATTCAGAATTCTCAGAACGCATTTACAGTGTGAAGGCAATTTAATCAGTTTATTTTGTACGTTATTAGGCTACACAAATGAAGCGTTTTTCAAGAAATGACAAAGGAATATTTGTTTCGACTTGTTCTTCGAATTGATAGCTTACCAGTCATACGTACATCTCAATACCCAATAGTTTTATCATAAATGGGAGTCAAACTTCAGACACAAATAATGTTTTTCGGCTAAACCGTTATTCAAATACCAAAATGACATTTTGACTTTTTGATTATTTGTAACCTAAAGAGTCTGTTCTTTAAATTAATACATTTATAACCCTTTCACCTTGTATAATTCTAACTGCTTTTCATCCTTGTAAAAATAGCCTGCTCCCTTTTTATATGAGCCGTTCAGAGCAGAAGTGGTGTAAGTCAAAAATGGGTAATGAGGGTTAAATTAAACATTCTGTAAAATACAGCGCAAAGTAGCAATTAATATTCTATTTATTTAAAATATTAGTAGTCAGTGGATAGCACGAAGGACATATTAATTGCTACTTTGCGCTGTATTTTACAGAATTTTTACTTTTAACCTCATTACCCAATTTTGACTTACACTTCTGCTCTGAACGGCTCACATGACGAAGATGCCACCAGGTAGGGAGTCAGTAAATATTTAAACACATTTTAATATTTTATTTACACGCCCGCAAACAGCCGTCTTGGTAGCTCAGTTGGTATAGTGCTGGATTACTATGTCCGTGGGCCCAAAATTCAAATCTCGGAGACGGAAAAATTGTATTTGTGGTGAACAAAGTCTGGGTAGTTAGGGTTTTTTCTCAGCTCTCAAATTTTTCACTCTCCACAATTCCCCTTATACAGTATTATCATCTACGTCTCGAGAAATAGCGTCTCTTCCTGTGCTTGCATGACGTCGAATACACCATCCGTCGTCGTAATACTGTAGACCAGGCCTGCACAAGGTTTGCGCTCTCCGAGCCGGCTCACAGCTCACGAGCGGAATGCAGATATTAGCTGCGTTGTGTAAGGGTTGACTGGAAGAAGGGGTGAAGTACTATTACGAGTGTTTATGAAATGAATTGCCGTTTAGTGTATGCAAAACTATCTTGGACTATTATTAATTAATAAAAAAATATTTATTTTACAGAAATAATAGAAATTCTATAGCTAGGAACTTAAATATACAATATCATTTTGTTATATTTTTATTTATCAGTACATCAAAACGAGGTTTTATGCTGTTGGCAGCTGAAAGCAACAGTGGCCTACTGATCGTAATGAAACATCCGTTACAGATGTTTGATATCTGCCTTTATTAATGTTGATTATAGAAAACAGTTGCTCACAAATATAAATGTTGAGCCAAACATAGCAATCATTTTCACAGCCAGCCTGTCTAGCTGTGGATATTATTGCTAATGTTTAGTCTTGTAAAACTCAACTAGGCTAGTAGCATTATTCAAACGATCTTTAACCCTTAGATCACATTGAAGATCAGTAAGTTCGAGCTGTACATCGTTAAATGTTATGTTTCGTCTTTTAGATTCCTCCATACTGTACTGTAGCAGTAGGTAAGCAACGTGAAACAGTTACTGAGAATAGGCCTACACACTGCACTCCACTAGATAACTGAGTGGTCGTTTCCCTCTCCTCTATCTATAGCAAGTCTATGTCATTCTGACGTATCTTCCTCTCCGTTCTCCGAGCGGTAAACACCGCTCTCCCGCTCCGAAGGAGCGCGCGCGCTCGTTGAGCGCTGTTTGTGCAGGTATGCTGTAGACGCTTCTCTCGTGATCCAAAGATTGATAGATAGCAGTGGTGAGGATTTTAAACGACTCATAGATCTGCACATGAGACACCGGAGTCCCCACGTTCTTGCTTGCTTGCCTGCCTGGCGGGTACATGACGGCTCGTGTAGGAGATACGGCAGAACACCACCAAAGGTATGGTATATGGATTTGATGGCTGGAGAGGAAGGCGTAGTGTACCGGATGATGGAGCAGACTTTGCCGCCTAACACAATTGGTACATAGACACATCTCCTTCACATGTGCACAAAACGTCTATTTAGGCTAAAATGCTAATGAAACTTCATTTCTCGCTCGATGAGCAGCAGCAGCAGCAGCAGCAACAGTAGTAGTAGTAGTAGTAGTAGTAGTAGTAGTAGTAGTAGTAGTAGTAGTAGTAGTAGTAGTAGCAGCAGCAGCAGTAGCAGCAGCAACAGTACCGGGGTTCTGCAGCTGTCCACTTCTCTCGATACAGACTAGAGCATTTTCCATTTTAAGGTTCTTGGCAGAAATGACCCTCTTCTCGGTCTGCCTCTCACTTTTCTACCAGCTGATAACTACTAAACAATATTTTAGGTCATCGTTGTTTATTTATCCTCATGAGCTGTCCAAAGCAACTTAATTACCATTTTTCAATTCTGTCTATAACAGTCTCCTCTGCTTTCATTTTCTCATAATGTCTTCATTCAGGATTCTCTTCAATCGGGATACAGTACTTTACCTACTTCTTAAGCATACTCCATCTCTCATGTAAACAGTTTTCTTTTACATTCTGCATTCAGAATTCATATTTAGCTGGGAAGTTTAGTATTTTAGTCTTATAAACACCTCTGTACCTCTAAATTTCCACAATGAGTGTAAGAAAACCAAATTATATGAATAACAGTGTTTTCACTTTTGTAGAACCATATGTAAACTAAACTAGATACTGGTACTTAATAATTTACTTATGGCTTTTAAGGAACCCGAAGGTTCATTGTCGCCCTCACATAAGCCCGCCATCGGTCCCTATTCTGTGCAAGATTAATCCAGTCTCTATCACCATATCCCACCTTCCTCAAATCCATTTTAATATTATCCTCCCATCTACGTCTCGGCCTACCTAAAGATCTTTCGCCCTCCGGCCTCCCAACTAACACCCTATATGAATTTCTGGATTCCCCCTTACGTGCTACATACCCTGTCCATCTCAAACGTCTGGATTTAATGTTTCTAATTATGTCAGGTGAAGAATACAATGCGTGCAGTCTGCATTGTGTAACTTTCTCCATTCTCCTGTAACTTCATCCGTCTTAGTCCCAAATATTTTCCTAAGAACCGCATTCTTAAACACCCTTAATCCCTGTTCCTCTCTCAAAGTGAGAGTCCAAGTTTAACAAACCATACAGAACAACCGGTAATATAAACTGTTTTATAAATTATAACTTTCAATTTTTTTTAAAGCAGACTAAATGACAAAACCTTCTCAACCGAATAATAACACGCATTTCTCATATTTATCTTGCTTTTAATTTCCTTGTGAGTATCATTTATGTTTGTTACTGTTGCTCCAAGATATTTGAATGTTTCCACCTCAACAGATACTGGTACTACAAGAAGAGTTCGGGGCAGAAGATATCAGGTAGTAGACGACTTATGTGGATCACATGAGGAGACAAAGAGTAAGGCAGAAAATAGGAAAGACTGAAGAATACTGGTTTGCAGTGAAAGATCTGCCCTTTGGCAGAACACAATGAATGAATGAATGAATGAAAGAATGAATGAATTAACTCAAAGAAAATAGCTCAGTCTGAAGGTCAATATAATTCTACATCGCAAATACCACAAGAAATATTAAATCTCTATCAAAATCTTCGTGCAGCTACTTTTGCACATAGTGCGCTTTTTACCCTTTCTTACGGACAAAATATTTCTTATACAGCGTCTTTCTCAAAGCAATGAGTGAATATAACTAGACATATTTTCTCATTGCCAAGACGCCGGCGCCGTGAGTGCATTTGAGTATTTCGGATACTATTCCACAGTATATATAATAATTTCATAATCAGATATTGTATTTAAAATTACGCACCAGTTGCGAACCTTCAGTAAGAAAAACTAAATATTATACTTTATGTGATTATAAAGGCATACGCTGAAGTTACGAAAACGTAGATATGTTATGTAAGTTTGTATCTTTACAAGTCACATTTTGTCACAGTTTATTCCGTGCTGGATAGTGAGAGCTATCAAAATAGATACCCTACACAAAAATATTTACAAGAAACTTTCATTTTCTCCCAATTTACATCTTTTACAAAATTACATAACACTGAATCACTTAAGATCTTGACATGAACATCTTTTATATCCTCATTGCACTTTCTTTCTTTTAACATATAGCCCGTTATTCAACATTTGCATCTTTTATTCTTTTTCCTCATCTATGCGATTAGCAACTGTATAATAACTACTGTGTTAATATATATTACTTTATTAAATTTTCCTTTCTAGGCTTTTCCGTAGAATTTCACGGAAAAACTATATTTAGTTTGTTTCTGTTGAACATTTTTAGTAAAAATCATTACATAAAAGATAGACATGCTTGAAATTGCTATTTTGTTTTATTATTACATCACATGTTGCTATTTCATTTCCGATTGTTTTGTGCCGAAGAAGGAAATTATTTTAGTAACTGTGTAAATTGTCAATTTAGGTTTATTTGCAACGTTATTCAATTTATACAATGCACATTGAATATCACTTTCCAGATAATTCTAAAAAAAAACACTTAGGAGTTAGCGAACCGTAAAGCTATTATGTCCACTTCATCAGTTACTAATTAATTCTATTCATTTATGCAAAATAAGCCATTTAATGCAAATTACACAAATCAGTAATTAAGTAAAGCGATCACTGTAAATACTTTGACGTCAGTACACTACAAGTAAGTCATGAAGTACATCGTCGTTTTTCCTGCAATAACTCCTATGTGCAAAATGTAAAATTTTTCAGTAGGAAGAAAAAACACATTTATTCATCCTATGGCAGCCGTACATAGGAGACTGTGAATTCATACTTTTTCGGAACAAAGAAATATAATTACATATAGGAGACTTTATTATTTGCTGTATCACTATTTAAGTTATTTAATAGAGCAAAAATCTGAAAATCGATAAATGTCACATAGGATTTATTGCGGGAACAACGACAATATTCAAATTTAACGTTACTGAAAGCAGTACATTTAAACAAAAATTAATCTTTGTCAAATGTTTAGTTTCTGCTACAGTATTTATTAAATGTTATTACATATATTTTATTTTTACGATTTTAGAGGAATTAAATAAAAAAACATTTCGTTTTAAGTACGCAGTGCATGCGAAGTGACCAAAGCGTCGAATTTTCATGCTGTAGATCCATTTCAAGTACCGGCGAGTCCTATTGGAATCTGCGTTTGACAAAGTCGTTATTTGGGTCAAGTTTTCAAGGATTCTTGTTTCCCGTTCCGAAATTCCGTAAATTCTCATCAGCATGATAGTGTGAAGAAGGTTCACCTTACATAGTCCACGATGGTAAGGTCAACGACGGTCAACTGACCTACAGTTTCAGCATACTACTGCTATAGATAGTATTTTGTTCAATTGCGAAAAATCGAAGTTTCCGCAGCTGAGAACCAGTTACACATTATAGTACTTCATTTTGTACATGATCAGGAATAGTAAGAACAGCAGCAAAAAAATAAAATGAACCTATGTAAAATAGAATATCCCTCAGAACTTCAGCCCAAAGAGGCTTTTTGTGCACCTGTTATGCAATGAGTTACGTGCCGGTTGTGCTGTCCGGTTAAACCTATATAGGCCTATGTATGATTCGTCATATCCCCGTCATGTAAACATAAATTTAAAAAATTTCGATTTTTGGTCTCAGGCAAGTTAACAGTTTTATATTTCCTATACTATATTATCCACCCAATAATAATAAAATTGAGATAATTTAAACAATTAAACTTAAAAAGCTTTAAAGAAAAGCATATGTACATGTTGACACCAATTATTCTTGAAAAATCGAAAATTAACAGAACATTTTCGTTTCAGATTTATTAATAGTATAGTATAAACTTCTGAGCTATTTATATCCGAACCCACACTTTCTGAAGTCGAAATTGCGATAGAAAATCTGAAAAAATACAAGTCTCCAGGTATTGATCAAATTCCAGCAGAATTAATACAAGAGGATGGAAGCGCATTATCTAGCGAAATTTATAAGCTTGTATTTGCTATTTGGGAAAAGGAAATTGTACCAGAACAATGGAAGGAGTCTTCAACCGTATCTATTTTTAAGAAGGGGAACAAGACTAATTGTAGTAACTTTATAGGAATATCATTTCTGTTTTCAAAAAGGCATATGACTCGGTTAAGAGAGAAGTTTTATATAATATTCTTATTGAATTTGGTATTCCCAAGAAACTAGTTCGATTAATTAAAATGTGTCTCAGTGAAACTTACAGCAGAGTCCGTATAGGCCAGTTTCTATTTGATACTTTTCCAATTCACTGTGTGCTAAAGCAAGGAGATGCACCATCTCCTTTACTTTTTAACTTCGCTCTAGAATATGCCATTAGGAAAGTTCAGGATAACACAGAAGGTTTGGAATTGAACGGGTTACATAAGCTTCTTGTCTATGCGGATGACGTGGATATATTGGGAGAAAATCCATAAACGATTAGGGAAAACACAGAAATTCTGCTTGAAGCAAGGAAAGCGATAGGTTTGAAACTTAATCCCGAAAACACAAAGTATATGATTATGTCTCGTAACCAGAATATTGTACGAAATGGAACTATAAAAATTGGAGATTTCTTCTTTGAAGAGGTGGAAAAATTCAGTAACAAATCTAAATCACACTCGGGAGAAAATTAAACGCAGAATAAATATGAGAAATGTCTGTTATTATTCGGTTGAGAAGCTTTAATCGTCTAGTCTGCAGCCAAAAATTCTGAAAGTTAGAATTTATAAAACAGTTATATTACCGGTTGTTCTGTATGGTTGTGAAACTTGGACACTCACTTGAGAGAGGAACAGAAATTAAGGGTGTTTGAGAATAAGGAGCTTAGGAAAACATTTGGGGCTAAGGGGAGGAAATTGCAGGAGAATGGAAAACGCAGAACTGCACGCATTGTTTTCTTCACCTGACATAATTAGGAACCTTACATCCAGACGTTTGAGATGGGCAGAGCATGTAATATGTATGACCGAATCCAGAAATGCATATAGTGTGTTAGTTGGGAGGTCGGAGGGAATAAGACCTTTCGGGAGGCCGAGACGTAGATGGGAGGATAATATGAAAATTAATTTAAGGGAGGTGGATATGATGGTAGGGACTGGATTAATCTTGCTCAGGATAGGGACCGATGGCGGGCTTATGCGAGGGCGGCATTGAATCTCCAGTTTCCTTAAAATCCATAAGTACAGTAAGTAAGTATAGATTAGCGTTTTATTGGAAAATAAATCTAAAAATGCAGTGAGCTTTGAGGTTTCTTCCTATCACAGTTTAATTTCAGCATCAACTCCTGCATTTTCCGCACACTTGTTTAAACATATAAGAGCCGTATGTTATTCATTGCATACTCTATGAAGTTTGGATAAAATTACTTAACACATAGCCATCGACATAGAAGACAACTACACGACTCCACAGAATGTTGTCGAACTCAGGTCATTCGTCCTTCCACTCTAGGAAAATGTCCACATTTTCCATATTCCTGTCGCAGTCTTCAAGGAAAAGCTGTTGGCCGTAATGAGGTTGCAAAGACTTGAATGATAGTTCCTCCTCAAGGATAGCAGTTACGGCATAACTGAGAGTCCGCTTTCTCGGTTGGGTTCGCGAATGGATTTTGATGGACATCGTGCAAAAATTTCACGCACGGCAGTTATGTTCTCTTCAGTCTTGACAGTTTATAACCATCCTCTTCTTATTTTATCGCAGATACTGTCGGTTTTAATTAACTTTCGACAGAAATTCCTGATGGTTCCACCATCTAATGTAGCACAGATTCCTCATTATCTTTCCCACTACTTCTCAATACGGATCACAAATTCAGAGATTACTCATACCTTGTAACGAGAAGCTATCTTAACTCTTCCTTCAATTCTATGAAACGGCACCATTCTTCCTATTCTTCCAGCTTTCCACAAGGTTTAAAGTGCAGTACTTCGACAATGAAAATATAACCTTACTAACAAAGGTACTATTTATCATTTATTACGTCCAAAAGATTACAATTTATAGAAGTAATGATAATTGTTCCATGCTATGCTTCATTTCACTAGACTACGTTGGTCAAATCAGTCCGGAAAATATAATTTTACAGTACTATCTTATTTTCACCAGACTCCTAATTTTCAAAACTTCCAATTCCAATTCTAATAATAATAATAACAAAACAACAGGACAACATCCAAATATTTATACTATTAAATGTAATGAAGACTGGACATAAAAAGTTGTAATTGCCAAAGACATAAACCGTAGAATATAGAGCTTTCTTTTGAGATTAGTAATTTAATATCATACGTTTGCACTTCTATGTGAGAAACTAGGGCCTAAATAAAATTACAATGGAACTCAACCAACCAACCACGTGACGTGACGCATAACCTAAGTTATGCATTTTTTTCAAGTATCACACCAAAAAGAGGTGTTTGCCTTGTCAGGTTTACAGAACAAACATGAGGAGGCCAGCCTCCAATAATACAAAATCATTACAATAAAAATAATATATAAACACAACAGAAATTATTAGATTAATTGGTTAGTGTATTATGGTCTTCTGAAAAGAAAATGTTTGGATTCACCTATTATTCTCATAATTGAAGCTTCATTCTATTGACATTTCTATATATAATGAATGATCGACAGGGAAGAGTAGTTTTATTGACCATGTTGCTTTGACATATTGGAAGGTTGAATTGTCGTCATGGCTTCTTGTATTGAACATACTAATAACGACACTTGCTTAAAAAATTCCTTGAGTTTTAGAAGAAAGTTTTGGATGTTAAAAGAACGCAACAACTTATGAAGTTCATTTAATTCTGTCTGTAACGGTTGAGTTGTTTGTCTAGATGGTGATTGAGTATTGATAGGCGTTATTTTAGCCCAAATTGAAGTTGAGACCGAAAGTGATGTGTGTTCACTTTGTAATATTGGTTTCGGCGTGATGAGGTTAACGTATGCAATAAACTTAGGGCATTGACAGTAATTCGCAGTATGTTTATCTCCACAATTTGCACATAGAGCGTCATGTTGTGTACCTTTCTTTGGACAGTCAGCTATGGCATGTTCACCCGAGCACTTAATGGGGCTCATCGTTTTTCTTAGTGGATTGAGTCAGGGACATAGACTTTCTTTCTCATTTGAAACTGTATTGGCACTTACAGCCATTTCCTCAATTTTAATTAGTAATCTCATGGGAAGCTTACTTTGCACATCTCTCTCCCCATTTTGAAATCTTCCAGAGTCAATAAACAATAATTATGCGTCTCCTGCAGTATGTATGTATGTATTTATTATTATTATTATTATTATTATTATTATTATTATTATTATTATTATTATTATTATTATTATTATTTCTCCCAAACAATTTTAATTGTCTCCAAAACAATTCCCATGAACCTTGATAATAATAAAACGAACGTTATCCGTCTAACATCCGTTTAAATCGTACTTTGGTTTCAGTATTTTCTTATGTCTACCTTCAAAATTAATTATATTATACATTTTAATAAGAAATAAATAAATACGACGCAGTAAGGAACAAAATATTGCGCGCAACAACTACGAAAGTGCTCTTACTACTTGTTTCAAAATTCTGGAATTGCCTAGTACAGTAAATATCTCACTCGCAAGGTAAAGTATCACTTTTTGTAGTGGTTCCATAAATAACTATTAGAATGTACACTGGTTTCTCACCACTCTAGTACACACTTCTCACATTAAACAATTAGGCTAATGGTAAAATCCATTGGTGTCAACTATGTAGAAGCCGTCATTTTGTGCAACTACAGTGAATGTGCTCGAAGTGAGTAAAACATCTTTCGAGTGAAATAACTGCGTTTCCTGTGCATACTTTCGAAATGAATAGAGGTCCTGAATATGAACAAAACCAATAAATAATTTGAATAAAATACTCTACAAAGACGGACTGAAAGATAGCATAGCTTATACAGGGTGGAAGTGAAATAACCCTGCAGAATGAAAGAGACAACAGGCTACACTTAAATGAATAGAAAACCTATAATACGTTTTGTGATTAAATGCACGGTTAATTAGAAAATTAAGTTGGAGTTTCAGCTGTCTGGCAACATCGCTGCTAACACACTGCTCTCTCTTCTCGTAATATAAGAGGTCAACGAACTAAGATCTGTCTCTCTAGGTCAGAATGTGAAAATGAGCCATAAATATCATAGTCGTGGTTCGACTTTTCTAAAGCGGCCAATGATTGACAGCTCAGCTGAGAGTTCGATTGCTCGAAAGTTACTGAAGCATTACTATAAACATTGGCTGGGGTCTGTTTCAGTAGATATAAAGCTTTTTTTCTGTTTTTATTTAACTACTGATTGCATTTACTTTTTAAAAGTATATAATTATTGTAATTATATTGTACCAGATAAATGAAGGGTTCAGAACCATAGAGGGCCAAGCGCCATTTACTAAAACCGTAGAAAACAAGGGTTGTCACCAATTCAATGGAAACATATAGCAAGTAATATAAAGTATAAACATTCAAACTAAATGAAATGTCAATCTTCATTAAACTCTGGTATTCACTTAAATTTAACCCCTGCTTTCTCCGTTTTTAATAAATGGCGCTTGGCCCACTATGGCTCTGAACCCTTCAAATAGACTTTCCTAGTGGGAGCAAAAAGTACAACCTTGATAATTGATATAATTTGTGAATACCGAAAGTTTTTTTTTTTCCCAAGTACAAATACTGTACGTGCTGTACAATACTTACGACCGAAGTACATATTTTCTTGTGCAATATTTGAAGTGTGAAATAATGTAATTTCAATGATTTTAAAAATCGAATGTTTATAAACCTGCTTTCCATACTTAGAAATATTAAAATATCAATAGTTTAGAATGCGTTATTCATTACGTGATGAGGGAAAAATAATATATTATGTAATTATCGAATTAGATATTTTACAATAATAATGCGTAATATTACAGTTTCGGAGTAAACCGCTTGTATTTCAATACTAGCATATTTTACTTATAGTATCATAAATTTAAGAGGTCCGGGGTTCGATCCCAGGTGGTGACAGGATTTTTTCTCGTTGCCAAACTTTCAGAACGGCCCCGAGGTTCACTCAGCCTCCTATAAAATTGAGTACCGGGGGTAAAAGGCGGTCAGAGCGTGGTGCTGACCACACCACCTCATTCTAGTGCCGAGGTCATGGAAAGCATGGGGCTCTACCTCCATGCCCCCCAAGTGTCTTCATGGCATGTTACGGGGTTACCTTTTATCATAAATCTAACATTTAACGTAAGAACGTAACATATGTATCCCAAAGTCGTAGTTCGTAGTAGATTATTTTTTATAGGAAACAGCTGTTACGACTGTCACGCGAGCCTCAACCCTCTCGTAGTGGCCACTGACCTTGACAAGACTGCTCTCTATGACTGCAATGTTGCATTCTGTTTCTCATCGTTCAGTGGCTTGAAATTGGTGGTTTTTAAATTAAATTTACACAAAAAACAGTCCACGCTATGGAAATCCGCCAGAGGAATAAAGGAGTCTTCATTAGATTTTCTATCGTTTTGGACAAAATCACGATCCTATTGCGCAATAGTTAACGAATAAGAGAGCATTAAATATTTGGGAATAAACATTTTTTTTTCTAAGAAAACTATGAATTTTCCACCAATATGGTATTACACTTTTTTGTTACATCAACATGAGCTATTCGCTCTGAAAGCTGCAAGGTTATTTCACTTCTACCCTGTATATACAAAATCCGATGTCATACTAAAGAACTCTTTTTATATCGAGAAAGCTAATCTGTGTTGTCTAAAAAATTTGAAATCACACTTCCTACAAAATTATAGCATCTTCTCCATTTTTCGTATGATAAGGTAGTAAAAAAATCGTTGTCTGAGACTGCTTTTTCCAAAATCAAATCCATTACATAAAACTCGAGCCTAAATGTATATGAGTTAGCCCATAGATGTCCAATTGTAACTCGTACGAGATAACCTCTGGCGTAAGCAAGCCGCAGCGTATATTCTCTAAGGTCGTTTTTCCTATTTTATATGGGACGTTATTGACCTTGGTAGAACATGCTTGACGTGCAATATCTCCTGGTTCTACAGGAGTTTAGACACATATGAGTTAGCCTATAGGTTTAATAGACTACTTTTCGGCATATAACATGGGATTCAAGTCTCAGTTGACTGTAAGGCTAATGTAATAAAGGGCCTGTAGATCAGGTTTTCTATGAGCACCGAGATTTCTTCGGTCATTCTCATTTAAAGTTTTCCACATCTTCTGTATTATCACATGACCTACTGCCAAATTCTGTAATCTAAAATAGTTTTTCAACATAAAATCTTAATTTATGCCTGATAGAATTTATGACTGCAACCTAATTAGCATACTCTTCTTACTATGTTTCCTGAGGTGTAGGGCCTATATAAATTTTATATCTGCAAATTCAAACAAGTGACAAGAGTCAATCACTGCTAAAAATTAGCTGCAACGTTTCAGAGTAGACCTTAGTGGCAAGTGGAAGGGAATTATTGAGGATGATTCCCCAATACAGGATTTCAATCTAATATTTTCTGTAATTTGTTACCGTTCATTCTTCTTCTATATGGTAACTGTGTTACTTTTTAGCGTTTACAGGCTTTGTTAAACTCTTGTTTGAAGCAAATATAAGTTCACAATACAATAAAAACACTGGAATACAAAATTTAATTAATAATCGTGAAAATTGATGTGTATAAGAAATCCTAATACATAACAACAGAACAAATCGGTTCCTTTTTTATTTGTCCAGTTGGGTTGAGTTGATTTCTAATCAAGACCGTGTGCTAATTAAGTCATTGCTAATGTTAACGTTATGTTTTACTTAACGATGCTCACAACTGCAGAGGTTATTTCAGCGTCGCCGGATGTGCCGGAATTTTGTCCCGCAGGAGTTCTTTTACATGCCAGTAAATCTACTGACATGAGCCTGTCGCATTTAAGCACACTTAAATGCCATCGACCTGGCCCGGGATCGAACCCGCAACCTTGGGTATAGAAGGCCAGTACTATACCAACTCGCCAACTAGGTCGACTTAAGTCATTGATTCCTCTAAATCGGCCATCCTTAATTGATACCCATTTTCCATTTTATTTGTTGATTTGTTGGATCGTTGCAGGTCGGTGGCTTGTTTCAGTTCAATTTGCTGGTTTTGTTCCGTTCGTCTGTTCTCATAATTGGGTCGGTCCTTTGGCTTAGTTACATAGGTACTATCGATTTATTGACGTGGTCAGATTCCTCGGGTGATTGGTTCCACGGTTTGGTTTGTTCATTATTTTGGTTGCGTGTATTTCGTTGTTTTGTTTGGGTTGGTTTGGTTTGGTCTGGTTTCATCGATCAGTTGGCTTCAATTAGTTTCATCGGTCGATTGGTTTCATTTAGTCTCGTCGGTATGTTGGCTTCATTTAGTCTCGTCTTGGCTTCATTTAGTCTCGTCAGTATGTTGGCTTCATTTAATCTCGTCGGTATGTTGGCTTCATTTAGTCTCGTCGGTATGTTGGCTTCATTTAGTCTCATCGGTATGTTGGCTTCATTTAGTCTCGTCAGTATGTTGGCTTCATTTAGTATCGTCGGTATGTTGGCTTCATTTAGTCTCGCCAGTATGTTGGCTTCATTTAGTCTCGTCGGTATATTGGCTTAGTTAGTCTCGTCGGTATGTTGGCTTCATTTAGTCTCGATGGTATGTTGGCTTCATTTAGTCTCGTCCGTATGTTGGCTTCATTTAGTCTCGTCGGTATGTTGGCTTCATTTAGTCTCGTCGGTATGTTGGCTTCATTTAGTCTCATCGGTATGTTGGCTTCATTTAGTCTCATCGGTATGTTGGCTTCATTTAGTATCGTCGGTATGTTGGCTTCATTTAATCTCAACGGTATGTTGGCTTCATTTAGTCTCGCCGGTATGTTGGCTTCATTTAGTCTCCTCGGTATGTTGGCTTCATTTAATCTCATCGGTATGTTGGCTTCATTTAGTCTTGTCGGTATGTTGGCTTCATTTAGTCTCCTCGGTATGTTGGCTTCATTTAGTTTCGTCGGTATGTTGGCTTCATTTAGTATCGTCGGTATGTTGGCTTCATTTAATCTCAACGGTATGTTGGCTTCATTTAGTCTCGTCGGTATGTTGGCTTCATTTAGTCTCCTCGGTATGTTGGCTTCATTTAATCTCATCGGTATGTTAGCTTCATTTAGTCTTGTCGGTATGTTGGCTTCATTTAGTCTCCTCGGTATGTTGGCTTCATTTAGTTTCGTCGGTATGTTGGCTTCATTTAGTCTCATCGGTAAGTTGGCTTCATTTAGTCTCATCGGTATGTTGGCTTCATTTAATCTCGTCGGTATGTTGGCTTCATTTAGTTTCGTCGGTATGTTGGCTTCATTTAGTCTCGTCGGTATGTTGGCTTCATTTAGTCTCGTCGGTATGTTGGCTTCATTTAGTCTCGTCGGTATGTTGGCTTCATTTAGTCTCGTCGGTATGTTCGCTTCATTTAGTCTCGTCGGTATGTTGGCTTCATTTAGTCTCATCGGTAAGTTGGCTTCATTTAGTCTCGTCGGTATGTTGGCTTCATTTAATCTCGCCAGTGTGTTGACTTCATTTCGTCTCGTCAGTCCGTTGGCTTCATTTAATCTCGCCAGTGTGTTGACTTCATTTCGTCTCGTCAGTCCGTTGGCTTCATTTAGTCTCGTCGGTATGTTGCCTTCATTTTGTCTCGTCTGTACGTTAGTTTTATTTAGTTCTTTGATTAGTCCGTCCGTTGGCTTGATTTGATTTGGTCGGTCCCTTGACTTGATTGGTTTGCTGGTCTGTTGGTTAATTGGTTCGGTTGGTTCGTTGACTTGATTTCATCTGTTCGTTAGATTGGCTTCACTGGTTTGTTTGGTCCATTAGCTTGATTTGATTTGATCGCTTTGTTGGTTGATTGGTTTGGTCGGTCCGTTGCCTTCATTCGGTTTGGTTGGTCGTTGACTGCCCGATGTATGGACACAATTCATAAATGTGAATCATTAAGAAAATATCATCTTCATTGTAATTGTCTTCATAATAAATTACCATATTATCTTCTTCACCATTCATCATCTTTGTCTTTGAGAGTAAAGGTCTTAGACCTGTTCCGATTTTACTTATTTTAAGAATTCTGAACTAACATCTGAGTTACAAGTTGTGAGACTGGTTATTTGGACATTATGATGTAAGATCAACGCTTAAGGTAGAGGACAAATGCTAGACAAAAACACGCAACTAGCTCCTGTGGAAGAGAAAAAAATTCTCCCTTTCTATGTTGGGAACTGCAACGGAGTCCTTTAGTTCTGTGTTTTTATATATAGCCACATTAGCTACAGATCATAATATCAAATACTATAAAAGGTGATTACGAGTAAAATCCTTAAACAGATTAAGGTTTCAAAACTTTGTATTTATTCCGCTTTTCTTACTTTCAAAGACGCATGCACAATAAATTCATTTCAACCACAATACTGAGGATGATCTAACACAGTTGACCCAATCCTGTGTCTTCATACAATCCCACGATTAACAACACAGGACAAAAAAAGAAAGTAACTTACGGATGCGAGACTGTATGTTATTAAATGCAAAAATCAGTTATTAACAATTTAAACCACAGAGTTTCACTAACGAAGCTTTGAATTGCATTGATGTGTACATAAAGTATAACCAACATATATCCAGTAAAATAATATCTTTATCAAATGTTAAAATTTGTCTCTATTCTTCATCCGACAAAAAAGTGTATTAATTTCGACCAGATCATGCCTCATTACTCAAAACAATTGAAAAACGTCAATATAGTCCCAACAGTTCGAGCCAATGACCAAAGTGGAATTGATGCAATAATTTTGTTCAAACTGATCAATTTATAATCGTTGTCGAACAGCAGTCCTAATCCTACTCCGCCTCGTTACAAATTGTCAGGGCAAACTGCCACTTCCACTTTGAATTGGCAGGGTAAAAAAAAACATTAAAAATCCTATCTCCAAACCAAACCGCACAGTAGTTTAATATCGGACCGTTTAGTCTGTACTTTACTGCTGTTGCCATCGTAACGAACTCTGCAGTAATAAAAACTGAGTTAGTATATTTTAAAACAAGAGATTTCAATTTATACACAACCCACACCAACGTGTTGCCTGTATATAAACACAATGTAGCACCATATTGTAAGTAAAATTTATATAGATCGTGGTAAACAACGAAAGTAACTCTACATTCAGATTTTTCTACACAAAATATCAAAGGTTGTATACCGTGAGGTATACAGAATAGTAAGGAAACAACATAGGTGAGAATTCTATAATGAAACACTATCGTTACATCAAATTGCAGTACAAGTTTCAGAGGCAATAAAGAAGTCATGTACTGTATTTATTTCAATTCCATTAATATACCACCACCACCACCAGCACCAGCATCATCACTTAACGGTTTAAATAAACTTGTCATTTCAGATTTCTTTTTATCTTTTTTAATTTTTTTTTTTAAATTGCGTCGGACTAAGCTTCGCCACGCATATGACTTTTAGTAATTTAATTAACTCTACTTGTAAATGCTTATATTTGATTAACCACCAATTAGTCAACACTACCATAATGACTTCACGAGTGTTATAAAGCCTAGGGTACTTCGACGAACAAATTAATTGGATTTCATAGCCTCTTTTTTGCTTCAATCGTTAGTTTAAAACAGAAAGATATAATCAGGATTGAATAATTATATAATAAAAATTATTTAAATCAATTAAAATTTCAGTTATCAATTTTGTTCAGAATAAGTACAATTTCTATCCTATATATTTTCGTCACTTACTTTTATAATAAAATGTCTCCAGCTATTATTTTGAAAAATCACATCTCTGCTATATTCTTCATAAATGTTGTATGCGAAGTAAAGGACACAGGCTAGGAACCTCACATGCAGAATACGGAACTATGAAGCTACAAATGATGAACTAATGTACATGTATAGACGGCTGGGTATGCGAATAGACAGATGGCTGATCGGATAAGACGGCTGGACGGGCGGATAAGACAACTAGGTGGGCAGACAAGCCGGCTGGGTTGACGGATAGACGGCTGGGTGTGCAGATAGACGGCTGGGTTGACGGATAGACGGCTGAGTGTGCAGATAGACGGCTGGGTTGACGGATAGACGGCTGGGTGTGCGGATAGAGGGCTGGGTTGACGGATCGACGGCTGGGATGACGGATAGACGGCTGGGTTGACGGATAGACGGCTGGGTGTGCGAATAGACGGCTGGGTTGACGGATTGACGTCTGGGTGTGCGGATAGACGGCTGTATCGGTGGATAAGACGGCAGGGTTAAAGGATAGACGGCTGGGTGGGCGGTTAGATGGCTGTATGGACAGATAGATGGTTAAATGAAAGAAAAAACGAGTTAGTGAGTGAATGAATGAATGAATGAATGAATGAATGAATGAATGAATGAATGAATGAATGAATGAATGAATGAATGAATAGACAGACGATGAAGTGATGCTTGGATTACAAGTGGTGGAGGTTGCAACTAAACCGCAATACTTTCGCGATCCATAATAGTCAATGTGCTACTCTTCAGGATCTCCTCTGTTATCAGTGCATCACTCAAATTAATGAAGGCGTTTAAGAAAAATCCGAATACCCGAGATCGGAGCATTTATGATAGCCTTATGACTTATGAGCCCAGAGGCTCACCAGCACTGAGCACTTTTAAATTGCAAAGAAAAAATAATGAAATTATAGCAAGAAGTATCCTGTTTATTTTAATTTACATTAAAAACATACACAAATTTGTACTAGTTGAAATTCTGCCTATGCTTCCTTAAAGATCAACCCATAAATGAGTAGTTCATATGGATCTCTGGCTATATATGGTAATATTATTTTTGCAGCTTTTTTTTTTATAATTCCCTAGTGTACCATTCTTCCTGAATTAGATAACCTATTCCCTGATCGTTATACATGAGGAAGAAAGCAATGATAGGTTATTCAGGAGATGTTTAACTTGGATTTTATTCATTGCTGAAATTGAAATGAGTTCATAATATTTCGAAAGCTTTTCAAACCTTCGTCTGCAGAGAACAAAAAGAATATCCCGCTCGATGTGTTTGGTATAAAAAGATAAATCAAGTCAAGTGGAGCAGAATCTTCTCGGAATCCAATCCCGTTCTCTTTGGTAAGAAGTCATCAGTTTAGGTTAGTCTATTTGTATCTACACTCGTGCAGCCCTTCCAATATTTCCTTCGAAATAATACCAAGAATTATGCAGGAATAGCAGTACAGTGTCGCTTAATTTTATCGAGTTCAAACATAATGCTGAACACAGAAAAATTTTACAGAAAAAAACTCATAGGGCCCTATTCATAGACATTCTTAGCGCGAGCTTTCGGTGGATGATCAGCGAACTAACGTTTTTCGTATTAATAAACCATTGTTAGCGATATTATATGACATGAATCCTGTTTAGCACGCTCGTAGCGCGGGCTAGCAAAATGTCTATGAATAGCACCCTTAATCTCTTAAAATAAATCTAGCTTCCTATGATCATTATAAAGATCTAGTATAATAACTTCACTACCAAGTGTAAGTCCCTGCCTATTTAACAACATTATTTATTTCTATGTTGTAGGTCCATAGCATGAGTAATGTGCTGATCATGATGAATGTAACGGCTAAAGCTAAATAGTAGCTGTTATAGTGAGTTGTAATTACGTTCAGGGCATGAATATGTGTCCTTTATGAAATTACTATCTTGTGTTGCAGAAATGCGCCACATTATTTCCCTCTCAAGGAATCCTACTGTATGCCCTTTAAAAAAAATGTCGGTCTAAAAGATATCCATATTAGATACTCTGGTTAAAATCTGATATCGAAATGTAGTCCAATAGAAGAAGACTAAGACGATGAAGACTTGACGAAAGAGAAGACTAGTCAAAGGAGAAAAGGTACAAGACGAGAAAAAGAAGAGGGAGATGGAGAAAGCGAGACGAAATAAGAGAAGACGAGACGAAGAGATAGCGAAGAAGAGACGAAGGAAGGGAAGGCGAAGAAGAGATGAAGGAAAAGGCGAAGAAGAGACGAAAGAAGGGAGGGCGAAGAAGAGACGAAGGAACGAAGAGCGAAGAAGAGACGAAGGAAGGAAGGAAGAGCGAAGAACAGACGAAGGAAGGGAGGGCGAAGAAGAGACGAAGGAAGGGAGGGCGAAGAAGAGACGAAGGAAGTGAGGGCGAAGAAGAGACGAAGGAAGGGAGGACGAAGAAGAGACGAAGGAAGGGTGGACGAAGAAGAGACGAAGGAATAAAGGCCGAAGAACAGACGAAGGAAGGGAGGGCGAAGAAGAGACGAAGGAAGTGAGGGCGAAGAAGAGACGAAGGAAGGGAGGACGAAGAAGAGACGAAGGAAGGGAGGACGAAGAAGAGACGAAGGAAGGGAGGACGAAGAAGAGACGAAGGAACAAGAGGGCGAAGAGACGAAGGAAGGGAGGACGAAGAAGAGACGAAGAATGGGAGGGCGAAGAAGAGACGATGGAACAGAGGGCGAAGAAGAGACGAAGGAAAAGAGGGCGAAACGATAAGAAAAAAAAGACAGAAGATGAGACAAAGGATTAGCGAGCGATGATGGGACGAAGGAGATGGAAAGGGATTGGCATAGGCATATCTTTTTGTAATAAAAATGTGAAATAATCAAGACACTGAATACGGAAAAAGTAATGCAGAATTCCCGAGCATTAAAATCTATAAACGTGCACCTGGTAACAGTCTTATAGTTTCACTCAAATTAACATAATAATACGAAGAAGATACAGTTTGCGTTTCACATGAAAGGAACCTAAACTACAACATCTGTCATTGTGGTGCAGTCTTGAGCAAAGAAATTTATGTGTGTATGCATATATGTATGTATAATATGTACAGTATGCACGTACTCGGTCGAAAAAGTTTCCGTAAAATTATTTTTTTCGCCGAAATGAATAATGTTATGTGGTAGGCCATATTTCTGTTTCTGGTGTTGACATCATTCATGACATCTCTCCAGTAGACATTTCATGATCACAGTCATTGTTGTTGTGTTGCAACTGGCTCAAGATACCAAGAAGGCACCACTTATGAGGCAACTAGGCCAGGAGATGAGGTAGGGTGGCCAGTTCCTTTCTCCTTCCATTGCATACATCGCCGACTAGCTACATATTACACTAATCAGACGTCAGATGCATACAAACAATTTTTATTTCTCCGACACATAATGTCAAGTGAGATGTACTGCCTGATAATAGGTGTACTGTACATATCGGCCAAAATCTCGATCAGATGTATATCTATGTTAAGTCATCTTTTTAAACATTTGTGTATTGCTGTATGTACTAGGTTTCCTTCATACATTGCATTTTCATTTTGTTCTTTCTAATCTCCCCGACTATTCAATATTACTCCAAAATTGTAAATTTGGTAACAATCAATTTGGATATTATTTAGATAACACCTTTCTTCAATCTCCTTTCTTGCATATTAGCACTTTTTTCTTCTCATTTATTTTCAAATCCAATTTAAGCATGGCTTTGCAATGTGTCTATCGCCTTCTGTAAACTTACAATGAAAAATGATCCTATTTAGCACATTCATCTGCAAAAAATAATCCCGGGACGACACATTTAAAGTAGATGGATGATGACATTTGGTTCTGTTAATATTATCTAATGTATCGTTAATGTACTGTATATGTTCAATAAATAAGGTATCAGTTACACCCTTGCCTTACCCCTCCAATTTGTTTTACC
The DNA here is from genome assembly GCF_040183065.1 of Periplaneta americana. NCBI lineage: Eukaryota > Metazoa > Arthropoda > Insecta > Blattodea > Blattidae > Periplaneta > Periplaneta americana. The sequence continues at coordinate 71,824,389 of NC_091129.1, read as the reverse complement.
TGCTCTGAAACATATCCACCACCTAATTCAATTTTGAATCCAATCTCATACAATGCATTTGTGGTTTATTTATAGCAACAAAAGTACGTAGAATAACTAATATTGCAATGTATTCGCCTTAAAAATTAGCTGTACTTAATCTCTTCTTCCCAACAGTTACCGTAAGATAGAACCAATATAACTGCGTTATTAATATTGTCACTTCAGCTTTCAAACTAAGGATCCACAAGATTGCAACGAATCAAGGACCTACCCCAACACGGCTAGATAGATTGGCAAAGGAGTCTTTTAAAACTGGTTCATTAATCCTTCCTGAAATTTGCTGGAGTTCGCTGTAAGGAATTGGAGGGTAGTAGAAGGGTTCAAGCGATTCACTCTCTCCTCCCCCTGAGGGATGGGTTATCGAGCCCTGCAACCCTGCGATCCCTAAAGAGAGAGGCAAAAAAGAAAAGGACTTGTGTTGGTAGGATGGAGATGTTGAACTCCATCCTAGGCGGCCAGTGGCGCCATAACCATTCCTCACTCAGCCAATAACTTCTCGATCAAGCTTCGTCGAACAAGAGGTTTCTGCAGGGCGTAACATGGCGATTTGGGCACTTGCCAACCTTCGAATTTACCTCAGAAACCAGTGACTTAGGTGAGATCACTGCTATTTTCCTCACTCATTCCAAACCTCCAGGTAATGTATCTCATCTGCAATTTTATTACATAAATCAAAATTCCAAACGAATAATTTAACGTTCCAATGCACAGTAGTTCGTTCAAACGTGTGTTATTGCGGGAGAGACTGATGAGGCTGAATAATTTGAAACTACGCCAAGTGACTTATATTATTTCTGAACCTTATTTCAGGGAGAAATTTTGCTGTTCATTCGCTAGTCTCTTTTGTGCTCTTATCCTCATATTCTTGAGTTCCCCGCTTCAGATCTTAATGAAATGTCCCGTTTTCATTCTTAACAAAACTTCCGTAACTTTCATAGGCAACATAATTACGTAATGTTAACTAACTGTATTTTCAACTACCTTTTATCCACTTTGATTGTGTAATGTGGATTTTACATCACTGATAAAAATGTTGTAAACATTCATTACGCAACTAGTTAGTAATGATACTTCTACTATGCAAGTAGTTAGGTAATGATCATCAAATAGCGTTTGCCATATGCTTCCAGAAGGAATCTGTGAATGTCCTCTTTTGAAAAGATTTTAGATTTCTTGATTTTTCTTGGAACACCAATCTTAAAATTTTTTATATTCCATTTCATATCTTACGCGGGATTTCGATGGTACTAAACATTCAATTGTAGAATTTGCAGCATTTTCAATATCTGATTCCTCGTTTGAACTCATTTTAACAATGTTTATTTATTTTTCCTAGTACTGATGTTCTTCTGTAATAAACAAAAACCTATCGTGTTCAAAACTAATAAAACAAACATAAACGAATCGCCTCTCGCAGGAAGAAACTAACAATAATACAATCACCTCTCCACAAAAGACATGTTCAAAACTAATGAAAATAATACAATTACTTTTATTAAAAAATTAATTTTTATCACAGTGGATAAAACGTTGTAGGATATATTCATCGTAACTACATAATAATCTACCAATCTCTTTCTAACTATATCTTGCAATCCATACGTCCATGTAACTCCTAGCTTTCTATGAATTGAATCGTTTGTTTGAGAAATCACACACATGTCCTTAGCTATAAGTTTTGAGAAAACTGTAAAAGCTTGTCTGCAGCTTATAAATACTGAATGTACGTTCTTATCTTATTAGGGTCAATCTTTCATATTATTTGCAATATTTCTAGATATTTTAAAGAAATTTTTTATTTTATTTGAGAGCTCCAGGGTGCCCTAAAGTTCGTGGACATGTATTGTTTCTCAAATATTGTTTTGAATAAAAATTGCAATAGTTTGTATTTATTTTATGTGTAAGTTAATGAAAACAAAAGCTATTTATATACAAATGTTGTACATAATTTATTTTGTCCTTCATTACAAAATGAAAAGAAAAATTCTATAAGTTTTAAAGTGAAAACACAGATATTTTATTGAAGTCCCCAACGACAGCTCCTCAGGTACAACATCTGTAACGACTAGACCTTCTACAATCTTTTGATTTCAATCTCTTTAGGGAAATATGAATTGTCATGACACCATCACTTAACATAAGGCGAACATATATTATCTTCTTTCTCCTATAGACGTGCAAATACATGTATTAATGTCAGAAACACAAATTCATTTTGACTAAAAAAAATTGACTTGTGTAGTTTCTCAAATGACCGATTCAATTATGGAAATTTCTTTAATATCAGAGGTTGAGATATTTCGCTTAAAAGTAAAGAGAGCTTCTATGTTCTGATTATGAAATCTAGGAGCTCAAAATTATAAGTTCAAATATGTCAAGTGGAGATCTTCTTTATTCTGCGTTCAGATTCTTAAATAAAATTATACCTACAAGTTTACATTTCACTATTTCATATATAATAACTATTAGGCCGGAGATAAAGACAGACAGACATATTCAACGAATTCAAAGTAAAAATAAAATAATTAGAACAAAATTATACAAAAATATAGCATAGAAGATCAAGCAAGTTGGCTAAGGCGGTAATGTTTGAAACTCGTATTCGGGAGGTCCCGGGCTCAAACCCGTGGCCGACTATTCTGACTGGGCTTTTCCATGGTTTCCCCTCAGTCACAAAAGACAAATTTTGGATTGTAAATTTGTATACCATGATTAATCTTCGCCTCAATCACCAATATCTTAAATATTAATCTAAATCTAAATCAATAATATGATCACAAGCCATCTACAACATACAATAGAAACATGAACTCAACAACAGTAAAAACAGCCTATAGATTCTAAACACACGATATGATCACAGATGTTTAAAGCGTACTATATAAAAAATACTTTTAGAAGATTCCTTGGGTATATGTCAATCAGAGAAAGAGAATTCGATAGTGATGTTTAAAATAATAGTGTGATGCTGATAATGTGATGGTAGTGGTAGTGGTAGTGGTAGTGATAGTGATAGTGATATGGCGGTGACGGTGATAATAGTGATGGCGGTGGTATGACGGTGATGGTTGTGAAGGCGATGACATTACAATGATAATGATGATTGCAATGACATGCCTGTGATAGTTGTGATGTCCACCGCTGTGAAGTAACGATTAATCTGATCGTAAAACGAGCAGGCCTGGTTCAAATCCTGCTAGAGGAAAGTTATCTAGAGTTTCCTCTCAAACCGATAAGAGCAATTAATGTTGGGTAACTTTCGGCGCTGACCATGAACTCATTTCGCTGGCATTATCACCTTATCTCATACAGACGGTAGATAACCATAGCAGTTGATAAAGCGTCAACTCAATTTAAAAAATTGTTGCGATGGCGATGACATGACGGTGATAATGACGATCGTAATAATGGCGATGATATGACGGTGATTAGTGGTGATGGTGATAGTGATAATGGCGATGACATGATGGTGATAGTGGTGATGGTGAAGACCTGATGATAATGGTGGTGATAGTGGTAATGTCGATGACATGACGGCGACAGTGATGATGACGATGACGGAGATACCCTAGTGGTGGTGGCGATGATGATAATGATGATGATAGCGATGATAGTTATGATGGCGAAGGTGATGATGATGATGATAGTGGAGATGGCGATGATAGTGATGGTGATAATGATAGTGATGATAGCAATGATGGCCTTGATGTGATAGTGGTGTTGGTAATAGTGATAGTGATGATGGAAATGGTGGTAGTGATGATGGAAATGATGGTGATAGTGATGATGGAAATGATGATAGCGATGATGGCGATGAAGGTGATGGAGATGATGGTGATAGCGATGATGGTGATAGTGATGATGGAGATGGTGATAGTGATGATAGAAATGATGGTGATAGTGATGATGAAGATGATGGTGATAGTGATGATCGAGATGGTGATAGTGATAATGGAAATGATGGTGATAGTGATGATGGAGAAGATGGTGATAGTGATGATGAAAATAATGATGATGTTGATGGTGACTAATTATTGCGGTGCTAGTGGCAATAGTAATAGCAGTGGTAATGGTGGTGATTATGGTGATTAGTGTCATAGTGCTGATGCTAGTGGTACGACTGTACCAATTATATTATTGAAGTGACAATTTATTATGAAGAATGGGAAAGTAGTAAACATAATCGAACTGCATTAAAGACAATATACACTACAAAACTTCCTCAGCAAATTCCAACCTGAAATGGTTAATCCCCTTTAAAATAAATCATTTCCCGTTAAAATATATTTCTCGCCGACTATATATAAAATTCTCGTCCAATACCATATCCATTTTTTTCGGCTTCTGTTTCCGATCGGTTAAAATAAGAGATGAGTTATTCTCCTCTTCAATACTGTAGCAGAGGAACAAATTCAAATAAATAACAGAGGGAAGGGAAAGCTGGTGTTAAAAAAAAACAAAAGAGGTGAGAAAATATTGCTTTTAAAAGGTTCCCATAAATCGCCTTGGAGACTGTACACTTTTATTCCCGAAAATAATGTTCGTGACGTGTTAGCATGGTTTTGCAGCCAGAAACAAATTAGGTTCACAAGAGGTAATGATTTACACGAGGCTGCCAAGCGTTGCCAAGCGACGCTACGTCCAAGTTGGACGATTATAAAACAAAGGGCGTCCACTAGGCGCGTATGCGGTTGACAAGCGATTCGTTATGACGACCAATCAGAATACACAATAAATCGCATACCTTATCCCCTATCATTCTTTATCGCGACTATGTATTGCAGTATCTGCAAGTAGGGGAGATATTGTACTCCCTGGCCCTCAAATGAATGGGGTTATCCAGCGAATGAAGGTTATGAAGATGGTACTCCAAATTTTCGGATCAGAACTGAAAATATGGCCAAATCAGACGCACGTAATTAGCACTTTTTGCAGTCCATCCATAATATTTTATGATTGCTTTACAAACATGAATTTAGCAAATCTACACAGCTTGTCATACAAATATCATTACTTCAGGAAAATTAACCCAGTGAGACACTAAACATTTCAAAGTACAATGTTTACTTTGAACACAATCACACTTAAACCAAAACAGACATTTTTTTTTATTTCGTTCCTCATCAGTTCATCACAAACACCACCACCACTAAGATCATCATTACCGTTGTCATCATTCAGAAAAATAAATAGGTCCTAAATATTATTTGCATTAATACTTGCTTTACAAATTTCTATGTTATTGTGTGTTCGTTCCAATTCATTTTTCTGCCACTAATTCAATGGTTTATAAATATCTCGACAAAAAAACCTTTAGGGAGGTCGCAGTTACGATGGAAGGATATTATTATACCAAAAACTGAACTAAGTGTACACGCAGCAAGTTATGATCTTTTAGGAATAAAGGTAAATCAAGAGAAGATCTGTAAACAATAAAATCCTTCCTGCTTCAAAAACTAGCCATTTTTGTGTCAATGTCTATATTAATTTTTTAATGTTTTATGAAATCAATACGCACGTAGATCTTCCACAATTTAAATACATGCCATACACTGCAGCTACAGCAACTGCAACAGTAAAAGGACAATCTTAAAGTATAAAATCTTAAACTTTTTCCAACCTGTACAAATATTACAATCGCAATATCTAAACCACGAAAAGCAAGGTTGAGAATTTCATATTGAAGATTCTGTTACGACGAAATTCTGCATATGTTATGAAAATACTCAACACGTCACATTATAAAATTACTTTGAATAGGCTATGACTACATTCGAAGTTTTCCATTCATTTTGCAATATGGACAAAGTAAATTATGTACCAAATTTGTACCAAAATACCTTTCGTTCTCATTTAACTTACAAAATAAATACAAACTATTACAATTTTTACTAAAACACTTCGTTCATTTGAGAAACAACACATATCCACGAACTCTAGGTCACCATGACGCTCTGAAATATAACTAAAAGTTTCATTAAAATATCTATACATATTGAAATTCGTATGAAAGACTGACCCTAAAAAGATAAGAACGTACATTCAATCTTTATGAGCTACAGACAGGTTTTTTTGCAGTTTTCTCAAAACTTACAACTAAGGACATGTGTGGTTATTTCAGAAGTTGATGAAGATACAGTATATAATTTATATGAAAGCATGTTATTAATTAAAATGTGTCTCAGTGAAACGTACAACAGAGTCCGTATAGGTCAATTTCTGTCAGATGCGTTTCCAATTCACTGTGGGCTAAAGCAAGGAGATGCATTATCACCTTTACTTTTTAACTTTGCTCTAGAGTATGCCATTAGGAAAGTCCAGGATAACAGAGAGGGTTTGGAATTGAACGGGTTACATCAGCTGCTTGTCTATGCGGATGACGTGAATATACTGTATTAGGAGAAAATCCACAAACGATTAGGGAAAACACGGGAATTTTACTTAAAGCAAGTAGAGAGATAGATTTGGAAGTAAATCCCGAAAAGACTAAGTACATGATTATGTCTCGTGACGAGAATATTGTACGAAATGGAAATATAAAAATTGGAAATTTATCTTTTGAAGAGGTGGAAAAATTCAAATACCTGGGAGCAACAGTGACAAATATAAATGATACTCGGGAGGAAATTAAACACAGAATAAATATGGGAAATGCCTGTTATCATTCGGTTGAGAAGCTTTTATCATCCAGTCTGCTGTCAAAAAATCTGAAAGTTAGAATTTATAAAACAGTTATATTACCGTTGTTCTTCATGGTTGTAAAACTTGGACTCTCACTTTGAGAGAGGAACATAAGTTAAGGGTGTTTGAGAATAAGGTGCTTAGGAAAATATTTGGGGCTAAGAGGGATGAAGTTACAGGAGAATTGAGAAAGTTACACAACACAGAACTGCACGCATTGTATTCTTCACCTGACATAATTAGGAACATTAAATCCAGACGTTTGAGATGGGCAGGGCATGTAGCACGTATGGGCGAATCCAGAAATGTATATAGAGTGTTAGTTGGGAGGCCGGAGGGAAAAGACCTTTGGGGAGGCCGAGACGTAGATGGGAAGATAATATTAAAATGGATTTGAGGGAGGTGGGATATGATGATAGAGACTGTATTAATCTTGCTCAGGATAGGGACCAATGGCGGGCTTATGTGAGGGCGGCAATGAACCTCCGGGTTCCTTAAAAGCAAGTAAATAAGTAAGTAAGCATGTGATTGAATGATGAAAACTCTTAAAGAGGAAAATTCTATAAGGATTGCAGATTTTCTGTAACGAAAATGAAACATCGATTTTAAACTCGAAACACCAAAATGCAATAACAACAGGTGAAATAAGATTCCCATATCTGTCAAAAGAAGTTCATGAAATAAAATGACGACTCGAGGAGTGAAATTCAACATGTAAGCATTCGGAGTTTGGATATTATAGACATTAATGAGGTAAAGGTAACTATAGAGTGGAACCTAGCAGATATCACCGTGATATTCAGCAACAAAAATAGTAGCAACACTGGACGACCCAGAATACACTGAATAAAATTAACAGGACCGGATCGACAGTCCAATCTGCGAAATTTTCTGTTGATGATGATGATGATGATGATGATGATGATGATGATGATGATGATGATGATGATGATGATGACTGGCTGCATTGTTGTATCATAGAACCAGCCTGACCATGATAATTGTGTTTAATAAATAAAATTAGTCACCGGCATAGCTAAGGCGATAGCTTTTCGCCTGCTGATTCAGAGCTTTACTCGGGAATAGGTTCGATTGCAACTTCGGCTGATTACCTGGTTGGGTTTTTCCGAGGTTTTCCACAACTGCAAGGCGAATGCGAGGTAATCCCATGGCGAATTCTGGCCTCATCTCGCCATATACCATTCCGTTGACGCTAAATAACTTAGTAGTTGGTGCAGCGTCGTTAAATAAGCATAACCAAGTAATAATTTAATGAAATTTTAAATATTTAATAATGATAACGTATGCTAAATTTAAGATTCACTGAATCAATGAAAATACTATATTTGATAATCAGTGTTTTAATTTTCATCATTCAATTTGTCAAATTGTGCAAGAATAAAACATTCAACTTTCGCCATAGGATATTTTAATATCAATATAACGTGTGTATAGTGCCGAGCCACGAGAACAAGAAATAAAGATGCAGGCATCAGAAATAGGCCTACAGTATGATTGCTAGTTATCTAGAAAATTCATTCCACAATACTTTTTTATAGGCCTATTCGAAAAGATTCTGTACTATCACATAGATATTTTACAAATATATACATACTTGTTTGGATTCTATTATCTTGGACAATGCATAATAGTATATTTTAACTTTAATTCGTCCGTTAAAACAAATTATTTTTAAATAACATTATTTTAAGATTGTTAGGTCTATGTTTAAATCAATAACGATTACGTAGGCCTACTAATTAAAAATATTAAAGTAAATATAAATTGAAACAAGCAAGGAGAATTAACAGGTGCGAGAATTTCGGTATTTTGATTATTTATGAAACTAATATGAACCTTCAATTCAGAAAATGTGCTAAGAAAAAGTCGAAATAATTAATATACTAGAAATTGTTTCTATCAAATGTTTTCTTCTCTCTTGAGCTTTAAACCATGATCATATTTTAAATTCTGCACATACACTAGAAATACAATTATAGTGTGGCTGTTTTGACGTAGAGTCGTTATTGATGTTGAGTCTCCACCTTGATCAACACAGCGACAACAAATAAACATCCACGCCCTAGAATGGAATCCAAACCATTACTGTAAACTTTCACACAAGACCAAATGTATACGTGTTTTAACCGTTACTATTAATATCTGTATTATTATTTTCCTTAATATGCATCCAAAAATGTTATGAATGTCTATCAACGGGGCCCAAAGAAGCAGTGTTCCTTTCATAATTTCTATAGTCAACATTTTCAACTATGTTTATTTTCCAATTATATCAATTGGATTGTCCAATGGGTTGCTCAGAAGTGGATGATGAGACAAATATGGGTACACCTAAGCCAAAAAGCCATACATACTGTATATGAACCCACTGTACTACTTTCAGTACTAGCGTAAGGCGAGCGCAGAATGACCGGTTAATTTTGACTAAAAAAATTGTGTTTTATTTAATGACGCTCGCAACTGCAGAGGTTATATCAGTGTCGCCGTGTGCCGGAATTTTGTCCAGGAGTAGTTCCTTTACATGCCAATAAATCTACTGACATGAGCCTGTCGCATTTAAGCACACTTAAATGCCTTCGACCTGAACCGGGATCGAACTCACAAACTCGGGCACGGAAGGCGAGCACTCTACCGACTGCGCCACCCAAGCTGACTTTTTTTCTAGATCTCCCAAATTCAAGTAAAAATATTTTACTTATACTGTCTCACCTGGTAGAGTGTAAGAGAAGGCCCTATGGCTTTAACTCTGTCAGTATAAATAAATAAATAAATAAAGTTATTATTATTATTATTATTATTATTATTATTATTATTATTATTATCTCCGAGCTTTAGTGCCCTTCTGAGAAAACTATGCGAAGGACATGTACAGTTCTTAAAAATGCATTGTTTTCAGTTGATTTCGAACCTGCAGATTTTGGATCCAGTGCACGAATGGTAAGCAGCGGATTTTGGATCCAGTGCACAAATGGTAGCCAGTAGACCACCGATAACAACTTTCTTATTTATCAACGCTGTATATACTGCGAAATTATCTAACGTCGTCGATGGAATTCGTGACATGATATCTGACAGGTTGAAATTGAGGATACGCCACAGATTCTCTGCAGTTGGAGAAAACCTCGGAAGAAACCAAATCCGGTAATCAGCTCAATGCGGGACTCAAACCCAGCTTGTTATTCCTGAGCCACGCCAGCAGCCCGAACTACTCTAGTTATATGAATAACAGAGAAGATATTGTGATGTTATAAAATTAACTTCGAAATTTTATGAAGATGCATACAGTTATCATTCCTAATATAAAAGAAGTTGAATGACTAAGATTCAGTTATACGATCGAGAAATGAAGCTTCGAAAAGCTATTTGTGGAATAGCCTAACTACAGAATAAATGGAGTATCGTATTGTATGACGTTTGTTTATTCCAAGATTATGTATTCTATAGTTGGCAGAACTGGAATAGAGATATTTGTAGGCAGATAGTGTTTTGTTCATGAAGTGCATTAACAATACCAGTAATTGTTGAAATATTTCTGAACTTATCCATTTTTTGTTTATGAAGCTTACTATATAGAACATAAATTAAACTATAGAATAGAAGACACACTTAAGGGGTTACAGCAGTAAAATTTTGGAAATATTCAACTTTTTTTTCCTCCATTACTGTATCTTCTACAATAATAAAAAATAGTATGTGTAAAACATTGTCCTTCTGCTATATGAAAAAAATATTTATATATTTTTATGTTTTCTTTCTTTATTTAATGTTTTATTTACTGATTCATTCATTCATTCGTTCATATCTTAATTCATTCATTCATTCATTCATTCATTCATTCATTCATTCATTCATTCATTCATTCCTTCCTTCATAACTTCACTCATTCTTTCCTTCCTTCCTTTCTTTAGTTATATGTTTATTTATTAGTTTATTTATTTATATTTATTTATTTATTCATATATTCATTAATTTATTTTTTGTATTTTCTTTATATACAGAGTGAATCACGAGGATTTACCGCCTCTTACGGAGCTTATTTCTGAAAACATTCTGAGCAAAAATTGTCATATAAACATGGGTCCTAATCCCAATATTTTCAGAGTTACACTAATTTGAAGTTGTTAGTAAAATACGTTTTCTCTTTAGTTTTAAGGGTAAAAGAATATTACAAATAGGGAATGAACTATTCAGGAGTATCATTTCTTTAATTAGCTAGTATTCTGAAGCTAAAAATGTGTCGTTAATTGCTTTGTACAGATATTGTTTTTCAATTTTTAACTAAAAATTTCATCATTCTTACGCACTTATCACAAAAATTGTTACAAATCATACGACTTTAGGAACTTGATTCTTTACAGTTTAATTATACATCCTAATGTACAGTCTCAAATAATTTACAAGAGTGGCGTAATTTGTAACAATTGTGACAAATGTGTAAGAAAAATGTAATTTTCTAGTTAAAAATCGAAAAAAATAAATAATAATAATAATAATAACAATAATAATAATAATAATAATAATAATAATGATAATAATAATAATAATTCTGTACGAAGCAACTATGGAATTCACAACACATTTTTAGCTCCAGAATACTAGTTAATTAAACAAATGATACTCCTGAATAGTTCATCCTCGTGAATCACCCTGTATATATTCTAGAAAGTAAAATTAATTTGTATTAACGTTATATCAGATTCGCTTTTTATAATGAATTCACAACTCTTAAATATCCATTCCCGTATAATCGATTTTTATAATGAATTAACAACTCGTACCCATTTCCGCATGATCGATTTTTTACTGTCCATAATATTCCTTGACTTCTAAATTGTTTACCAATATGCATGGGTTAAATCCCAAATCTCTCCGCAGTGCATATGACGAGAAGGCATATGTCACTGTTGATAGTGATTCGTCCGTCGGATGGGGACGTTAACCCTACCGGCCCCCTTGGTGCTATTTGACAGGAGTAAGCTACGTACCGGAACAGGGATTCCCCTTCATCATCATCCTCACCCATTCCCTACACTACACTTACACGAACACTTAACATACACTCACCTTAGTACACAACATAACTCTTCACAGATACACATCATGCATAACGTGGCCCGCCGAAGTGGTGTGCAATTTGAAAATGGGTCACAGTCCTGCCATCTATCCGCAGTATGCGAAACCTGAATCACGCAAAGTGAAGTGGGTAGGCATTAGACACACACACACACACACACACACACACACACACACAAACACACATACATTCCTTGACTTCTTGTTCTGGCTACTAAAAGATTATGCTTCCCGATTGCCGGAGACTTGCTCCGTCTGTTATACGTATCTAAGTAGGTGAACATTGTCTTTCTACTAAATCGATGGAGCACTGTATCATAGATGTACTGGTATTGGTTTTACTGCAATGTGAATACATTTCAAAACATAAGTACATGCACAGGCCTACAGTAATACATTACATAATATTATTCAACAGTAATTTCGGAACTAAGATTCTCTGTTATTTTTTTGAACAACTTGTTTCTCTTATAAATTCATAATTTGTGTTCATAAAAATAATATCCTATTTGAAGTTTTCAGAGCAACGTATTGTAAAAGTTTCCCCAAAGCACAATACAACGATTTGCTTATAATTTTTTTGGATCAGTGTTCCGGAAAAACATTAACTAGATATATTTCGACAAAAAACGCTAATTAACTTCTAAAAAAACGTAGCAAGCTATTCGAGTTCCTTTCACGTCTCGCTTTACTGAAAATGGTGATTATACCAGTAGCACGAAGCATTTCTCAGAGGCCGTCATTAGTCCAAATCGGCATGAATTTAATTATTGATTGATGTATTAGTAATAGCATTTACCATATGAATAACACGAACCAATTACCCACATTCATTACCACCATGAAAGCTAGTTACAGGGGATTATTCCCCGGGGATTACTCCCTTCATGTCACGTGATTACTCGGACAAAGGGGAGAATGAAATGTTAAATCAAAATTGTTTAATTTGAACCAGTTAAATTAATCGTAGTGGCAAACTTATTACGCAAACCCAATACTCTCTGTTTCCATTTGCAAACTTGTTACGTAAAAACACATTATATTCACCGCAATGATATAGTAACGCATTGCTTATAATGAGAATTCCATTGCATGGCACGACATGGATTCAATCCCACTCAATACGACACTGTGACCAAGCAATTCGGATTCCCGTCATAGAGTCTGTTTCTCATTTACACATATTACTATAGAATTCCTTTCATCAGTATCTATTTATCCCAGTTACTGAATTACAGGAGTGTCAAAGGTTTTTAGTGTGCAGTAAAGTAAAGATTTTTCCTAAAAATGTTTCTGTAAACGCAGAGTGTGATACAATTCATAGCTCACATATTACACATCTGAAACTTACCAATTCCGTACGTTCTCTTCTCAAATAAAAAAATTATGAACTCAAAGCAAAAAAATGTGTATTGTATAGCCTCTAATAACAGTACAAGTGAAATTTCTTAAGCTATAAATGTGTATAGTCCTTTTAAAATGTTCGTGCAATGACAGATGATAGATTAGGTTTAAATTTAACACGTTTATACACAGTGCTCTACAGAATTTAAAAATGAAAGAACTGGTTTACGATAGCTGAAGTGAGCTAAGAAAAATTAAGCACAAAACTAGACTGTTTATTAATTGCTTTTCAAACATTTGAATCATGGATTGCAGAAACAGCACATGTCATGAAAACTAAATTTTTCAGTAGACACAAAAAACGGTATTACTGGTGGTAGACCACATCACTGGTTATAATACTGGCTTCTTCAGACAGAAGCCTAATAGATGTGTCGTTTTATACCAAATTTATTGGAATTTAATGAATTGTTAATGAAATAAATCAATATTTATTAGCTTGGCATGTGCTGTTTTTGCAAGTAATCAAAATTGTAGTATAATAATTTCAGTTCAACTAAAGTTTATTTGTCAAATTAGGGATATAATATATGCATAGGTCTACTGTGTACTTAATACATAAGTTCAGCATATTAATAAACTTATTTTTCCACAATAGGCCACTGAAGTACATTATTGCAAAATTCTTGATATACATGTGGTATTTACGCATTAATTTGCGTATATCGTCAAGCTTCTCTCTTTGAATTGGCACGATTTTGTCTGGATATGCTAATGAGGAAGGTAAATACGGTATTCTCCTTTGTACTTACAAGCAAACATTCTCATGGAGGCAGATAAAAATTTAATATTTCTTCTTCCATCATTTTAATAATGTCGAATGAAGTGCTTACACAAATTTTGGCCACTCGGGCACAACTACGAAGGCCGTAAGAAAATAAGTTTCCTTGGGGCCGTTTACAGAAAGAGAATAAAATTTCATGGAAAGTTGAGTTATTTTTCAACATATTCCCCCAGCAGAATTGCGCATTTGTCACTCAGTGGGATCAATTTCTGTATCCTTGTGTCGTAGATGTCTGCCGTCTGAATCGGAACCAATGTGTCGGCACATGTCTTTGACATGAGTTGTTTCTGCGCGCTTCCAAGATGTCACAGGTCTCCAAATGTGAGACGGCTATACTGACATACGTGGTTTCTGCATGGAATGATAGCCCTATATCAACAGTCCATGAAACTCGAATAAACTCATTTCGCCACAAATAGTGACGTGCTGGTTCCGCAATCCCTGATTCATTTAATGATCACTTCGTTTCATTTGAAGCCTTTATATGGTGAACTTACATCTGATTGAGGTTCCGGCTGATATGTATATCTATTATCAGGCAGTACATCTCTCTTGATGATATTTGTCAGAGGAAGAACAATAAATATCTGAAGAATGATTAGTGGAATATGTAGTTAATCGGCGATGTATGCATTGAAGGGGGAAAGGAACTAGCAACTCTAATCCATTATCTCATAGCCTAGTCGCCTCTTGAGTGATACCTTATTGGTGTTATTTATATCTTCGGACAGTTGATTAAACAACAAGGTTAACTAAGATTATATTATATTCTAAATTTCTGACATCAGATGGATCAGGTATTGCAATCGTTGGTTGTTCGTAAATTATCCATTGATTGTTGCCGGTGTAGAAACATTCACTATCAAATCGCTGGACACTTTTTAACTGAATTGCAAACTATAGGTTATAAAATGACAGTTTCTTTGCACTGGATTCTCTCACTCGTTCATATCTACTCTTTTTATTTTCGGCTCAATTTTAGAAGGTTCATTAGTACTCTTTCTTTCACGCAAAGCTCGCGTTCATTAGACCCTGATTTGGGTATATTTTCTAGCATAAAGATTCTCTACAGTTTAATTTTACTCACTGGTTTCGACTGTATGATATCACAGCAATATACAGAAGACGCGCTGCCCGATGGCAGTCCCATTCCCACTAATACACCGTGTCCACACCAAGAGTATACAGAAATAATAGCTTATAATTTCAGAACCGTACATCACAATTCCTTAAGATAAAGCTCAATCAATAGAAAAACTCTCCAAGATTTCGTTTCATACCTTTTCCATGGCCATTGTTGTGTGCAATGTTTTGTTTCAAGCTTATTGTTGCATGAATGAAAATTTGCACTCATCACTCTAGTTCCTTGTTAATAGAGATGTGGACGGTACAGCAAAAGGTTCAATGCGTGCTCTGGTTTGCAGAATTGACTTCAATTACGCGTGTTCATCGGCACGTACGGAGGGAATGGAATGTGGATCCTCCTACACGGAAATCCGTTTACGAGTGGAATAGAACTCTACGAGATAATGGAAGCTTGATTTCAAAGACAGGGAAACATTCTAAAAAGCATGTGGCCGAAATGACTGTGGATCAGATGCGTGAATCATTTCTAGAAGCCCACGGAAATCAATTAGGCAGGCTAGTAGGGAACTGCAGATTCCTCGTTCATCAGTTCACAAACGCAAACACCTCCGTATGCGTGCTTACAAACTTCGGTTTCATCGTTGTGTGCCAAACTCCACCATCAGATACGTTAGAATCACAAGTTAAAACGTTTTTGGACGTAACCTTCCCAAGAAATTGGATTGGTAGGGATGGGCCAACTTCCTGGCCGCCTAGATCCCCAGATTTAACTCTTTGGATTTTATGCGTGGGGTTTATTAAAACTTTTGTGTACAGCATAAAGTTCATAATTTGATTGATTTGAGACAGTGTATCATTAAAACAGTTGAGCTTATGACATCTGATATGTTGATGAACACCTGGCGAGAGGTTGGGTATCGTTTTGGTACCTGTCGAGCTATAAATGGTGCTCATGTTGAAGTGTACTAGTGGAAATAAAAACCTTTTCAGTCATTCTATACAATGCAGAAGAAATTTATTTAATAAACCTTATCCAAGTAATGACATAAGCCGTTATTTCTGTGTACGTTTAGTGTGGACACAATATCGATGGTGTTTAGGTAAAAGCGCTTATCCGACAAAATAAGTTTTTCAGGAACAACAAAAATTAAATTTTAACACATTATTATTATTATTATTATTATTATTATTATTATTATTATTATTATTATTATTAATTACCTTATATCAAGGAATTAAACGTAGTTGTCAAAAAACTTTCTTCACATTTTGTGATGTCAGTAATGAGGTTCAAACCTGTCTTCGGACAGGATTGACTAAACAACAAACAACAACAAAAATTATACCAATAGCAAACAGTGAAACCAGTGGAGTAGCTCGAACGATAACGAATTTGCCTGGTAACCCGCATTTGGTCGTGGATGCCATCCGTTGTAGAAATTTACTACGACATTCTTCTTGCTGAAAAGCTGCTCATGAAGAAATCTTACATGTGGTGCACTGTACTAATGTAGAAGCCCATATCGTTCCAGTTACAAAAGCTTAGGACATATTTTGAACTTCACAAAGCACTTACTAACTTCGGGCGCGAGCTTCACTCGATCGTATCCAACAGCAATATATCAATAATGTCCTCCACCAACACTGTTTGAAATTTTATTACAAACATAGCTTATAGGCCTATAGCTCAGACAGTAGTTGCTGTATTCGGGATGGGCTCATTGCCTGATGTTTTTCTTTTTTTTTCAGAGATTTCTTCTAATTATAAGGTCAATGTCAATAATCTCATGGAGAATACTCAAACTTCTCTCAACAAAATACTAAACGTAAGCGTTCACTACATAGTATAGTACTCCTCGTACGAATCGCACGCAACGGATATTTTAAGTGCAGTGCGTTCACTGTAACGGCTCTACCTCATCGCCTCATCGGATTCTCTATCAGCTGTTCAAAACATAATATGACGTACGATATGACATTGCTGAAAACAGAGGAGTTTTGAGGTTAGGTCTATTAATCATGAGTGTTAGCGACTAAGACTTTTTAATTGTTTTATGCTTCTTAATTGAAGAGGAAGAAACGAACGAGATATTGGTTACTTAATATACGATATGTAAGAAAGGACTTGATTATTGTAATGGGAATGCCTCAAATTATATAATTCTTCGCAGTTTTCTACAAGCGAAATAAGTTTTACGTCTGCCATTTTGGCGCGACACTAAACATGGCATAACATAATAGTAACAGTTGAGCAATTAAAATTGATTTATTATAGAAGGCCATGATCGCACGCATCGGAAAAGTTGCTCATCCGACGGATTTACCGAGAGCCGATGAGTGCGATACGATGTAGTGAACGCAGTTACATAACAATTACAGCAAAGATTGTCTTTTTCCGATCCGTGCGATTTGTCCGATGAGTGCGATACGATATGATGCAGTGAACGCTTACCTTAATAACTTAGTGTCGTTAAATATCCGTTAAATATCCGGTAGGCAAAATGCTCAGACCCGCATTTCGAAAATTCTAATCACAGTCAAGCACGCAGAAGTTAGGAAAACTATTTGTTAAGTGACAGGAAGAATCTTTTTCGAAGTCGAAACAGGACAATATACCTAATCTACGACTCTCATTTATTGTGATTACGGTGTGGTAATTCACGCAATTAAACCTTGAAAAAAGAATAAGTTCCTTATATTCTAATTACGAAGCAACTCCAGGCCTAAATACCTAAATCGTTTTGTATACGAAGGTCATTGGCATCAGTTCAGGGCAAAGATAATGATTGATTATTTATTGTTCTTTTGTGTTCTATGGTTGGAAATGGATATGCGAGATGAGATGACGATAACAGAGATGAATATTCAATCATGAATGATGGTTTGTTTGATGAAATGGAAGTACAAAAGCAGCCAGGAATTCAATTACTGCTCTGTTTCATTTCAATAACCTTTGTTACATCAAATTTAAGGGACATGAGAATATGACATGTTGCTATCACTGGTCTGCATGCAAACAGACTGCTTGACGCTGATTCGGCTGCCGACATTAAAAAAGCAAATGTCGTGTCAGAGAAAATTAAGGGTACCTGGGAAACAGTACGCTCAGTTTTAGGTAACACTCATAGTCCCCTTGACTACCGAGCAGGGAATGCAATATGTGATTACATAGCTGTAGATGTCTCCTCTCAGCTACAAAATCTAGTCGCGTTGCATGTGTTTTTTAATTGGCTATTTTATGACGCCTTTCCAGCTACTATGGTTATATAGCGTCTGAATGAGATGAAGGTGATAATGCCAGTGAAATGAGTCCAGGATCCAACGCCGAAAGTTACCCAGCATTTGCTCTTATTGGGTTGAGGGAAACACCTCAACCAGTTAAATTGTCCCATGTTTTAACCTCGGACCTGTTCTTTTGACGGTTAGGCATGCTAACCGTTACTCCACAGCGGTGGACCATATGATTTCGTAATCCATTTTTTGTTGAATGTGTATTTTCAACAACGAGATTATTCAAGAAGTTGAGATGATGATATGGTGATACTGGAGCTATGCTAGAATGGGTGACAATGAAACAAGCACTAAGAGGGTACTTCCCAACAACTGCTTTGTTAACCATAAATGTTCCAAAATACGTACAGTATTTTAATTCTAGTCACCTTTGTGACGTCTACACCCAAGTGATGTGATTTACCTTCCTGATTAATTGTCAAAGCTTGAGGACGTCATTCGAATGCACCACGACTTTATATCACCATTGTACACTATCTTTACAGAACACAAATCACTATAACATTAAAAATAGCACTTTCCTTCATTATCTTCATTAATTTTGTCACTAATAATTACAACAAAGGCAATATTAGATATTTGTATCTGATTCGCAGAAAGCCATTTTAACTTACTCAAACGAGTTGCAAAATATTGCCTCAGGATTGTTGAACAAAATATCAGTGGTGACAACATTTTAAAGACGGAAAAACTACAGTGCTTTCGTAAAAGACGAGTTTCCGACCAAACAAAAATATGAAAATGCATTCGTAAAAAAAATATTTTCCCTGAAACAAAAATATGAAAGTACTTTCGCAGAAGAGAAGTATTTATCTTTCACAAAAAAATATAATGCCCAATAAGGATGTACGCCTTTTGACATGGAAATTGGTCATTGTCCAGAGACTAAATCTCACCTTGGAATAGCTCAGGAATCATCGTGTTCCCTGTGTTTACACGCGTGCGTTTTACATAGAGATATGCGAACCCCGGTCTTTGTAACGAGAAGAAAGAACTCTACCACTAACAGGAAAACATTCTCATGGGGACAGATATAAAAGTTATTTTTTTCTTCCACCATTTTAATGTCAAAACACGCGCTTATACTAATTTTGGCCACTCGAGCTGTCCAGAAAGTAAGTTTCCCTGTACAGAAAGAGAAAACAATTTCATGAAAATATTTATTGAAACAGATACAACAATTGCTAAACTATTTTTCAACATATTCCCCACCGGAAATGAGATATTTTTCATGCTGTGGGATCAAATTTTGTACCCTGTGCCGTAGAAGTTTGCTTCCTGGGATCGGAACCAGTGTGCGACAGCCGTCAGAAAGTCTGTTGATACCATGGTATGACAAATGACTCAATTCCAGTGTGAATATGTTTAAAAATAGCTCAACAGTTGTATCTGTTGCAATAAATTTTTCCAATGAAATTTTGTTTTCTTTCTGTAAACGGCTCCAGGGAAACTTATTTCTGGCCCTTGTAATTGTGCTCAAGTGGCCAAAATTTGTACAAGCACTTGTTTTGACATTCTTAACATGGTGAAAGAAAAAAAAAATTTTTTTCATCTGCCCCCATGACAGTGTTTGCTTGTAAGCCATAAATACTTCGTAGGGAATATGTCGTTTCGTGACATACAGATGCGTCGCTGCTGCGACTTGACTTCATCCTTGGACCTTGTTGTTGTTTAGTCAACCGTCTGAAGACAGGTCTGAACCTCATAAGTGATACCAGAAAGGCACTACTTATGAGGCAACTAGGACAGGAGATAATGGAGTAGGGTGGTCAGTTCCTGTTTAATATTTCCCCATGTGCATAGCGCGTTAAACCGAATTTGTTTACAGAAATTCACGCTACAGGAGAGTTATCATTCTTCCCAGATTGAAGACCAAGATTAACTACGTTTGTAACGTTCAACTCCACCTCATCAACCTAATATTAGAAGATTACGTTTCATAACAGGAAACATTTCGTTCGATGTAACATCGTCACTATCAACATTAATGGTTTCAACAAAAGCTTCAACGCGTAATCAACTTAACACTTGTATTTTTAACTTAGACACATCAATATATCATCAGGCTGAATGATATTTTATCATATCCATAGTAAAATGTAAAATATATATTATCGTTTGTATAATATATATCATCGTATGATGACGCAGAATATCTGCATGGAAATATCATATGTACTTCGGTACATTAAAATAATATATATGATATGCGTAAATCACTTCGTGATTTAAGACGGCGCTTATTCCGTCGGATCCCAGACAACTAGTCACCCATAACGAGTGCACCTCAGCACATATGTGGACTTCAGTCCTACGTTCATAGACATCTATGACGTAGTGCAGAGGGCGGCCACTAGAGGGAACCCAAGAGTTGGAACTTAAACTGAGACGATTCTGTCCGACACCGGGATGGGTATCCGGTGTGGCTTAGTCGATAAAGCATCAGCACGTAGAGCTGAAAACCCGGGTTCAAATCCCGGTGCCGGAGAGATTTTTTCTGTGTTCCATTACTCTTTCATCGTAAAATGTACAAGATAAGACGGTCAAATCTGTGTGTAAGGAAGTTTTGTGAGGAAAAAACAGCCATATTTGTAAGCAAGTCTTCATACATAACACATTATATGATATTTCCCAAATTTTAAAATTTTAATATTCTTAAATTATGAGACTTGTTCTTTTATATTAATTATGATCATTAAGTTAAGGTTTTAATTTATTGATAATAAGGGCGCATGGTATATAAAATAAGAGATTATTATATTGTATTCCAATCTTATCATCCAGTCTGCTGTCCAAAAATCTGAAAGTTAGAATTTATAAAACAGTTATATTACCGGTTCTTCTATATGGCTGTGAAACTTGGACTCTCACTCTGAGAGAGGAACATAGGTTAAGGGTGTTTGAGAATAAGGTGCTTAGGAAAATATTTGGGGCTAAGCGGGATGAAGTTACAGGAGAATGGAGAAAGTTACACAACACAGAACTGCACGCATTGTATTCTTCACCTGACATAATTAGGAACTTGAAATCCAGACGTTTGAGATGGGCAGGGCATGTAGCACGTATGGGCGAATCCAGAAATGCATATAGAGTGTTAGTTGGGAGACCGGAGGGAAAAAGACCTTTAGGGAGGCCGAGACGTAGATGGGAGGATAATATTAAAATGGATTTGAGGGAGGTGGGGTATGATGATAGAGACTGGCTTAATCTTGCACAGGATAGGGACCGATGGCGGGCTTATGTGAGGGCGGCAATGAACCTTCGGGTTCCTTAAAAGCCATTTGTAAGTAAGTAAGTAAGTATTCCAATCATATATTTGATGATGTCGTTTGGTACGACGAAAACGTTAGGCCTAATACTTAGAATAAATATGTAATATGAAGATTCACACCTATATATAAGATGTTAAGTCATTGACAGAAAATATCAAATCATTTATTGTATATCAAAGACTTATCTGATAAAATTTCTTCAAAATGAATCGCAAAAAACAATATTTTTAAGCTTTTCTGGGAATTATCCCATTCATCCATCATTCTCTACAATTCTCCTTCCATTATCATCTCCGTCTCGAAAAACAGGGCATCACTTATGTTTGCGTGACGCCAAATCGCTTATTCGCTATGCTAAGTCTTCCTCGCGATTTATACAGACTGATAGGTGACAGTGGTGGTTTTAGTAGGTTATTTTACGACGCTTTATCAACAGCTTACGTTATTTATCGTCTGAATGATATCAAGGTGATAATGCCGAGAGTTTTCCAGCATTTGCTCATATTGGATTGGGGGAAAACCCCGGAAAAAACCTCAACCAGGTAACTTTCCCCAACCGGCAATCGAACCCAGGTCACCTGGTTTCGCGGCTAGACGCGCTAACCGTTACTCCACACGTGTGGACACATTGGTGGTGGATTCTAAAGAACTCCTAGATATGCACACTCTCTTGTTCCTTCTTTTCTAATGGGGAAGTGGCAATTCAAGAAGATCTCTGAGGTACAGTAAGATAGACCATGTTCATCACTGTGAAATAATAGTTAGCATGCCTGACCGTGCAACGTGCGGGCCCGGGTTCAAATTCTGGTTCGGATAAGTTACGTCGAGATATTTTCGTCGGTTTCCTCTCAACCCATTAAGAGCAAATGCTGGGTAACTTTCAGCGCTAAACCCTGGACTCATTTCTCTAGCATTATCACCTTCAACTCACCCAGCTATAGCGTCGTAAAATAACCAATTAAAAAAAAAGATAGACTACAATCAGAGGTATGGTATACTGATTTGATGGTTGAAGAGATATTTGTGGCGTGGTGGATGGTGGAGCTTGCTTAGTGAAACAGCACATTCGGCACACAAACAATCTCTAATTATGCTGAAGTTTAGCGATGTTCCCTGTCCCTTCCGGTAAGACCCCTATCTCTACAGGCTAAGACCATGCAATTTAAGTACAAAATTGATTTCGTACGCCTTATGTATTTAACAATTTGACATTTCTCTACTAAAAGAGAATTTCTCACATTCGCACTCACCGCTGCAGAAATAAGACAGAAAGACTTTGGCATACTACAAAATAATCTATGCATAAAAACTGTTGACAATACAGCAATTACGAAACGTAATTCACCTAAGCAGTGTGCAATTAATTAAAGTTCGGTGCAACGGAAGATAGTGAGCTAAAGTAGATTAATGCATGTCACTTTCTTGATTGTACAAATTAGGAAGACCTTGGGGTAGGCGGATAGACTATTGAACGATACATGAATTAATCGTCAGGAGGGTGGATGAATACAATCCATTTATACAGAGTGGAAGTGATATAACTGAGCAGACTGAAGGGAGCAATGCAATGCATTAAAATAAGAAATCTATTATGTTTTTTGTAATTAAGTGCATGGTTAATTAGAAAATCAGATCTCATGCTTAAGTGGGGGAGGTGTGACTACATAAATTCTTGTAACAAAGAGAGTAGAACAGGTTTAGCTAGGCTAAGATTGGGAGCATGGAAGGGTAATAAAATTGTCAACGAAGAAGGAGAGCGCCTTTGTCCACTGTGCGGAGAAAGGACTCCTATAGACATATTTTATTGCAGTGTGTCAAAACGGAATATATTCGGAAAAATATCTACCATCCTCGATAGGAGTTCGCTTGCATATCTTGACCTCATGGGGAATAGAGACTGCGAACAAAAGAATGGATTGTTCCTCTTGAAGGTGAGACAGATTAGAACTTCAGCTGTCGAAGTTTGTGATGCGAACTGACGAAGGGATAATGGTAACTACTCAATTATGTTTTAGGTTAGGGTATATTATATAATGTGTTTTGTTTGTGCCGTTTTCATTTTAATCTCTGTGTCCTTTTGGAGAATGGTTGGATCTAATCATAGATGAGGGGGTGAAACCTACAAAGTAGGACTTGTTTTACACAGCACGTACGGTCAGAAGACCCGTGCATTGGATTTAAGAGAAAATTCTGATAATACAGGCCTAGTATGTCTGTCTATCTGTCTGTCTATCTACCCAGAAAATTAGGCTGAAAGTCTGTGCAGTATGACAACAGCACGTCGCCGGCTTACGTATGAAAGTTCCGTCCCTTAATCACACCAAACGGGTCGCCAGACTTCCTAATGGCAGAGTACAATGATATGTGCTAATCTTTTTATTTAATTTGCAATAAATCTGTCCATTCTATTTCAAAACTGCAAAGGGATAAATCATTATCTACTGGTTTCTCTAATGACAAGAGTAAAAACCAGAATTGTACGGAGAGTACTTATCGAGTAAAATAGTGTTAAAATTTTAGGAAAAATTTTTTTTATCGTATTAAAATTTGTTGTGTACTCTAAGCAAGGAAAAAGCTGTTAAAATCTGCACAGTTGTGTTACTTCCACTCTGTATATGAGGGAATTAGTAGAAGTATGAACAAATGGGTGGACGTAGGTATGCAATAGATTCATAAATGTCTGGATGAGGGATACTATGTTGGACATGTGTATGGTTAAATATACAGATGGATGAAAAAATGAATGGATGGAAAAGACTGCTATCGCCTTATCCCACTTTTCAGCTATCTGACAGTACAAACGCAAGAGCCCTGGGTAAAAGCGAGCCTACGCAGCTAATTCACTTTCTGTTGTGGGAGGTTTGCAACACCCCAAGGCTATCGGATCGTGTCAATAAAGGATCGATTGAAAACTCGGGGAAGTAAGTGTAGCTGTTGATTCGATGCTGATTTTTAAACAAAAGTTCCAACACAGTGCAACATCCGCCCGAGGGCTTTTTTTTTTTTCTTTTTACATCACTCTGCAGTTTCTGTCCCCACGTTCCAAATACTGTACAGTCAGTTTGAAGAACGTAACTTCACATTCAATCTGGTTCTTAGATTTCTTTGCCAGGGGACCTTTCATGATTTTATATTCTTGCACGATTTAAAAAGAACTTTGTGCTTTGATGCTCTTAAACATTTAATATTGGTATTCTTATAAATGTTAACGAAAGTTTCCAAGTTTTGAAATTTCTACAAGTTTCAACAAAAACTATTCGTGTTTTATAAATATTGACGTTAATACAACGATCAACTGAACCTTACGAGTCATCATACATAATCATATTGTAATTATTATTCATTCTTTTCAAGTAAAGTTAATAGAAAGTAAGGCCTACTCACTCCTCAACTTTATTTTCCATCTTAATTTGCAAACTTTCTCCTTCCCGTCTTGTCTTTATTCAAGTCTACTCGTATATTGATCTTTATCTCTTTCTCATATTTTTAATATATTGTACTTCATTTTCTTTAATTATTCACATTTGTTTCTTCTTTCTTTTCCATTCTTTCTCAATCATCTCCCGCTCTTTCCCTTTATTACGTTCTTCCTTTATTTCCCAGTCTATGCCATTTCCGTCTTACCCATTTACTATTTCATTTTTACATTTATTTCAGCCTTTCTTAACTGAACAGAAGAAAAAAATAAGTAGGCCTATGTACTATAACCAGGCTTCGAGACTTCGGACCCAATAGAGCAGTTCAGTGGGAAATCCGCATAACAGCGTACTGAGTATAGTGGTAAAGCATAGGCTACAGTGGGTGGGGGTACTGTAGAATGAGTGCCAACAAGCACGCAAAGAAAAACGTTCTAGATTTGAAGGTTCTGACGAATAATTTGGGTTTTATATAAACCTATTTTCAAACTGTGTCTGAAACTATTATACGGTTAGAAAAGTCAGAGCAAGAGATGGCGAAAGACCTCAAATTAATTGAGGAAATGACACAGATAATTAATGAGACACTAAGTACACCGGTTTCTGAACGTGTAAAACAGAAGTGGAAATCAATTTTATGTAAAAATAACGGATATGGAACATTGTGTAATATAAATATTGCAAATTAGTAGACTGCAATGATGTCAGTTTTTTTCGTTTTGCTCCCATCACGTCATGCGACATAGAGCGCAGCTTTTCACAGTACAAACTGTGTTTGGCAGATAACCAAAAAAAGATTTACGCTTGAGACACTGAAAATGTATCTTGTAATACATTGCAATTCGGTACTATAAGTGCAGTTTCTAAATACGACCAATAGGATAGATGAAGATAGTAAAAATTGATACATGTTTATTTCCAACATTAACACTGTGTATAATTAATCACGAATGCTTATGAAGGTCAGGAGAATAAATGCTTTTCATATTCTCTTGACATTGTCATTGTGTAATGTATATTTACTTTCAGAATGTACATATGTGTGTGTTTCCCCATACTACCGTACTCTACTCTAAATAGCAACGTTGTTACCTCAACACATCTCTACCTTTCACTACCTGCAGCGAGTCAACAACCTATAGTACATGCACAGTAAACTTATTGTATCGGGTCCAAAGTCTCGAAGTCTGACTATAACATATACTGTACCAGTAATATGTTTGACTGTTTCACATATACAATCATTAAACAATGAAGTATAAGAATCTTTCGACGTTAATCATAGCCGAGGACAGCGAAAAATTATCGTATACGACTTATCGAACATAAGCGGCAGTTACTTTTCTTTCGGTGGAATCAGTAATAGTCAACAACCATATTACAGTTGTAACACGCATCAAAAAATTACAATCCTAGCGCGTTTGTCTGTTGTTCCGGAGTGCGATCGGGCATGGGTTCGATTCCTTCTTGGATTGATTATCAAGTTGGGTTTTTACTGAATATTTTTCCAACTTTAGGGCCCGTTCACATGGTACTGTATGAGAATTTCTCGAAACGGGCGTTTATTCGAATCGATTTCTTGCGGACAGCAGTGTACACACGGTTCCATTTCTTCCTGTGTAAATGAAATTTAAGTTATGTACGGAAAAAAAATCGAACCGTGTGTGCACTGCTGTCCGCAAGAAATCGATTCGAATAAATTCCTCATACCGTGTGAACGGGCCCTAAGGTGAACGTCACGTAATCAGTGGCAAATCCTCGGCCTCATCTCGCTATCAACTTCGACGCTAAATAACCTAGTAGCTGATACAAAGTCGTTACATTACCGATACAAAAATTCAGTGTCGATGGGATAATAATTGAAAATGTGTATGGTTAAATATAGGCTACACAGAAACATGGTTGCCCTATCGGGAAAAGATACAGAAAATAATTACAAGAAAAAAACCTTCTGAGTTTAAATGATTATGTTGCTCATTCATTCACTCATTTATTCGTTCATTGATTTTTAAATAGTTTATTCTCTATTGATAATCATCTCACTGCAGTTCTATTTCAATAGCTACTTTCTAATAAGTTCATAATTTAAACGTAGTGTTGCTACGTAATACAAGTGAATTTCTATTTCTAGGCTTAAATAAGTTAAATAGTTTTAGCCAAGGTTTAAAGGACAGCTGCAGTTTGTAAAATGAGACTCTTAAAATGAGTCTATGGAATCCGAAAGCCCGCACATATTATGTCGTGATATATTAATCGCATTGTTGAGCCCTATGAAATTCATAGCATATGAATATCTGTAATATAACAATGTAATAGTATAACAACTTCAAAGAGTGCCATCGAAACTTATGGATAACAACAAAACAATGAGCTAGGTTAAAAAATATTTCTACATTTTCCATTTGGTGTTTTGACATAATAGGGACAAAAACAAACCCGAAGCATTTAAATTCGGCAATGATCAATTTGCATTGAATGTAAAATGAATGTAAAGAAAAATAGTAAGCTTTTTATTGTTTCTAACGTTTGAAACGACTTATTTCTTATTTATATGCTTAGCTGATTAATTTTGTCGTATATTATATTCATGAAATAGTTTAAACAAATACCACCCCTCATATTACATAGGAATATTTTAAGACTGGTCATGTAACTTCAAAATAAAAAAGATTATTGAGCATTATAGCTACATGCAGAGCGTTTCTAATTCGTCCGCACGTACCATAAGATAAAATTTTACAGTCAAATGTAAGTTCAGTTGAAAGCTTACGTAGGCCTACAGAGAAGTGATAATCAACAGTTATATATAGCTACGCTGTATAAAGCGGCAAATTTTATTGACCATATAAATTTGGTCGAGGTGGATTCTCGAAACTGGTGACCGGGAAGTACAATGTTGGCTGTCGTGCGTTTTTCTCCCATTTCTTCTCGTCTTATCGCCCTCATACCTGTTCATTTTTTCTTTCATTTCTTTTTCCGCTACAACGGACCACCATTTCATGGAACGTATGCGGTATCATCTTGTGACGTCCGTTATGTATGATTAGCTCCTACCGCATCTCCACTGAAAAATCTGTAGGAAGGAGACTGAAACAGTCCATCACATTGTCTGTATATCTTCGCAGGAAATCCATTTCTGCGGTAATTTCTTTTATATACTTTAGATACAGTCCACACTTCTGTACCATATGAAAAACACGGGGTAAAAACGTGATAAGTCCAAAATTATCGATTTTCTGTTTTATATGTCATGTAATAGCTCATGTAGTGTAGATTTGTGTAATTTAACTGTACAAAATAAAAGCTCATTACTCCAAAGAAATTTGAAGAATGATAACCCAAAGACAATAGACTGTAATAGGTCTTGAAACTTTTAACTTGCTCTCCTGTAAAATCAGTAAACTGTCACTTATTAGGTTTTCTCCTGATCAAGGCTGTTGTAAATGTATAAAATATAATTATTTATCTAATTATGTTTTTACTTCATAATAATGCAGAGTTCAGCGCCTTTATTGCTTGTTGGTGAAGGACCATCACGATCGATGTAAGCTGGTGGAATAAATAGTATCACATCACATCATCTTATCATATGCCCTGTGAATCCAGCTGAAAGAACAATATGGGTCAGCAGTTACAAAAGGGTACGAGAGATGAAGAAACTAAGATAAGAAATCAAGATTCTGCAAGAATTGGAAGGGATGAAGTAACATTAGCGACACCGAATAGAGGTACATCAGTGGGAAGAAGTAAGGGACAGAAAAGTTATAACTTAAGAGGTTGGTGCATGGGTGACAAAACATTGGAAAGTGATAAAGTGAAAATGGTGATGGTGACAGAAAAGACAGTAAGGCAAGGGAATAATAATAGTGAAAAAGGATCAAATACAAGTAACAGCCAGGGAGTGATACAAATATAATAAAGAAAGTGGGAATGGAGTAGATTAATGGGAATAAGTGGTCAGTGAATGTTAGTGATTAAAGTGAATAAATGAGTTTACAGCTATGGAAGGGTTCAACTTAATGTAAACGATGTTGAGAACAATAATAAGGAATTGAGAGAAGTGATTGTTTAGTTAAGTGAGATTAGTAAGAATAAGATAGATAACTAGGAAAGAGAAGGGTAAATAGAAAAAAAGGGAGGGAAACAGAGATGAGAGACGTGATATGAAAGTGATCAGGGTCATTTATATATTATATAAGAGCCGGATGTTTAAAAAAGTGTAAGAATATGTATCGAAGGGAGTGATGGCACTGTATGCAGAAATGTGAAGGGTCATCACGATCGATTTAAGCTGGTAGATATATAATTATACCGAATGGAAGGTAACCTTTTACAATCCTTCACACACATAACAGATTATGTCATTTGGGGACGTTTTGTCAAATCATATTTTTTCATACGACCAGTAGTTTTTGTAATATTTCGAGAAAACGAATGTTGCAATGTTCAACGTTGTAAACAGTAGCAGTGTTTATTTTGCGAGATCATTGCATCCCAGCATACTGAATGCCGCTCCAATCATCTA
Source organism: Periplaneta americana (assembly GCF_040183065.1). NCBI lineage: Eukaryota > Metazoa > Arthropoda > Insecta > Blattodea > Blattidae > Periplaneta > Periplaneta americana. The sequence goes on along the minus strand of NC_091129.1, from coordinate 71,794,794 downwards.
CTTGGCAGGGGTTTTGAGAGGATGTATACACATACCGTTTTGTAAACAAAAACGTCTGTTGAGAATGCAGTCGAATCAAAATTCATGCAATCGTAACATGTTAATTCCATGAATTATGTTATTAATTATCTATGACGAAACGTTTGTTATTGTATCGTTTCAGGACTAAATTTAGTACGAACAAACACGTAGTTTCCGTTACATTTTAAGGCAATTTCATCAATAATACAGTAGAATGAAAAATTATGCATAAAACAAAATTAATCCATTACAGTATTATTTTACATTGAGGATCACACAGTTGATGTCACTCCAACTCAATAATAATACAATGTTTGGAAGAAATAAACAACTTTGAAACTAAATGAAAATGATACACATTAAAGTGTGGTACACTGTTAAATTTTGTACACCGTTCTCTACAGTGTCTTTTGAAAGTATTGTTCAAAGTGTCCACCAGTTGCGTGTCTACAACTTTCACACTCCTGATGCAGTTATTTGTCACGGTATAAACGAGCAGTTGCAGCGGCATTGCGACCAGTTTCGCCATAAATTAATAACCTGTCCAGGTACTCACGATTAGAAAACTGTGGCATCCCGTTGTGTTTCAACTGCTTCCAACTGCACGTAGCCTGCAACTAATGACGAAGTGAATGTAAGCGTATCGTCCGCTCCGTACACCTAGCTCGGCCACATGGTTTGTGTACGTAAGAAAGTGTTGCCAGCGTGTCACAGCCCTGTTCCCATGCAATATGTACAATACTATTAACGCGATTTATTCGAAATCTGTGTTCTTTTCCATGCAAATACTACTATAACATGGCCATACATAGCTTACTCTATCATCCTACATGTTATAAAAATCCAATTTTGAGCAGTTTCATGAAAAACTTAATCATAATTTCAAGTTACAAAATACTATTCGTTTCGAAAACCGTCCTTCTGGGAACAAAATATTATTAGACTTTCTTGTTTCTCATAATTCAAGATATCATATCCCAGAAGGATTGTAAAAGGTTACCTTCCACTCTGTATATTGTATTGCTTGTCAATTTGAACAATTCGAATTTTTACCTCCTCGTCAAACGTGCTTTGCTTATTTATAACTTCTTGGTATTGATAGTACAGTAGGCCCTACAGTAGGCCTTACTACATTAATTAAAATTAACATGGATTGGTAATTAAATAGAATTGTATAAGTTTACACAGATTCAACCACATTTCATCATTCTTTCACAAACTACAATAATTTATTATTGCCAGTGTTCAAAGCAATATTTGTAGGACAGGCCAAGAATATCTCCAGAGAATATTAAAGAAATCCAAAAGAACTTCTTTCAATCTTTTTGCACACTTATTTATAACTGAAATACGGAAAAGAATCAATGTTCACAGTAGTTAAAGACGTGGTTGATACGAATTTGTCACACCGTTATGATCAGGCAGCGCATTTTCGTTCCTAAACGTACAGTGCATCGAGTATTTTCTTCTGGTAGCTACATTTATTACGTCACGTGGTGCGTAAGCAGGTACGCATGGGGTCATTAAATATTAATGATATAATGTATTATAAATATGCCCCTGTAACGTCATATGACGTAGAAACAACATTCTCTTAGTTTAAACAAATTTTATGTGATGTTCGCAAATTAATTTTTAACTATGGTTTATTTAACGACGCTCGCAACTGCAGAGGTTATATCAGCGTCGTCGGTGTGCCGGAATTTTGTCCCGCAGGAGTTCTTTTACATGCCAGTAAATCTGCTGACATTAGCCTGTTCGTAAATAATTTGTATTTCATAACATCAGAATATATGTTTTTGTTCACTGCAACGGGATAGGTTTTGATAAACGAATTATTTGTTTATATTGTGTAAAATATAAATATTGATAATTTATTTATCTATATATATGTATATTATTTATTGGTATTTTTTACATAGCCATATGTTTCATTCACAATAACTCTTTTTGTCCGAGATAATTTGTATATTGATTATTATTATTATTATTATTATTATTATTATTATTATTATTATTATTATTATTATTATTTATCCTTGTAACGTCATGTGACGTAGGAAGAACATTTTCTTAGCTTAAACAAATTTTTACTGGCAGTTATAGTTAAAGATATGAATTTCATAATCTCAGAATATATGTTATGTTTTTGTTCACCGTAACGGAGTTGATTTCGTTAAATGAATTAATTGACTATATTATATACAGAGTATTTGAAGTTAATGTGTATCATGTTTACTATTATGTTCCATAATATATATATTGCATACTTCTCTATCGAGTTACACTCCTGTAGTATTCACATCTCCAAGTAAAACAAAATGTTGAAATCTCTTTTATCAAACACACTTCACGGTTTCTACATCAAAAATCAGAGTGGCTTAACAAACACTATTGGATATCTTGAAAAAGAACATTCATAATGGAGCTCGTATTCGCTTTAGTCACTGTCTGTGTTGTCTGCACGTTCTCCAGACTTAAATTATTTTCTTTGAAAATACCTTGGACAACATGAGTATGCTATACCACTTCCTGAATTTAACACTTTACATACTGCTGGTTAATGTCCCGGATTCGGCATACTTCTCGAACTTGTACTGAAAAACATGAGGCGACGTTGTGAACGGTAGGTTTCTTCTGAAGGAGGCCACTTTGAAGTTTTTCATGATGCATAAATTTGTGGAATTAAAGCTTACGCGTGGCTGAATGTAGGACCGTATGATCTTAATTCATCTGTAAGGCAAGTAAAAAAACGTTTAAAATCTGCTCGAACATTTTAGGGACGTTCTTTATTTTGTTCGTAACATTAATGGTAAAAAAAAAACATTTTTAAAAACATCTCCAGTTTTGAACATGGACAATAAAGTTATATTAAAGTTCTGATGAAGAAGTTGATGAGCTCAGGTTCCAATTAGGTAACAATATTTCCTTCCTAGAAGTCATTCTGGCACCTGCGTTTTCTCCTTCCTAAAATTGGGAGTGTTACATGGAAGGCTTGAAATTGTTCGAAATTCAATAACAGAAGCTTGTCGGCTCTACATTACACGGGGAATCATTCTCTATGGCTGTGTTCTTGTTGAAGTAAACAGCATTAAGACCAGTTTCAACACACTTCAGCAGCATCTGGGCACACCCACCCCACAGCGCTCAGCTAAGTGGTTATGGACACAGCGTTACTCCTGCTGGGCAGCCATTAGTGGGGTGTAACGGCCGGCCTATTTTCGCGTCGAGATGCCCTTAGACCGACCGTGTTAATGGTACAAGTATCGCCACCAGGAGGTGAAAGTAAAGCAATGCTAGAATAAGTGAATGTTTCTTTCTGTTTTACTCTTCATGTTGCTAATGTCAGTTTCTATTCTCTTATTATTTGAAGACTTAAAAAGTATAAATTATGGAATACGTAACATGATGATGTACTGGTGACCGTAGTGTACGCAGCGACTAACAAGGAGAGGACACGCTCTGTATATCACCGAATTAAATAAGATTTTGTGACATGAAAGTACAAGACGTACTGTTTAAAGCTATTTTTCTATTTGGTTATTTTACGACGCTGTATCAACATCTAGGTTATTTAGCGTCTGAATGAAATGAAGGTGATAATGCCAGTGAAATGAGTCTGGGATCCAGCACCGAAAGTTACCCAGCATTTGCTCGTATTGGGTTGAGGGAAAACTCCGGAAAAAACCTCAACCAGGTAACTTGCCCCGACCGGGATTCGAACCCGGGCCACCTGGTTTCTCAGCCAGACGCGCTGACAGTTACTCCACAGGTGTGGACTTTAAAGTCATACCTGGTATGAGTGGCCAATGACCCCTCTTTTTGAAAATATTGGCTATTGTTTGTGACATACTTCCGTTAGGTGTCTAATAGGAAAACATTAGACTGTGTAACGGCGTAGCTCATATGGTTGGATGCTGAGTTGTCATCCAGGCAACCTGAGTTCGAATCCTAATGCCTTCTCATTTTTAAAGCTTATTATTATTATTATTATTATTATTATTATTATTATTATTATTATTATTATTATTAATTTTTTTATTTACTTTCAGTTGTCAGCTCCTATATTCAAACCCATGTTGAAATATGGGTGGTATGCATCAAAATTAATAAACGAATGAGGAGTGTTTGTGAATGTGAATGATATGTTTCGCAGTAGAAGTGCGGAAAAATGTGTGTTACTGTGGACAACCTTCTTTCATTTGCTGTGCATGATGCAGGAAATATGTATGTTTTGTGTGTTTTTATAACATTTATCACAATGAATCGGGTACAAAATGAAGTGGAATAGCTGCTACAGAAACAGAACAGACACCAGTGACACATCTTACCTGCCTACATGAGTAATATGTCATTGTTTATCCTTTACAATACAATGTTAGTTAATTATAATTTTTTAAAACATGATGAAACGTTCACTATATTCAGAAATATGATATATATAAATAGATAACTGTGATCACAATATTAATCATTATTAAAAGAAAAAAATATATAGGACCAGTTAAGATTCGAACTTAGGTTGTCTGGATAACAACTCAGCATCCAACCATATGCGCTACGCTGTTACGCAGTATAATGCTTGCCTATTAAGCACCTAACGGAAGTATGTCACAAACAATAGCCAATATTTTCAAAACGAGGGGTCATTGGCCACCCATACTAGGTATGACTTAAAACAGTACGTCTTGTACTTTCAACTCACACAATCTTATTCCATTCGGTGATATACAGAGCGTGTCCTCTCCTTGTAAGTTCCAGATTAAATGCTATGACTTGCAGCCTACAAAGTGTGGACATTTTTTACAGTTTCCAGTGTTATGTTTTGTATCTTGTCAGATGAATTCCCAAAGCCATACAGAACCAAAATTACTGAAATTCGACTGTGTAAGCCTACGGTGTATCTTGTTTAACATGATTATCGAACATCATATAAGCCCCATTGTGTGTAGATATGTGCAAAGATGAAGGCGTAGCTTCAATATCGTGTTTTCGAATACCGCCTAGAGACGGACTTTTTTTTTTTTTTTTTTTAGTTGATATGACGTCCTGTGTTGCCCGAAGTGATTTACCTGGAGAGCATTAACAATAATTGTGTGTAAATGAAGTGAAATTCTACCTAAAATACGTAGCCTATGTTTTTCCTCTGTTAATGTGATGTTCTATATTTTTGACATGATTTGTTACGTTAGCACTTGTGGCAGTAATATTAGAATGTAACGAAACTTTAATCTCAAAAGGTCAGCAGAGTCGAAGTTCAACGTACTGTACACGAAAAATGGCCAACGCATTTTGCATGGATCCCTCCATAAGCAGCAAACTCTTTGCGTGATATAAATCTACAACACGGATCCTCTAGTTTTATTTCCCTCCCGATGAAAGATATGATTAAAATTTGATTCTCTTAGAAAATCCATCGATTTAGTAGAAGGTGTTTGAGTCTAAAAAAAGTATCAAAACAGTACAACGTAGTCTGTTGTGGTGAGAATCCAAGCCCCTCATGCCGGTAAGGCATCGTGCCACAAATTCCTTCACGTCTGAGTATATTATTCAACACCTTGAAAACAGCGAAACTATTAAGTAGGCCTATACTGCTGGAAAGAGTAAGGTAATATTTCCTTCTTTATTTATTTCATTCCTTCTTTATCGATTTATTTATTTATTCATCCATTCATTCTTCACTCCTTCCTTCATTCAATACTTCCTTCATTCCTTTCTTACTTCATTCACTCATTTCTCACATCCTTAATTCCTTCATTCACTCACTCAGTCCTTTCGTTCTTTGTTTATTAATTAATTAATTATTCATTCATTTATTTTTGTATTTTATAGCTAGATATATACTAGGAAATAAAATTATTTCTATTAACGCGTTGTATCAGAGTAAATTTTTATAATGCATTAACAACTCTTAAATACACATTTCCGTATGATCGATTTTTTACTGTCCATAATATTCCTTTACTTTCATGCTCTGTCTAAATATGATTTTTGCTGATTGGAAGGGACTTGCTCCGCATATTATATCTAAGTAGGTAAATAGTGACTTTCTACTGTATCGACAGAGTAGTTTATTATTATTATTATTATTATTATTATTATTATTATTATTATTATTATTATTATTAGACATGACCAATACTGAACTCCCATGTTCCGTATTTCATCTCTCGTACGTTGGCAGATCTGATGTTACATGCGCTCTGTGACTCAAAAATGACGTAAGACGTTTAGTTCAATATTTCGTCGATATGGCTCTAAGTTTGGTCTCATTATACCTTCAATATTCAATACATATGATAAACATATCCATCTTATTGAATACTGCAAACTATATGTACATCTACGAATATGATGAACGCGTACGATTAAATTACCAAATTTCGAAAGATAATATCTCAGAACGGAAACTCTAAGTAGTCCCGATCATTGAGCAACTGAATCTCAACATTAAGATTTAACATTCAAAATCATCTTCAGGCAAGATGATTTTCTCAATTTTAACCACGAGTAACAAGCAACATATCAAACATTTAAACTCCACATTCATACCAAAACAAACATATTTAGGAAATCAGTGCGTATTTACATCGCTTTAATGCGCTATTACATCACAAATTACAGTCTACATCTCAGTTATGGATTTCTTTGAGGTGAACAGAGAGAAATAATCTCCAAGTGCAGAGAGCTAGATAGCCTACAAAGTTTAAGGAGATAAATGAAGGAATACATTTACTAAACTACTAACCATATAGTTAGTACACACAAATATTTATATAAAACATCATAACAAGAAAGTTTCACATAGAATAATAATTCAATCTCACCCCATTTTTCGCTATTTTAACACAATGCGAGGTTTAGAGAGATGGGGCGCAAATGGTATGCTCGTGCAAAATTGAATCGAACTATGCTCGTATAAAAAGAATTCAAGATGAACTCGCGCTGAAACAAAATTAATGTCATTGTATTATAGATGTTTCTGCCTCGATGTACGCAAAGGTTAAAACGCAGTGTTGACGCTGCCGGAGACCACAATAGTGCATTCAAATCTCACATATTATGACTTTATATCCACCAGTTATCAATATAATACATTAGATGTAGACCTGATATCGTACAATTATTTAAATCTCTACAACTTTAAACAGAATATTCTGAGACTATGTGACAATAGTACAGAAATTACAGAATAATAACAGACTGCAGCAGGCCTATTACACCTTATTTTAATAGGAAGTCACATATTCTATTGCGTTGATTGTTATCTTACGAATATTTAACCGGTTTTAACTGTAAAGGCTATTCAGCTTCGGTAAACTTTTAAACAGATGAGGAACAAAAGTCTGTAAGTTTACCTGGGATCCTCTCGTTCAGAAACAGAATATTATTTTACATGATGTAAACATAAAACACAGAATTTAAGCTTTAACTCCCTTCGGAAAGAATACATTCCAATACAGCCAACGCTCTCAGCCAAGTTTAAACGTATAAGCACTTAATGACAATTACAGCAACCACTAAACTATAGAGATATCTATGTGGGACCAGCTACAGGTAATCTCTGGCATTTTCTGAGCATGTAGTTGTAAAACATATGCGACTCAAAAAGCCAGCCTTTCCGCTAGCTTTTGTTTCCGTTTTCACAGCAAAAGTATTGTTATCAAATATTTAATATTTCGGTTTTCCTAACACAGCAGCACGATTTTGCTTACTTCTTTACAGTGCGAAGGCTAATATTACAGTCTAGTATATACAGTCACGAAGCTCAATACGTAGTAAGTATGCATCCATAGATAGTTACTAACCACTACGATCGCTAATATCACCTCATTACAGACAATGCAAAATAGTACCGGCACGGTCTATTGTTCCTAGCATACTCACAACTCAATCTTCGTGACTGTATATGCTAGACTGTGGCTAATATCGTGATAACTGCTTATACAGTAATGAAAACTATTATTTCCGTTGTTGTGCATAACATTTCTAAATATGTCCACGTCTATAGATGTTTATTTATGCTCGACCATGCCGAAATGTAGTAATTATACACCTGGTAGTAGCCCTTTAATGCACCTCATTAAAGTACTCCTATTCATTATAATTCAGTTGTTCAGCCAATGAGAAATCACCATTATAAAACCGCAAGGATCGATTATTCTTGGATATGCAATCGAAAGACAATTAGCGAAAAGTCACGGAGGCTGGAAATCCAATACTGTCGCAGAAGGTTATGTTCTGTTACTATAATAATTAGCGTTAATTGTAAATAATATTCAAATAAATTCAATTTGTCATCTCGTTTTGCAATTCTAAATCAATTTCCAGGTTATATCAAGCCTAATATTCATGTTATTCTCTAGATTATATCAAGGTCAATGACATTCGTGCTTTGGAAAAAATCAATACTTTCGTGTCTGCGCACATCTCACAATTTAGGTCAGTTCCGCTCCTCACTTATATAACCATAACATGAATACTTATGAATAATTTCAAGTTAGAAATATGGTCGAGCATAAAAAGTCGTATGAAACTTGCCTATAATGGTAATTAAGACGCTCGTATGAAAATTATGAAACTCGCTTGCGCTCGTTTCATAAACAAACACACTCGCGTCTTAATTACTACCACTGTAGGCTCGTTGCATAATGTACTATTAAATTATTCTTACTGGATTCAATTGCAAAAATTCTTCTCATTCTTCTGCTGTAGAATGTGCATTCCGTTTCTTTCCCAATTTAAGCTTCATTTGTTGATGTGGCTCCATTATCTTCTACGTGACATTCTTTTTCTTTTACTAGCTATGGCCTATCTTATTTAGACCCTTCTCACTAGTCGATTTTTTCCATTCTCAGCCATTCCGGGCAAACTGGAAATTCCAATGGAAAAGTCTGTTTCAGAAATATTTGTTTATTATTAGTGTAAGACATAGATAAGGCTCTAAATTTAAAAAGGAAAATACAAGGTGAGTCAGGAGGAAAGGTACATGGTTTGAGAGATGTTAATATTCGTGATTCTCAACAAAAAAGTTAATATGAACATATGTCCTGTTGGTAACGGTTTCGGAGAAAACTAATACAAACAATGAGGGACGGGAAGAGTGCAGGTGGATAGTAAATTAAACATTGTTACTTTATATTCTGTTTAATTTTCTACTTTTCTTTACAGAACATGTTCAAAAAGTCCACCGTCAACTTCAATGCACTTTACAGCTCTTGTAGACAGTTGCTGTGTTGCTGATCTGATCTGATTCGGACTTTTTTTTTTTTTTACTTGGGCACAAGCATGTAAAATGCGAGAGAAAAGTTCCTCCCTTGTTTTCACTTTGCGCTTGTAGACTTCGCTCTTAAGCCAATCCCACACATAGTAATCCAAAGGAGTAAGGTCGGGTGATCTCGGTGGCCAAGAAATGACTCCATCGCGACCGATCCAACGCCCACGATACGTTAAATTGATCCTACTGCAACCCAATGTATGTCAGATACTGTTAAGAACAGGGAATATGTTCATATAAACGTTTTTGTTCAGAATCACCAATATTATCACCCCTCACACCATGTACCTTTCCTCCTGACTCACCGTGTATTTTATAAGTTTTATGGGCATTCAATCTAAGTGGTCTTGGCTGGGTAATAGGTACTGTTTTATTTCTATAAAGTTTGCACTTACTAATAGAGAGATCAGCTGTTAATATATATATATTTTTTTTTTTTTAACGATTTATTATTGAAGAAATATTTTGAGAGTCTGCACTGTTAATTCCAGAGTTACTGGATCAAGGAACGTTTTACTCTGTACTATATTATTTCTGTCATTTATTTTCAGTAGTTCTGGTTAATAACAATTAATCTTACAGTTTAAGTGAATATTTTGACTTAAGGCCCATTCACAATGAAAATTAAACATAACCGTAACATAAACACAGAAGTTTGCGCCCAGGCTACCAAATGGGATCATTCACAATGATTCACATAACCGTTGACATAAACATTACCGTAAGACGCTAACATGAAAGTTTGGAAACTCCAAACTTTCATGCTTATGCTTACGTGATTTGCAAACAGAACACAATCGTGGAGCGCTGAAATATACGACAGAATATGAGGAAATGGCGTCGTTGTTATGTTTCCATGGTTACCAAGTATGTTTGCTGTTATATTTATGTTCCTATCGTGAATGATGGTATGACTTCTTGATTTTACTGTAACGTTAAGTTAATGCTTGCGTTATGTTTAATTTTCATTGTGAATGAGCCTTTAGAAATGTCACAGTTGTTTTGAAACTGGAAAAATGAAGGACATTAATTCAGCTCTAACATCCGTGAAAAAAAATGTGTGTAACATCCGTGACATGGAAGAAACAGCTATAAAATATTTGTTTTTCCGATTATGGTTTTGCGAATTAAAAGGATGCCATGAAAGTTTTCATAGCTTTCACATGGACACTATGAGAATGAATATCTATTTACCTGAGGCAGAGGCCTGAATTTTACACTTTTTTTGTTAATAATATGTGCAGTGAGTTCACAAAGCTTGTAACATCCGTGACGGAACCTTTTCTGTATTTTTTGCAATAAGAATACATTTTATTCAACAACATTTTTTCTGTAAAATTATACTAATCTTCTAAATTGGTTCTAATGATAAAAGTTGACAAAAGTAATTTGATTTTCAATATAGACTTAGAAAATAGTAAAAATGTAACATCCGTGACAACTGGAATAGCTACTCTATTATTGTGTTCTTTCCAATATGTCCATATGCTTGAATTCAGTAATGTCTTATACCTGCATTATATATACTGCCAAATAATGTTTTCGTTGAATAATCCTTAAAATATTCATTTCACAAGTACTTAACATTTGTTTAGACTTTATGTATGCCCTAGTTTCAGCTGCATATATATAAATTCTACATTATAGACATCAGCTCAAAGAATTTGAGTGACCACAAGGGTCCTGAATACAATAAACATGTACAATATAATGTGATGTGATGCATTAAAGAAAAAAGAAAGTTAATTGTTTAAGGCAAATATAAGTGGATTAATTGAAATACAGATGATGATGTAATATTTGAAGAGAATCCTTGATAATATTTATAAGGACAGACATTACATAATCAAAAGGAATGTGAAGTTCCTTAAGATAATTCCATGTGAATTTGGAAATAGAACCTCTACTGCCAAAGAGCAAACCAATGACAGACCATTGTTTAAGAGGGACGTTGTACTTTTGAGAAAGATAAGGCAGACAAGGTTCATATATGGACTTCTTCTCAATATCAACTTCGGTGGCCTGATTTAGGTTTCTTTCGAAACGGATAGTAGGCTCAAGAACAAGAGCCCGTTTTAAGCGTCCGTTGATAGCAATAATGTCTGCCCGTCTGAAAGAACCATCTGATGATACACGATGTACTTCCTCATGAATCTCCCAATTTAAAGTTTTTAACGATATCGCCAAAGCATGTCGTCCACGATGTCTAGCATTGATCAGCAGTTCGCCTTTAGGGGATTGTCCAAGCACATATTATAATTGGTCTAACTGCTGTTTTCAAATATTAACTTTACTATCTACTGGCATAGTCTTGCTACGCCATATGAGATTCTTCCTGACATTTGAGCTGCCTTATCGGTTTGTGTAAGTTTATCTTCCAAATTTTTGTTGTCTGTTATTTTAACTCCTGTTAACTAAATTCATTAGGTTGAGATTCATTTGTGAACCATCCTGAGGGATGACCATCTGAATGAACAGAGGATAATTTTTAAATGTCAAATTTCCAGTTATTTTGGGAATACAATATTGAAGACAGTATCTAGCACCTACTATATATATGTATATTTGTTTCGTGACCGGGACAGAATCCAATATAGCTTATCTCATAAGCCTATTTCAAGAATCAATATTATTTATTAAGTTGAAATGATTCTACGGTCATCTGCAACCGTGCCAATACCACGGCAGTGCTTTGCTTCCGTTGGAGTTTTGGATATGTAATCATCACTACTACTTTTAGTCTCTCGTTGGTGAAGAACCAGTAATATACGTCAATAAACAGTGTGGCTTTGTGTCAAAGCCTACACACAAATACCAAAGAGGACAAACGCTTGTATGGTACTATGCCGCAGCATAAACTCACGTGACAGCGTTCCGATGTCAAAATAATTTTCAGAACTTGTACTTCAAAGTTGCAAACCATACGCTCGTTCCCAGAACAAGTTGTGTCAAATTCTGCGTTTCCAAACACGGAATACCAGAAATAATGTATACGGCACTGGAATTTTAACTCGGGAAAGAATTTGGTTGCAAAAATTTCAATTCACATTTGAAAGCACAAAAAGAGGGAACTACAAACAGCATAAAAACTAACGCAGGGATGAACAAACACATTATGTGCCGAGGGAATGATAAAATAAAATTATATATATATATATATATATATATATATATACATACCTATGATTACATCCAACCACTCTCTGAAAGAACACACAAATTGAAATGAAAATGGCATAAACAAAACACATTAGGCCTATATAATATATCTTAACCTAAAACAGACATAAAAGTGTATAACTGAGTAGCCCAATCTGTCTCGCCTTCAAGAGGAACAATCCAGTCCTTTGTTCGCATTCTCTATTCCCCATGAGGTCAAGACATGCAAGCGAACTCCTATTCTGACTTAGCATCGAGAGTGGTAGATATCTTCTCCGGAAATGTTCCGATTCGACTCACTGCAATAAAATATGTCTATAGGAATCCTTTTCCCCGCACAGTGGACAAAGGCGCTCTCCTTATAGAATAATATTTCAGTGAAAGAGACAGCGTACCTATGTATATCGAAATAAAAAAAAAAATATGAATATAATTAAGCGAAAGAGAAATATAAGGTGTCTCTAATAAACGGGTTTTTCTAAATGGAACAAAATAAATACGTTGCATAATGAGTATAGTTAAGAAAAAGTATTGCTTAAAGTTAGTCTTGCTATGTACTATAGTTAATGTTTACAAGCAGAGTACATGTGCACGCGTCCTCAGCAGCCCACAGTAATGCTTGAGCACAGCGTAATACAGCAACACAACAGACTAACGAACTAGATGTATGTTAAGAATTCCACGACCATAATTAAGCAAGATAAAGCTTCTAAGAAAATATGTTGACCAACAGGGACAAAATGAATTCTCCATTCACAACAGTGAACTCTCATAAATTGTGCAGTGAAAGTAGTAGGTTACATAACTAGTAACATTAGGGAACAAAAATAGTACAAAACGTACATGTGCTTGATGACAGAAAACAAAGTTACCATAGGCACAAAAGTCTACATCACAATTAGGTTAAAGAACGTTTTCTGAAAGTCCGTGTGAAGCATCATTGCAGCGAATTTGACGCTAAACAAATTGCAGAATGAGAAATTGTAAGGCTTTTTCGGAAAGTAGGCTACACACGGAGAAAAATTCCTACAGAATCAACGTTGCGGAAGAATTAAGTACAACATCCATATGGCAAATACGTAACCGAATGAAAAATCAATTAAAAGATAAGAATTTTTGGGTATGAATTGATGAAAGTACGGACTCAGCCGGATGCCACATTGCTGATGCAGTTGTAGCACAGAAGGTGCCGATAAGCATTAGACAAGGTTATTTATTCTACCATACGTGAACTTTTTAATGCTGTGAGTTTGCTTCGGTCATCATGTATGGTATATGAAAATATCTTGCTAAAAATTGTCACAGATGCTACAATCTATATGAACAAATCGGAAAAGTTATCCGAATATGATACAAGTGAATGGCTTCCATATATTTGGCTCAGACTTATAGAAGAGGTGAGAGAGCGATTTCCTGACGTTGACTAAAAGATAATGTTAGATAAGATGTTTGTTAAGACACCGGATCGTATTTCTGAATTCAAAAAACTGTGTGCCGGAGTACCGATTCTTCCATCTTCAATTATTACCCGATGGAAAACGTGGTTGAAAGCATGCAATAATATTATCGTGACAATTTTCAATCAGTAAAGAAGGTGATTCAGTCATTTGACTCGAGTGATGTCGTAGCAGTCAAAATTTCCCAAGAAATATTTAATGATGTAGTCATTAAATAAAATAAAAGTTATAGGTAGAGAAATTTTGGGTTTTGCCAGCTATGTACATTTAAATTTATATATTCTTATTGCGTAGTAGACATAAGACAAATTCTATTATACAGGATGTTTCAAAAATATGAGGCATAATTTCATATATGTATTTCCCACATGTAGACAATCAAAATAGTTCATTACAACATGTGTCCGGAAATGCTTCATTTCCGAGTTATGGCCTTCACAGCATTGAAATTCACCGGAACGTTTTTCTTTCCGCAGGTCGTTGTCATTACAGAAGATGTTCAAAATGTCCACCTCCTGCTTGAATACAGACCTCACATCGATGTCTCATTGACCTGCGAACACGATCCCAAACTCCAGGAGTATTGCGTATGTCCTCAGAACATGCCACAATTCGATTCCGAAGGGATTCCAAATCAGGCACCGGAGACGAATAAACCAATGATTTTAAATGGCCCCACAAGTAGAAATCAAGAGGGTTCAGATCAGGTGAGCGTGGAGGCCAAGCCTACCTATCCATCGATCAGGAAACCTTCGATCCAAGTACCGACGAGCCGTACGACTGAAGTGTGCAGGAGCGCCATCATGCAAGAAGTGAATGTGTTGACGATTGATCAGTGGAGTGTCTTCTAAAACATGAGGTATGGTGTTTTCCAGGAAGTTTGTGTACGCCTGCCCCGTAAGTCTGTTTACAAGTACATGGGGTCCAACTAATCGATCACCAATGATACCGGCCCACATGTTGAGGGAGAACCGCACCTGGTGCTGAGATGGAACAGTTGCACGTGGGTTTTCATACGCCCATACATGCTGATTATGGAAATTTGTTATGCCATCTCGTGTCAACTGTGCTTCATCTGTAAATAATACTAAGGCAGGAAAGTTCGGATTTACACCACACTGCTGCAAGAACCACTGACAGAACCTAACTCGTGCAGGGTAATCTGCTGGTGACAGGGCCTGCACACGTTGCAAATGATAAGGATACAATTGATACTCTTTCAACAGTCTCCAGACAGTCGTATGAGGAACAATGACTTGCAACGCTACCCTTCGTGTGCTGATAGAAGGAGTCATGTTCACAGCCTCCAGAATATCCTCCTGTACTTCTGGAGTTGTAGATCTTGGTCGTCCCCTTCCCAAACCAGGAGAGTTAAATTTTCCATACTCGCACAGACGGTAATGGAGACGTACAAATGTCTTGCGATCTGGACATTGTCGTTGTGGGTACCTCTCCTGGTACAAACGACGAGCCAGGGCAGCATTGCCGTCCGCCTTACCGTACATGAAGTGTATCCATGCCAGCTCTTGATTTGAATACATGTCGCACAGTCTAACGCCTACACAACACTGAATGTAACCTTCGCCTCAGAATGAACTGTCAGAGTGCCCTCTTAATGTCTCCTTTGACGGCAACGACCTGCGGAAAGAAAAACGTTCCGGTGAATTTCAATGTTGTGAAGGCCATAACTCGGAAATAAAGCATTTCCGGACACATGTTGTAATGAACTCTTTTGATTGTCTACATTTGGGAAATACATATCTGAAATTATGCCCCGTATTTTTTAAACACCCTGTATACTTCTTAATTTCAATTCAGGAATCCGCCCCTGAGCACGAGTTCTACTCTTTCAGGGGCGCGCTAAAGTTTTTTTCTGTTTATTTATATTTTATGTTACAATTATTAGCAAAATAAATAAATATTGTTGTAGCCTTATTAACAACGAGTGCAGAACTCACTACTCAAACAACACTGATTATAAATATTGTTCATAATCTGAATAGTGCTGAAGATGAATTTGAGAAACGCATTGCCCTATGTACAAAAACGAAAAAAATCTCATCATTACACAAATAAATAATAGGTAAATTGACAATGATTATTAATTTACCATTAGTTTAGAAATATGAACTCAACACAAAATGAAAAGTACTTAATAATTAGTTATTTCTCTTGAATCAACTGTACTGCTACCAGCATTAGACTGTCTGTCGTTGTTCAATCCCATCCTCAGTCACGCGTAGTTAGCGGATATTAATACTTTTTCCTATCTCTAATAATGAGACAAAATACAAGACTTGTAACATTTCATACCGATATTTGTGTAACAACATCAATCACATTCAAGTTCTGAAACTTGTGTCCGGCAGGTGACGATCTTGGCGATGTTCACAGTCAGAGAGCCTGCAATGGAGATCAATCATGACACGTTCCAACATCGCAATGCGGATGGATTCGATTTCAATAAGGATGTTATTCTTGAGTTCTTAATGGTGTGTGGCCGATTTGCATACACTTCGCTTGTCAGGTGCCCACACAGAAAATAATCACACGCAGTTAAGTCAGGGGACCTGGAGGGCCAATCAATGTCCTGGAAATGACATGGTTATGGAAAATTTGGCGCACTGCTTGCATAGAAATTCTCGCTGAATGCAGCGTACCCCGTCTTGTTGGATTAGTTAGGTAATGATACTTCTATTACGCAACTAGCTAAGTAGGCCTGATGATATTGCTATTACCTAACTGGTTGCGTAATGTGAACCACACATTAAATTAAATGGAATTGATTTTATTTATTTATTATTAATATATAACATTAAGAACAATACGTTCGACACACTTCATATCTTACGCGGTATTTCGATGGTAGGCCTACTAAACGTTCAATTGCAGAATTTCCAGTATTTTCAAATCTGGATCCTTGTTTGAATTCATTTTAACAATGTTTATTTCTCCTAGTACTGCTGTTCTTCTCTTATAAATAGAGTCCTGAGTTTGGTTACCTAAAGTCACCAAGCAACCCGCAACGGTGTAATTGTGTATGGGGTATAGATAGTGACACTGAATCCGACACACAGTACAAGCACAGTCTACTATATACAGTCACGAAGCTTCAGTTTTGAGGGTGCTAGAAACAATAGACTGTGACGATACTATTTTGCATTGCCTGTAATGAGGCGATATTAGCGAACCTAGTGGTGAGCAACTATCTAATGTTTGCATAT
Organism: Periplaneta americana; assembly: GCF_040183065.1. Taxonomy (NCBI): domain Eukaryota; kingdom Metazoa; phylum Arthropoda; class Insecta; order Blattodea; family Blattidae; genus Periplaneta; species Periplaneta americana. Next base: position 71,777,656 of record NC_091129.1, on the reverse strand, counting down.
TTACTACGTATTGAGCTTCGCGACTGTATATACTAGACTGTGGTACAAGCCTGCTGTTCAGTGAGTAAGGCAATCAACATGCTGAAACAAAACAATAAGCAAGTAGTCAGTGTAAATCATTTTGTTTTACTGTGATTTATTGTACGAATATTATTGTAATTTCCACCATTTATTAATTTATATGTGTATTTCTTTATAAATATGTATATACGCGTACATAAGCTGTGTCCAGTTATAACGTTTACGTGTGAAACAAGTATTCATAATTTATTTCTACCATCTGGCATTAGAGACGGGAATACATGAAGACAAAAAAAAAACTACAAACTTTTCAAAATAAACGAAAGTTGAAACACCAGGGCCGAAATAATATATTTACTATATTTCAATATTAACTCAATTTCAATTATGAATATTCAAATTTCAATCCTTTCAACAACTTATATTATTTACTTCTAAACTCGTTTTTACTTTGACAAAATATATTTCTTGTTTTAAAAGGTAGCATTTAAATATTCAAAACTCTATAAATATGAGAAAAATAAGGAACATTCGTTTTTCTTTATGGATGAAAAATATAATCTGAAACAGAAAGCATCTAGAACAGCGGCTACCAAAGCGGGTGTAGTGATTACATCGTGTAATCACAGACATTCAAACGAGTACGAGGAGTTTCCTGTACCTTGCTGTGTGTTTTATTCACGTATTGAAGGCAAGCATTGGCGGTAACATATCGCTCTACAAACCCGTCTCTACAAGCAGTAAGAGGTGGTTTCGTAAAGAATGAGAAGGAGATGAGAAGGAGAACTTCTTTGTTGTTCTGTCGGACAAAATATAACATGTTTACTTTGCTCAACGGTTCACAATTAGGAGTACATAGAAACATTAATTGCCACGCTTAATGTATTATTATTATTATTATTATTATTATTATTATTATTACTGACCACTAAGTATGTGTTTCTATCATTCTTCTGTATGTGCATGAATACTGATATTTTTAGATCTTCACCCTAGAAGGATAAAATTATTAGGTTTTATCTCAATTTTAATCTTCTTTAGATGAGGGTAACTATTTATTAGTTATTCATTTAATAATAATATTGTAGAAAAATTGATTCAATATTATGTGCCAACGAGCTGTCTAACGCCAGGAATTGACATGTCTTAAATCATAGCCAGGAAGAGAAAGATGACATAAATAAATGTAAAGAAGTCGGCTACCTAATAGGGTTTGAAATATCTCGTGTTCTAAAGTATTTTAATAGAACAGAATTTCTCAAAAGAGTAATGATTAAAATAGGTTAAATAAGTTGTCCATAAGAAGTTTTTAATTTTGAAAAACTACGAATTCCTCGACCAAGTATCGAGAGAATAATTTAGAAAATTCCTTATTATCTTCAAGAGGAAGGTTAAAAAAAAGCAAGAAAATCGTGTATTATTCACTGGCTCTTGATGACAGCAGTGGCATTACTGATACAGCAACGCTTGAGATTTTTATCCGCGGGATTAATCAAGATCTTAGTGCAGGAGCCACCACTGGTTGTAGTTTTCATGCCAAGTACCTTTCCTCCGTCTCCTTACTTCATAGTCTGTCTGTCGCATGTAATCACTGCAGTTCGAGTTTTGATGCCTTTTACTTACTGTGAGAATAATCTTCTGTTTCCCATAAGGTGGCTTTAAATAAATATTTAGTTTGTCATTAAATCCATGTGACAGTAGACTATATTTTGTATGTGAATTCTGTTCAGTGTCTATAGCTCTATTCGAATAAACAGATGTAAACACACGAAATGGAGCGGGAGACGGACTCATTACAGCTTGAATAGGACTGACCCGCAGAGCTAAGCTAGTATGTATGAAGATCCATGTACGGATACGGAAATAAAATTTGGAGCTCCCTTACTGTACAAATTTCGCTTACCACACACTGCGCACATGCAGTGTCTTGTGAAACTGTCGCCTACATACAGGTGGACTCCCAACAAGACGCGCTCCAAATTTTAATTCCCTATCTGTATACCTAACTTGTGTTCAGAGTAACCAAACGCAGGACTCTAGTTATAAACAAAAATCTATCGTATTCAAAACTATTCGTAATAAAACAAACGAATCGCCTCTCGCAGGAAGAAACTAATAATCATAGAATTGCCTCTCCACGAAAGATATGTTAAAAACTAGTAAAAATAAAACTATTATTATTATTATTATTATTATTATAAAAATTATTTTTATCAAAATGGATAAAACGTTGTACAATATACTTTTCGTAACTCTACATTACAATAATCGATTGGTTATCAATAATCCTGCGGCCTCATTTGACAACTTTCCAATCTTGTACTGTAATATGAAAAGTTACGATGCTCATATCGTAAATAACTATTAAAGATCCAATTATTTAGAGACAATGCGATAATGATACACAAGAAAGGCAAAATATGAACAGTGAGGAAATTCCAATTATCCTCTCCACAGCCACTTTGTCCATCGTTAATCTCAAGCGATGTAAACTTGACAAACATTTCTGAAAATTCAATTTCTACTATCAAGACTATTCAGAGACGATCAGAAAATGACAAGTCTAGTGCAGAATAATGAACAGTTAGGACAATAGGATAATCAAATTACCCATACAAACTGTAACGCAGAAGTATGATGTCACAAGACCTGCTTCGTTTCGTGAGAAACCATCGGACTGACAGGCATACAGTACAACCGAATATCAAGATGTGTCAGAATCGAACTTGGTCCATCCATTAAGCAGCCTTCAACATGGACTGTTCCAGGAAGACCGTAACTTTAACACATATCTATTAATCAAATCATTTACGTACGTTCAACAGGCAGAGTTCTACTTAAGGGAATTGTGTGGTAACCTCAGTTTTCAGTCTGAAGTCCACGTAAAAGCGGTCGGTCTATAGCGAGATACGGGCATGAGTTTGAGTTACAGATTTATTTGAACATCCGTTGCGAAGAGGCGAAGCAATTAGAATATAGGAAGGATACACGCAACCATCCCAACCCTTCCTGCGTGTTTGGGTTCCACTCGATAGTGACGCGACATGCGGCCACCACCTCGACTTTAAAGTAGAGCTTTCACCTAGCGAACTCTCAGCCGGGCTAACAGACTGTCCCGAAGACAAGTAACAGCAGTATTAAGGGGTTAGGTAAAAATTTTCTAATATTTCCTGCATATTTTTCCTCTATTACTGTATCTTGTACAATAATGAAAACTGGTAAGCGTAAAACATTGTCCTTCTCGAATTTACACAAGTAAGGCCAAATTCAACAGTGTTCATAAATGAGATATTAAGCATACAAAGAAATAATTTATTACAGTTGTATGAACACTTTTTGTAAAATTAAATTATAATTAATATAATCAGTTAAAATCCAGACATGTTTCGGAGGAATGCTCCTCCATCTTCAGTGGCAATACCACGACGCTGGTACAGATGTTCGACCGCGTATCGTGGCTTAAAGGAGACTCCACGATACGCGGTCGAACATCTGTACCAGCGTCGTGGTATTTCCACTGAAGATGGAGGAGCATTCCTCCGAAACATGTCTGGTTTTTAACTGATTATATTAATTATAATTTAATTTTACAAAAAGTGTTCATACAACTGTAATAAATTATTTCTTTGTATGCTTAATTGTCCTTCTCCTATATGAAAAAAAATTAATTAGCCTACATATTTTTTTCAAAATTCAAAATGTTGGCAGTTCACTGTGCAATGATGAAGCATTTCCCGCATAACTCATTAACTTGTTAACTTTGTTCATGTTCTCTCACTTTTATTTTATTGCTGAAACTCATGTTTACAATATCATGCTCTTTCAACTACATTTCTTAATAAATAATGTTCTTTTTTATTTTGTGTTAGAAGAAAATATTGATATTTCACCATTTTTTTAAATGAATTTATTTTTATCAGACAATCTATCAAAGTACAGACGTGATCTTGTGTCATATTGTAGATATGACATGCATAAATACACACAAAAAGTTTCATCACAGAATGCTGGATAGTTTTTGAGTTACGTGGGAAACGCATCATCACTGCACAGTGAACTGAATTTTGAAAAAAAAAAATGTGAATAACTTTTTTAAAATCGTAACAATATTTTTTTTTCATATAGCAGAAGGACAGTGTTTTACACAAACTAATTTTCACTGCTGTAAGTTGTACCTATATATATATATATATATATATATATATATATATATATATATATATATATATATATATATATATATATCCACTGAATTATTATTATTTTTTTCCAATAGTTTTTTTTCTTATATATTTTGCTATAAATATTTAAATTAACAGTTGACAGAAATGAATTAGGATAATAATCTAAAATAGATTCCGATAAATGTGTCGTATAAAATTTAGAAACTGCTTGTAACAACAATGTTTAACGGAAAACTGTGTAACGTCTTCAGAGATACCAACCCACAGTAATTTAAACTACATTCTAGTGAATATTAGGATTAGTTATTTGCTTAGGTTATAATATAGTATACATTTAATGAAACTTGTTAACTGAAATATAAGATTGTATTTTAGTATTTAATTTCATCTCATTGCATTTCATTCATTCATGTGTATAAATTATAAAACTTTGTAGAGATTTGCTGAAATTATAGATTTATAAAATTGTATTAATTCCATAATTGAAACGTAAGATTAATTCAATAGGAGAATTCAAAAATCAATATCATTTTATTATTATTATTATTATTATTATTATTATTATTATTATTATTATTATTATTATGTATTTATAACCCTAACATAACTATCTCAGGTAAAATAGGGTTCTCTGTAAAATTGGAGTATAATAAATAAGTTGTACCTAACTCCTTAACAGAAGTAGTGGTATAGTGGCAACAAAGTAAATAGTAGTAATAGTAAATACAGTACCAATCACTGGAGTAGCTTAGACGGTAGCGACTTTGATTCAAGCCACTATACTGGTTCGAATACCACTTGGACTGATTACCTAGTTGAGGATTTTCTTAGAGGCTTTCCCCAAACAGTTTAATCTTGCTGTGTGTACTGTGTATAGTTTGGAGTTCGCTGTGTGTAGTGAGTTACTGTTTTAATTTTAGTGTTAGTGTTTATGGCATTTACAATTGAACAGCGTGTTTGTCCGCAGAGGCGGGAAGCGCGTTACTGGGAAAGCCTTAAGGCGGGCGATTGTAAATTGCACTGGAAAATAGTAAACTGCACTGTAAAGAAATCGAACGGTTAATCACTTACCATGTAAACTGCACTGGATGACCGAGAAGTAGAAGATACAAACTGCACTGAAGCTATGGGCTCATATTTTTTGCATAGACTGTATTAACACTTCAGTTTATTATGCGTGCCGATTATTTTCGAACATCCTTAATCTCTCTTCCTCTCTCAAAGTGAGAGTCCTAGTTTCACAACCATAAAGAACAACCGGTAGCATAACTGTTCTATAAATTCTAACTTTTAGCTTTAAATATCTACACTACTCCGCCATTACATATACGGAAAAGATCCATACCACTTGACTAATAACTATAAAAATATTTCATTTTTAATAATTGTTATCTTACGTAAATTTTGTATAGACTACTATATAGCCGTTACTCAGTAAATAGGCTTATTATACGAATTAAGATCTAACTTCAGATATTCTCTATGCCTACTTATATAATCCCAAAATATTTCACTTTCATATCATCAATAACGCATTAATCTGTATAATTAGTGACAAATACATCATGGCATTCACTATAATAATATTTCATTTTTAATTGTAATAATGTCATCAAACATTCTGAAGTTTTGTAGTTTTTAATATCCATACACAGACAGCTGTACTCAGAAAATTATACACCAGAGAATCTGACCTGTAAATTTTTTTAGTAAGTCTTGAAGTTTTTAATAACCAATATTATAGAAACGTTCTGAAAAAGTTACACAAATGAAGATCGACATATTGGCATCACGATGTCAGAGAATCTGAGCCATCTGAACTCTAAATATATCAGCAATCCTGCAGGTCATAGCTTTCGTGCGATATTATTTATTGTAGTGTGTTTGTATTTTGTTTTATTCTGAAAAGCCATTATTTCTCAAAACTGACGACAGATGGATTTTGGAAAATAGAAAAATGAAGTAGGAAAATTGCCATTTCACTGAAAACTACTATTTTTTTTTAAACTTTGGGTTCCAAGTTTCAAAATGAGAGGTCGTTTACTAAAACCCGTTCAGCCGTTTTCCCGTAATTCCCATAGAAATAGCAATAATATCATTAATAGTAATTTCTTTATCATTAATACTAGTACCATCACCATTAAAAGTACCTTATCAATAATAGTAGTAATAGCAACAATAATAATATTATTAGCAGTAAAGTAGCTATTATTACGGTAGCACTAGTAATGGCAGCAGCCACAATTGAGTTCTAGAAGACGTGTGGTACTGAAAATACAGTGTATCTTAGAAGAGCGTATAATTATTTTTCTATTTTTTCTCGCCATATCCCACAGGACGAAGACTGCGGCAGACGTGATGACACCACTGTCTTCCAACATAGACGTCCCTAGGGAGGCGACCGAGATGCTCAACTTTTAATTCAGTAGTAGAAGAATGCAAAAGACTGAGGTATATACGTCGATTCGTTTCCAAGTCTTTTCCGAGTTGAAACGTAAAATAAATGAGATGGATATATAAAAAACATACAAGTAACGGGAGAAAACATCCCCATATATTCAGTATTTTTACTTCTATAATCACTGTTATTTTAGTCATTACAATAATTGCCCACAAACTGAATGATCACACTTCGATTCCTTGAACAGGATGAGATTTCTCTTAGATACTTTCGCAGCGATTTTGTAACTAGGATAAATACTTTAACGTAACAAGTAAAATGTATTACAATTATTACCATAATATCATTAAGGGCCGTATTCTGTCCCAAGGCATACGGAAATAAGGTTAATTGTTCATAGACTATATTGCCATGACATTGTTTGGCGCATGACACAGGTAGACCTACTATCAGGGAATAATCTCGTTTGTGCTATAGTTGACGTTCTATTCATGATTTAAACTAGACCTAGAAGCTCGTTGAAAATGCATTCTACTGATACAGATTGATAGTACAATAATCTTTCCTAAAATTTAAATTAGGTATTTTCATTTATTTTACTGGTACTAGCAGAATTAAGGCCATAAGGCTTTCTCTTGCACTCAACCAGTGTAAAAATACATAGCAAACATAAAGGACATCAATACAGAAAACAATGTAATAATAATAATAATAATAATAATAATAATAATAATAACAACAATAATAGTAAGAGCAAAATGTAGATGTGTTTAGTTACATGTAATTCTAAGAGTTGAACAACTACAATTTAGTGTTAAATAAGACAATATGGATCGAAGGAATGATTAACATAATCAAGGAAAATTGATATTTTAAAAATAAATATTTTACAAAAGTAATATTTGAAGAAAGATCATATTCTAGAGACGAAAAGCGATCTTTCTGACAATCGACTTTTGAAAGTAGTTAATATCCGACATATCTTCACACTATGTACACTAAAATACGCTATTCACTATTTACAGTATCATAAAGATTGAAGGCTAACATTGATCAAACATTGCTTACACAATCGTACACAATTACAAAATAAGTACGCCATAATATTATGAAATAAATTATCTTGCATTACAATACACAACACTGTACATAAGCTTAACAGTGTAAATAATGTTTAATCAAAGTAGCCTACGTTCTTTATTTTAGTGTAAATAGTAAAAATAGTGTATTCTAGTGTACATAGTGTAAATAATGTAAATTGTAAACATTAGTGTAACTGTTAACGTGGTCCATGTTTTGTTCTGCTCAACTTGACCAAACAGGAGTCGCGTCAGCAATTAATGAAATATTTCGTTTACTTAACAACGTAAATAATGTTTAATCAAAGTAGCTACGTTCTTTATTATAGTGTAAATAGTAAAAATAGTGTATTCTAGTTTACATAGTAGTGTAAATAATGTAAATTGTAAACATTAGTGTAACTGTTAACATGGTCCATGTTTTGTACTGCTCAACTTGACCAAACAGGAGTCGCGTCAGCAATTAATGAAATATTTCGTTTACTTAACAGTGTAAATAATGTTTAATCAAAGTAGCCTACGTTCTTTATTATAGTGTAAATAGTAAAAATAATATATTCTAGTGTACATAGTAGTGTAAATTATGTAAATTGTAAACATTAGTGTAACTGTTAACGTGGTCCATGTTTTGTTCTGCTCATCTTGACCAAACAGGAGTCGCGTCAGCAATTAATGAAATATTTCGTTTACTTAACAGTGTAAATAATGTTTAATCAAAGTAGCCTACGTTCTTTATAGTGTAAATAGTAAAAATAATATATTCTAGTGTACATAGTAGTGTAAATTATGTAAATTGTAAACATTAGTGTAACTGTTAACGTGGTCCATGTTTTGTTCTGCTCATCTTGACCAAACAGGAGTCGCGTCAGCAATTAATTAAATATTTCGTTTGCTAGGTTCATGTGCATCGTCCATTTAAAAAACTCAGTAGTAATTAATCTTGTTGCCTCTTGGGACAAAATACGGTTCCTAATTATCTTCATTGGCTTATTAATTATCTTATTATTCATTGTTTTTTCTCAGCGTAAAGAAAGTATTCTCTTCTTCTTCTTCAATCTAATGTTTTCTGTATTGATGTCCTTTATATTTGCTATGCATTTTGTAAATGAAATGTGTTCTTGTAAATGAAATGTGTTCTATAGTGTCAGTGAAATGTTCTACAGAGTGTCAGTGAAGTGTCAGTGAAATGCGTCATAGTGCCACTACAGTGAGTGAGATGAGAGTAAAGTGAAAGACTATTATCAGTACCAATGTGAAACTTATGTAGGGCCTAAACATAGGCTATGTAGGTTGTATTGTAAAATTAGGTTCACTTATTAATTAGGTTATTTTATGTATTATTATTAATTGTAATTATTGTGTTAAATTGTATTGTGTATATAATTGTATTGTGTATTGTTTATATTGTGTATACCACTGCCACCGGGTGCTTGCCCACTTGCAGTGTAAATAAATACATTAATCCAGACGTTCGCTATTCATTAAATTGCCTTTCTCGAATCTTTCCATAATTTCGTAAATTTCAGCCAGTAAACTAGCTGGGGGTGAGGGGAAACGATTCGAGACCTCATTCGCATATGGGTTCGAATTTTGTTTGTGTTTATTACCTGATGGATCCTTTTCAGTTTCTTCAAACTGTACATAAGCTGAATGCCGTGGCAAATCCTCAGTCTCATCTCGTCAAAATATACTAATTACACCAACAAACGTTAAAAAAACATAATGTAGATGAAACACTTTGAAAATATAGCGACATTTATGGAAAAGTACAGATTAAACTTTACAGACTCTAAAACTAAGCAGATGTAAGGTAATTTGTTTTAAAATAATTATACTCGTACATATAATTCGCAACTTTTCTCTGCTTCCAAAGGCAGAGAGTAATATTCATCAAGTCAAAAGGGGCAATGAAGGACTTGAAATTCTATCATCGCTAATGACAATCGGTATGTATGAATAAGTGAGAGCGAGCTGCTGTGACTGACCTGGATTTAAAAGCTTCTAATTGGTCCGCCGTTCAGCTGACTGTGCAAATGTTGTCCTGGAAACCTGGCGCGATGTTCTTTTTTTTTTTCATACCCCAGAGGAAAACGCCAACATTATCTACAGCGCGCGCAGTATGGCGGCGTCGACGGGAACAAAAGAAGAACGAGGAGTTTAAAATGTGGGCTAATAGCTTTCGTAGAGCAATGGTATATCTAGGTCACCTAAAAGCGACTAGTTTTGTTAATGAAATGAGGGACAAAGGTTAACAAGTTCAGATTTTATACAAGACTTATAAATTAAAGGAGGTTCATATCGGGTTATTGTTGGTTTAGTACGTAACTTTCAACTTAATACTCATTCTCTATTCTGCTAAATTATACTACAAATGAAAATTAAATTTTTCAGAATTTAAAATCAATAAAATGAAAATAAATAGTGCATGACAAAATGAAAAAATACACTACTCTTCCAGCTACCATTCTTTAATGCTATTTAGTTGGTTATTTAACGGCGCTGTATCAATTACTAAGTTATTTAGCGTCGATGGAATTGGTGACAGCGAGATGGCATTTGGCGAGATGAGGCCGAGGATTCGCCATAGATTACCTGATATTCGTCTTACGCTTGAGGAAAACCTTGGGAAAAACCCAACGGGATAATCAGCCCAAGCGGGAATCTAACCCATGTCCGAGCGCAACTCCGGATCAGCAGGCAAACCAGCTACTGCCTGAACTACGCCGGTGCTTTTAATGTTTTTGAACATTATAATAAATAGCAATTTTCGCTTTCTCGTTCCATTTCAAAAAATGTAATACCGAATATGAATGAAGAAATATAATAACGTTCTAGCTGCTATTTTGAGGGAAATTCCTAGCTGCTACACTGCTCCGTCGATTTAGTAGAAAGTCAATGTTCATCTACCTAGACATAACACGTGGAGCAAGTCCCCCGCAATCGATAAGCATGATCTTTTGGTAAAGCAGTGGTATTCAATCTATGGTACGCGTACCTCCAAGGGTCCGCGGGGCTGCCTCAAGGCGTACACATCCCACTGATTATGTATGGTATGTAAAAATGCTGACATTTATTTTACTATACTTGTTGATAATTATTGCATTATATTATAGTTTCTTTTCCAATATTAACTCTTGTTTTTCATTGCTTGAATAACATTTTACGTAAACCATTACTATTACTGTTGTATCAATAACTACTGTATAATAGTAATAATAATAATAATAATTATTATTATTATTATTATTATTATTATTATTATTATTATTCTAAGTACATCAATCATAATCTTTTGTTAATTTTTATATCATAGCAATGCAGTTTGGGGGTATAAATATATTTTGGGGGGTACGCTAGCAAAAAAAGATTGAATACCACTGAGTAGGACAAGACATTCAAGGAATATTATGGATAGTAAAAAATAGGATCATAAGGGAATGGGTATTTAAGAGTTGTTAATTTATTATAAAAACGAATCTGATACAACGTTAATACAAATTAATTTTATTTCCTAGATAATGAATGAATGCGAAATGTGAAGAGCCATCACGACCTATGTAAGCTGGTGGAATAAATATATCATATCATATAATGAATAAATAAATAAATAAGTAAAGAGAGAATGGAGTGAGTAAGTGAGTGAGTGAAGTTATGAAGGAATGAATGAATGAACGAACGAATGAATGAATGAATTAATTAATTCATTAATTAATTAATTAAGGAATAAATAAAGAAAGAATTAAATAAGGAAAGGATTAAATAAATAAAGAAAAAACACAAATAAATAAATATTGTCTTACTCTCTTCAGTAATATCCTTAACTTTTAAGCCTTTTTAAAGGCGTTGAATACTGTTTAGTGTGGCAGAAATACTCAGACTTGTGTTTGTGACACGATGCCTTACCGATATACGGGGGCTTGGATTCTCGTCACAACAGACCACGTTGTACTGTTTCTGCTTTTTAAAAATTCAAATGCATTCCACTAATGAAAATCAAAATTATTATGACATAAAAATGATGAAAATTATTGACGGTGAAAATGATGAAAATTATTATGACGTTGAACATGATGAAAATTATTATGACGTTGAACATGATGAAAGTTATTATGACGGCGAAAACGATGAAAATTATTATGACGGTAAAGACGATGAAAATCATTATGAAAATGAAGACGACAAAATTGAGTCTGACGCTGAAGCAATAACGACGAAACAAATGGTGAGGAGGACGATGAAGGCACTGAAGAAAATTATGGAAGGAATAACGATAACAATGGCGGTGAAGATGAAGGTAACGTTAACGATGAAAAGTATTGTAATGATATAGGCCTACTGTAGATAAAAACAATTATAGAAACGATAACAATAACTTTTAAATTAATAATGATAACAGTAAAAACGATGACTTGACAATAACAATAGGAGATTTAATATAACTATGATAACGATGGCGAAAATAATGATGAAAGCGATGACGAAGATAACTACGTCGATATGACAACGGTATCGATTAAAACGATAACGATGATGGTAAGTTACAAAAATAAATACTTCTGCAAACAAGTCGTTGCCAAATATGATAATGAAGGTAAGAGCGAAAATGATCAGGAATGACGAAGACGACTAATGAAAATCTTTGTCTATCAAAACTATCACAGAATACGCGAATTTAGCGACTCTGCCCAATCGGATTAAACGTTCATGTTAATAATATAGTAAAAATAAGTTTTACTTGTAATACTTCGTATGGGATTAATCTACAATCATACACCCGTAATTAACAATCCAGAATTGCTGTAGACGTTGAATTCTCATCTGTGAAATATAGTGCATCCCATTGTTCAAGTTGGTTACGTAATAACCCGTAAGGTATTATTGTTTCACTGAGCAATTCTGTATTTAGTTACTGCGACGAAAGAAAGTAAAGTACTTCATAAAACCGGGTAAAACAACATAATTGTCTCTAAGCGAGGTTTTATTAATGTCGTAATAGTAAAACGTTGACTACTCTCAAAGCAGAATAAAGTAAATGAATTCATTTAAATAAGTGAAACTTTATTTTTACAATTCTCTCCACGTCATCATCAATTCATAAAACTAGGAGCAATGGTTGCCATGGCAACCGCAAAGAGCTTAGACTTGGCGTGGAAATGAGAAAGTTATTTTAAGCTCCTTTTTCCTGTGCTTTTCGTTATAAATGTGGAAGCAAGAAAGGAATAAAGAATATATATAAATGAAAAATAGTAGTCACGTGGTGCTTAATACCCGTACACTTAACGCTTAAGTTAGTCTAATTAATAAAATATTTATTTATTTATTTAATTTATTTATTTATTTATATTCAAATTCTGCATTGGACCAAGTCTACAAGCAAGTATGTCTCACGGATGGGTACAGTCTTTGCTTCTGTTGTCAATCTCATATCCATGGCCATTGAATCAATAATATGAGTTCAATCGGACGTCATTTTTTTCCTACTACGTTCGCACAATAATAAACACCAAAATAACATATTTTCATATCCATTCTACAGAGTGACTCACTCCTAAGGAATCAGCACTCTTATTCTCTCTCGGCGCTACATTCTAGCCAACAGACCACCATCTTTCACAGATAACATTCTTGCCGTCTCAAGGAAATATAGTCTGGCGAGTGATCTTTCGTGTAATTAGGGAATTATTTATTTAAAGGCCCTCAGACTAAAAATAATGTATCCAGAATATTGCTTATCTAATATCCACCATTTTCCTATGAATAAGGTGAAAACCATACGATAATTTAGAGACGAAGTTTCAACTTTGTTTATATTGTGATTTATGACTTTGAAGCGCGTAACACCAAGCTTTCCCAAAATGATCCGAGCTGATAGGACAAAATTTTCTGTTACATATAGTTATGTCTGCTGTATTTCCTCAGTTCACGCCATTAAACCATATCAGTTCGAACCTCAGAAAAGAAAAAATGATGATGATGATGATGATGATGGTGGTGGTGGTGGTGACGATGATGATGATGGTGGTGGTGGTGACGATGATGATGATGATGATTATTATTATTATTATTATTATTATTATTATTATTATTATTATTATTATTATTATTATTTCGATAAAGCAGATTCAAAACCAGTAGATTTAACTTGATGTCTGTGTGGTCAGTGCGAAATAGTGCCAACAGAAGAGGAAAGCTATTGTCATGAAAGTGTTCCTCTTCTCCCTTTCCCTCTCTTTCTCTTCTCTCTTTCACTTTCTCTCTTCTTCCTTTTCCCTCTTACTACTCCTCTATTTTTAGTGCCTTTATTCTTCTCGCTTTCTCTCGTGTAGTTCACTATGAACTGAGGGAAGAAGCTAAAAATAATAAGCCACGCAATAACTGTAACACTCGACAATATACAAGTATGACGTTACAGCAAAAAAAAAAAAAAAAAAAAAAGGCGTACATCAAACTCTGGGATTTCTCAGAAGCTAGACCTTGCAAAGAGTTCAGATTTTTTCCTCGTTCATTAATTTGATGCGCTCTTTCTTTTGCATCTCATTAAATACATTGGATATATATTTCGGGGCAATTGTTCAATATGTCCTGCATTACGTATATCTCGTAACTTATGTTCAGTACTAAGTGAAGGGAATTATAGTTCTTCATTCTCGAGTTTGACTATCTGTAAATGTTAAATAACAATACAGAAACCTCATAGAAATAAAGACAACGTGCCAAAGAGACGAATCACAGAAGATACATGATGATGATAATAATAATGATGATGATGATGATGATGATGATGATGATGATGATAAAGTTAAGAAGTAATATGTACATTTCCCGCCCGGGATCTGCAAACACGTCACGCAAGCAAGCAAGAGTGACGTCACTCGGTGGGTAGAAGCAGTACTACTGGATGTTCATTTCAAAGTGTGTCATGACGTCACTGTTGTTGGGTCACCGATTTGAAGCGAGTTTCAGCTTATATGTTAGAGAAGTTGCCTATTATTTAAGGCGTTCTTCAATCTGAACTTGAGAACGTGTACGGTATAACTTGAACGTCGTAGCAACAGATGGCGGTCTGTACGGTCTGTGTGCTACCATAACCTCTTTCGAACTGTGTTTTGCGCCGGAAAGTCGTACGCAGGGTATTCGTTATCATCGGTTGCGTACGGTAACATTCCACAACACAAATCAAATGCTCCGTGTCCATGTTGACCGTCGAAGTTAAGGTCAACAAATACGTAAGTAATCGTCTTAACCCTGTCCCCATATCCCAACAGTACGTATTTAAAAACAGTTCACATTCCTGCCACTACCGGCGTTACCGTACGTATCGGCACGTACTCTTCAGAATGAACGCCGTACTCGCTAGGCAACTTCTCTGCCTCATAGGTTATACACCTCTGCGGAAGTGTAGGAAGATTGAATTCTCTAGGCTCATCGGCTAGCCACATGACGGCATACAGCGAGCCATGACACACTTTGAACTGAACACCCAGTATTATGCTCGCGCATGCGTACTCTCTGTACGATGCACGTATGTATTTATATATTTATTTACAGTATGCCCCATTACATAATTTTAGTAATACTACATGCATATACATATATATACCTACGCATTTACACACTAGTGATATATGCATGGGTTTCTCACAAATATTGTTCTGGTGACTTAAGTGTTTAATTCACTGTGTTCGATTTGAAGTGTCTGTTTTTTAGAGTTTTTGAAAATTTATTGAATGGATAAAAGATTTCAAATAATTTTGTACTAATACCCTAATACATTATTGTTCACTGGCCATTGTTTTGAATACGAAACTCTTGTTTTTAGATTTTGTCTTTTGTATGTATGTATGTATGTATGCACGTACGTATGTATGTATGCACGTACGTATGTATGTATGCACGTACGTACGTATGTATGTATGCACGTACGTACGTATGTATGCACGTACGTATGTATGCAAGTACGTAATTTTTTCATTGGTTTATTTTACGATGCTTTATCAACTGCGATGGTTATTTAGCGTCTGAATGAAATAAAGGTGATGTCAGCAAAATGAGTCCAGGATCCAGCGACGAAAGTTATCCAGCGTTTGCTCTTAATATCTATAGGGAAAATCCAGGAAAAACCTCAACCAGATAACTTGTTCCAACCAGGTTTTGAACCCGGTCCTGCTCGTTTCACGTTCAGACAAGCGGCAGACTACGTATGTATTCTATATGCAGAATTGATCTCATGTGATATGGTGCAGTGGTTTCCATTATTTATGAACCGCTGATACAGATAATTAAGCATTATGGAGAGACTACTGTGAGAGAAGGGAAAGAGTAGCATACCCCGATAAGCCCAGTCCCCACCATTATCTTTCCATCATAAAATCCACTAACACTTGCCGGGGTTTAAACCGGGTAACTCTGGCGTGGAAAGCTGTCAGTTAACGGTACACGAACATGAAAGTTAAATAAAGAATTACGTAGTAATTCAACAATGTGTATTAAGTGAGAGCGTGGATTTACAATTACTGACAACGCTACAGTTCGTAACTGGAATATTCATCAGTCGCTATCTGCTAGTAGTAGTTTACTCACTGAGTTTGAAATTTAAAGGGAATATACCGGACAGAATGCTTTCCGAGTTGACTCAGCGGTACAAATTCAACAAACTGGATTCTAAACGCGGTTAAAGAGTTTAAATTGTTATCTTTCTTACCATCAGGACAATGTGTGCGTAGAGTTGAGCTTAAACGATATTTTCAAGTATCTGTGACAACTGTGACTGTGACAATTAAATATCTGTGACTTTTATCTGTGATTTTGTCACACCGATATTTTATATCGCTAAGTAAGCACAATATGCATGAATTATACCGATATTTTGTCACACCGATAAAAATTAACAGGAAATATTGAAGAGCAGTGCAATGTGAATACGATTTCTCTATACACGCCACACTTCAGTGGTTTATATGGGAAAATCCAACAAATAAATTATGTACATGTACCATTAACAAATAAATACTAATCTAACTGAACAGTAACATGTAAAAAGTTAACCTTATATACCAAGAGATTATATCGTAGTTGATTGTAGATATGGAATCAGTTGATAATTTTTAATGTAGTTGGGTACGGAGAAATTGAGGTTATGTGATTATCCTAATCGGTTTAAAAATTGATCCTTTTTATTGCATATAATATAATCGATAAATTATTTTAAGTCGTGCATTAACATTATAATATTGAGTCAGAATAAAAATTAACGAAACATAAATATTCGGAAAAACAATAGAAAATAATTACAGAACAAGACAGTTGTTCAGACAGGATTTTACACAAGATAAAGTATTGGTAACCAATGGTATTATCATTATTATTATTAATTAGGAACATTAAATCCAGACGTTTGAGATGGGCAGGGCATGTAGCACGTATGGGCGAATCCAGAAATGCATATAGAGTGTTAGTTGGGAGACCGGAGGGAAAAAGACCTTTAGGGAGGCCAAGACGTAGATGGGAGGATAATATTAAAATGGATTTGAGGGAGGTGGGGTATGATGATAGAAACTGGATTAATCTTGCTCAGGATAGGGACCGCTGGCGGGCTTATGTGAGGGCGGCAATGAACCTTCGGGTTCCTTAAAAGCCATTTGTAAGTAAGTAAGTAAGTATTATTATTATTATTATTATTATTATTATTATTATTATTATTATTATTATTATTATTATTATTATTTAAATCGTGTAATCACTATATCATTTATAATAAGATGGTGAAACTAGCGCTGAAGTAGTTTCGGCAATTTCGGATGTGAAAATCATTGCATTTATAAGGAATTTTTTTGTGGAGAGACAGTTCCTTAGGTTAAACTAGCGCTGAGGTAGTTTTGGTGATGTCGGAAGTGAAAATCGTTGAATTTGATTGTTTGTGGAGATGCAGTTGATCGTATATCCAAGGCATAACAAAGCCTAAACTAACCAAACCTAACCTGTCACAGATTCGTATATGCAAGGTGTATAAGGGGAATACGAAGGAAACTACCTCAAGGTTAGTTTAGCTAAATAAGTTTTATCTCGTTCGGTTTAATTCTATAGGTGCTGTTGTCGGCTTGTGAGAAATGCTTCGAAAGTTCGGAAGAGCATAATGTTCAGTGACACGGAGTGAACTAACATCATTTACGTTTGATACCCCTTATTTTCAAATGTAATTAATTATCCCATTTATGTGTAAGTGTAGGTATATTTTAAAAGTGTGCAAGGGCAATGAGAACGATTTGTTGGAGCAGTGTCTGCTAGATGTCAGATCTTTTTGGAACTTATAAAATTGACAATTTTTGCTAACTACCCCATATTATTATATTTAAAAGTTGAAAATTACTTGCAAGTTGATGATTTTAACAATATCTAGATAAATATCACTAAATATCAAGTTTAGAACATTGATTAGGCCTATTAATTGGGTGAAATAACACCCCACACGAGTACCAATGTTTGAAAGCACAGTGCGATTTCCTAAGAGTTAATAACCATAAACAACATACCGGTACTGAACTTATTACAAATAATTTTATTTTAAGTTTAATTGTTTTAATTAATACTACCCTGCACTGTTCGTGTTAGAGCTATACATTAAAACTGGATCATACATAAATGAGAGAAGTACATGTAAAGTTATTAAAATAATGTAGGCTCCTGTAACTATTCTGTTTGTAATTAATAGTATAACTAAAAAAAATATTGTTACTGCGTAAAAATTGAGTGGAAAATACTTATACATTAATATATATTCACAGTAATATGAAAATGTGAAGATCTCGGGGGAATATATAAAATATTAACATATATTCAGACTTAATATGAAAACAAAATGTCAGATTCATGATTATATTATTATAATGCCGCTAATAACTTTGCAACACATC
Source organism: Periplaneta americana (assembly GCF_040183065.1). Classification (NCBI taxonomy): domain Eukaryota; kingdom Metazoa; phylum Arthropoda; class Insecta; order Blattodea; family Blattidae; genus Periplaneta; species Periplaneta americana. The sequence goes on along the minus strand of NC_091129.1, from coordinate 71,759,061 downwards.
ATCACTTTGAAAAAAATAATATTGAACAAAATATCACGAAAAAATAATCAAATACCACCGCCCGATTGCTGTTATTGTCGCCAGATTGCTGTTATTGTATCATGCGCATGCGCAAACCCACGACGTAGAGGAGAAAATATCAGTTGCAGACGTTGCAACAGTCACAGAGTACTGAATACGGAGCAGATTTCGATAGCGATATTTTGTCACAGATATTTCGCGTCATCAGTCAGAGGTTTATCTGTGACAAAAAAATACCTGTGACAAAATATCGGTTTGTGAAATATCGGCCATCTCTATGTGTGCGCCCCTATATTAATTGTCTTGCGTTTTCTTAAAACAAGTCTTTGTGATAAAGGCTAGCAACAATAAGAACCTAACCAATCACGCTACTTGTAAATGTTTCCTATTGGTACAAAATCCCCATAACAGTGGCGTAGCCAGACTAATTATTTTGGGTGGGCCTAATATGCGGGGTTTATAAAGTACCTGATAAATCTCCTGACAATCCCGCTGTCGTCAACTCTCTTGAAACTCATTCTCGGAAGTCTTATTTAATAACATGCAAAATTATGATAATTAATCATGCAAGGCATTATACAAACGCTTCATAAAGTGAACTGGAGCTGTCGAGATTTCCTAGCAACGAATCTGTCGATTGCTGATGATGGGTCCTTCAACAAATCCCAACTTTTCTCTCTCTCTCTCAATGGATAGAGTCGATAGTCGAATTTTTCTTCGTTTCGGAGCTTTGAAGGACGACCATTTACTAATATCCATTTTTGGAGACTGAGGTGCTTCCGATAATGAATTTGCAAGACCGAGAATATCGTCTTAACATACCAAATAAAATAAGGTGTCTAATTTTTCTAGCTGTTGTAACAATCCAGTAGCCTCCACAGCTTCCTTCTTTTTATCGCTGCCAGAAATTTTTTAGCCCCAACCCAACACGGTTAAATTGGCTCTTGAAGAAATGAACCCATTTTTTATTTCTTAACTTAATGCTATCGACTGTAACTGTTGCTCTGGATCCATGGTTTAGTTTTAATGTTGAGTATTTTCCATGGAAAAACGCAAAAATTCAAATATCTTTTAGGTTGGCCTGGGCCCACCTGGCCCATCCGCTGGCTACGCCACTGCCCAATGCAAATGCAAACAGAAGGTGCCAAATAGCCGAATAACAGGAGACTGATGATGACGATGACGATGACGATGACGATGACGATGACGATGACGATGACGATGACGATGACGATGACGATGACGATGACGATGACGATGACGACGACGAAGACGACAACACAGAGGAGAATAAAAGTGAAAATTTTAACCATGAAGAACAGGTCTAGAATTTACTAAATTTATTACAAATTACGCATTATACGCGTATTTCAGTCGTGTAGAAGTTAATTTTTTGACGCGTACCTTTCCAACCCTGGCCCACGACATTGTGGACTGGCCGGCATTAGTCACAATCTGCTGTTCACTCTGTCCCTCGATTCATCGTCACGTTGAATGCGCCCATAAGTGTTATTCAATTGTGCGTTTGTTGTAAATACAGTTTTGTGTGAGATACCGCATAAAGTGGCTCTCTATTTGATTTCAGAATAAAAAGTATTTGTGTGCAAGACATACAGAGCGTCCCAGCGAGCTTTGTGCCAGTCGTGTGCCTGGTTTAGTGCGGACGGCCAGAAATGCGTCTGCTTGCGCGCAGCTGGCACAAATCTCGCTGGAACACTCTGTATTATAAGTGTGAATCGGCTCGCAGAGTCTGTACAGAATTCATTGCGAAATGTTCTAATACTCGAGCGCCGAAGAGGCAGGCAATACGTAAGTCAGTGAATAAATTTGAGAACAAAGAGTATGTATTCTTTTATTTTTAATTGGGTATTTTACGAGGCTTTATCAACTGCTATGGTTATCTATCATCTGAGTGAGATGAAAGTAATAATATCAGCGAAATACGTCCAGGGTCCAGCCCCGAAAGTTATCCAACATTTACTCTTGATGGATTGAAGGAAACCCCAGGAAAAGACTTCAACTAGGTAACTTGTCTCAACCAGGATTTCAACCTCGGCCCACTCTTTCACGGTCAGGGGTGCTAACCGTTACTCCACAACGGTGTACCAAGATTCGGTGTTAAAACTCCCTAGAAACATAGCAGTTTTAACAGAGGCTAGATCAGATGACATTGTCACTATCTTCGAACATTCTCCACAAAAATTACATAAAAAATAGCTCAGCAAGCTGGCGTGTCTCTATGATCTGCAAGAAACGCAATACGTTGATACTTTTTACACCTTATCACTATACTCCAGTGCATGCTCTAAAAGAAGATGATCCTCGTTTGCGAGGAAATTGTTGCAATTGGCTATTTAGACTCCGTGGAAGCTGCCGTAATTGACTCAAAGCTTGTGTTTTCTCAGGCGAGTCATGGTTTTATCTAAACGACTTATATTTTCAGCACCTTCATTAAGATAAAATGTCCACAACTGTGGAGTAATGGTTAGCGCGTCTGGCCGCGAAGCCAGGTGGCCCGGGTTCGATTCCCGATCGGGGTAAGTTACCTGGTTCAGGTTTTTCCCGGGGTTTTCCCTCAACCCAATATGAGCAAATCCTGGGTAACTTTCGGTGCTGGACTCCGGACCCATTTCACCGGCATTATCACCTTCATCTCATTCAGACGCTAAATAACCTAAGATGTTGATAAAGCTCGTAAAAATAACCTACTATAAGATAAGGTGTATCGCAGTTTAATTGCGCTATTATGGTCCTTTCTGGCGGCCGCAACCGCAGTCCTCGCCGAGGACATGCGCACAGATACATCGGTAAACCAAACCGATAGCAACTCTGTAGTAGCAGCCTATTGAACGATTCTCTTAACTTAAAAGGTTATTCAATGTCCAAATCCAAGGTAGACAAGAAATTGCCGGTAACTTTGTGCCTGGAGTTCCCTCAGGAACAGGGTTCTCTTACGTGCGTTTATTTTTTTTCCGGAGGAATGTATGCTAAAGATATAATCGTTCTTAATATTCATTGTCCTTAGCCGAGTTTAAACTCCGATCCAGCGGTAAACATGGTAACCACAACACCACCGAGAAAATTATTAAGGATATTAACAGTGAAAATTATGGTGATAGTAAGATTGATAAGAGTAAAGATTCGATGAAAATGATGAAACTCTGAAGATGGAGATTATTTCTGAAATAATTACGATGTTAATGATAACGAAGATAGTCGCCGGAGTAGCTCAGGTAGTAGCGCGTTTGTCTGTTATTTCGGAGTTGCAATGGACGTGGATTCGATTCCTGCTTGAATTGATTACCTGGTTCGATTTTTCCGGGGTTTTTCCGAGCTGTAAGGCGAAAGTCAGATAATTCATGGTGAATCCTCGGCTCATCTCGCCAAATACCATCTCGCTACCAGAATTGCATTGACGCTAAATAACTTATTACTTGATACAGTGTTGTTAAATAACCGGCTAAAAAATAACGAAGTTATCTCAGAACTTCTTGTTTTGATAAACTTAATAAAAGAAGTTTATAAGAAATATACCGTAATGTAGGATAGCCAGAACTTCATCCAGCATAGACATGCATTATTCTTATAAAATTGCAAACAGGACGTTTCAAACTTAAACAGATAGGCCTACTCTTTCATTAAGTGCCGATACTCCCAAATGCGACACTACCAACTAGCAGATACACAGGACATCACACATGCAGCCATTACATCCAAATGGAAATGGTGTGGACACATGGCCAGGCTACCAGGCGACAGATGGACATATCGAGCTGCCTTGTGGGACCCCCGCATAGGAAGGAGACTTCAGGGCAGACCTCGGCGCAGATGGGCAAACTTCTTCAAAGAACAGGCAGGCCAACAATGGTCCAGAGAGGCAAGAGACAGAAGAAAGTGGAAACTACTCGAGAGACATTTGTGCATAGACAGGAAGTTGTGATAGGCAGTGAGAGAATCATTGTTAAAGAAATTCAAGTTCTTAGACTTAAATATCACGTCTAACGTGAACTAGCTCATCACGTTAGGCAAATAGAGCTTTCCCTTATTTAAGGAGGCCTTTGCCCTTCATGGGACACGTCCACACCTGTGGAGTAATGGTCAGCGCGTCTGCCGCGAAACTAGGTGGCCCGGGTTCGAATCCCGGTCGGGGCAAGTTACCTGGTTGAGGTTTTTTCCGGGGTTTTCCCTCAACCCAATACGAGCAAATGCTGGGTAACTTTCGGTGCTGGACCCCGGACTCGTTTCACCGGCATTATCACCTTCATATTATTCAGACGCTAAATAACCTAGATGTTGATACAGCGTCGTAAAATAACCCAATCTATATTCTATATTTATGGGACACAATGGGCTATGTTTATCTTATTTACCTACTGCTTCATTTAAAGGTAAGAGAATCAGCTCTAGAACATCGAAGTTAACCGCCTATAGGGGCATCAACTGCAATGTTTCTACATGGGGTGAATTTCGAGGCAACCCCTCCCTAATTTACCCGCATCATTTGTCGCTGATTCACCAATAATTCTCAATCCCCTTCAATTCGACGACCCTCTCGTTTATAGGTCTAAATAACGCCCATGCATTTCTTCCCTCCTTGATCTCGGAGTCCGTAAATATATATTTCATGATAGGTCTGAGATAATCCTATTGAGATAAATAGAATATATGTGACGTAGACTTTTAGTTGCTTATTTTACGACGCTTTATCAACTGCTCTGGTTATCTAGTGTCTGAGTGAGCTGAAGATGATAATGCTAGCGAGATGAGTCCAGGGTCCAGCGCCGAAAGTTATCCAGCATTTGCTCTTAATGGGTTGAGGGAAAACGGTCAGACATAGAACATCAATTTGTTTAATTAAATTTAGAGATCATTATGCTCTTATCTTCAAGGTTTTCTTGCACAGCGTTTCAAAGAACCAAACCCCTATGGAGCTGAGAGACCAGACCTTCAGCCTGTTACGCAGACGGTCGACTTCAAGTCCCGGTTAGGTCTGGAATTTTTTATTGAAAAATCCATAGTGACACTTGTGGTGGACAAGGTCGCGATTGATGTTTTTCTCGGGGTTCTTCCGTTTTCCTCATATTAGGAGTTTATATCATTCTGTCAACATTTCTTCATTACGTCATCATTCCATAGCATTCCCCAAACGCCGGTTGGCGACGCAAGGAGGGGGCTGGCCTAGGGACGAAAGGAGTTGCCTGTTCGAAACCTGGGTACGTGGTGAACTTTAAGACTGGTTCACAATAAACCGGAAACGGAAACGAGAACTAGAACGAAAATATTGTTAAAATAAATGTATGTAATTATTATTGTGAATTCTCACATATAAATACATTTATTTTAACATAATTTCCTTTCTCGTTCTCGTTCTCGTTGTCGTTTCCGTTCCCGATTTATTGTGACCGAGTCTTTAGTGCAGGTATGCTCATTCTCTGACTCGTGATTACGTTCTGTAATCACAACCTTCGAATGTAGAGCGTGCTGTTCCTCGTTCGAAGCTCGACGGATGACTGCGGAAGGCAGTTCAAGTACTTACTAAACGTACGAACAGTGCGGGACAATGACACAGTTAAAACCTTCTGTAAACAAACGTCATATACTATATTGCTTTGCGTTCGGTAAAGTGTTTACTATGTTGCAAGGTACTGTCAGGAATACTACTGAGCAACATAAAATGACATTATACGCTCTGCCATCCAGAACATGCCGAAGTGACAGGGAAGCTGTTTTCTGTAATATGTATTCATATACCAACGTTGATATTATTATTATTATTATTATTATTATTATTATTATTATTATTATTATTACTATTATTATTATTGTTACTATTATTATTATTGTTACTATTATTATTATTGTTACTATTATTATTATTATTGTTACTATTATTATTATTAGTAGTAGTAGTAGTAGTAGTAGTAGTAGTAGTAGTAGTAGTAGTAGTAGTAGTAGTAGTAGTAGTAGTATTGTTATTACTATTGTTAGGTATATTACAATTATTATTAGTATTATTATTATATTATTAGTATTATTATTATATTATTATTATTATTATTATTGTGGTAATTTTATTTCAACAGAAATACATGTTATGATAAAATAATTTTTCAGAGGCACTACAGTTTCAAGAATTGAAAGCACTTAATGAAAGGCCAAACATTGAAGAGAGTCGAAGAATTTAGAGTCTATGTTTAGGAGCAAGTTATGTAGTGTGTTGGGAATTAGCTAAGGCACTAAAACCCTTCACGGATGGTGAACTTTCAAAGAGATGTATGGTGCCTGAACAAAATATAGTTAATTATATCTGTGTACTGGAACAACACAAATTTGAATTCACAGAACACAGGTTTAGTGATTTTAGACGTACGGAAAGTGATATTAATCATTTTGCTAATCCTTTCGTAGTAAATTTAGTACAATCCGTGAGAGTGCAGTTCCAGGACGAGTTAATTGATTTACAAAGTAACGTATAATTGAGAACTAAATGCAGAGAATATGACTTGACAAGCATAGAAGTATTAAAAAATTAACAAAACGAAATATCCCACGATGAGCTTATTCTCTACCACTATGTTAGCTACCTTCGCCTCGACATGTGTGCGAAGAATTATTTTAGAGAATGAAAGTTGCTAAATCCAAACATAGATCCCGATTAACAGATGAGCATTTTTTGAGCCAGCTGCGCATTGAGTAAATTCGTTGGAAATAGATTTCCGATTACTTGCAGAAAAGAATGCACATGTTGAACAGACCGCAATATATGGTGGAATATGAAAATAACATTATGATATAATAATAATAATAATAATAATAATAATAATAATAATAATAATAATAATAATAATAATATCATAACTATATTAAATATAATACACAATGTAATAACTGAATATTACTGTGTATATTCTTTCCTTTTTCAAATTGAGTTTATTATCCATATTTGTAAGAGCATGAGAGCGATGCCATAGATGGTGCTGCAATGTAGTTGCGGAGCCCAGTCCGTACTCTAGAGGACTACTGTTATGTGTTATGCAGTGCAGCATCATCCGTATAATCGGAGCTTTTACAATTTTGAGCATACCTGCTTTAGTGTAATCAGTCGGTGTGAGTTTGGAAGTGCGCCTAGCTTGAGGGTTAGCGCAATATATTTGAAAGGTCGCAATTCTGGGCCATAGTGCTTCTTCCCCGAAATTCCATTCCATTCTACTCCATATATAGGACCAACTCATCTGGTGATACAGGATAAACAAAGAAAAGTGGCACTTAGCCTGCATTTTGGATAATTATAACTTTTATATTGGCTATGGAAGCTGGATCTGATCAATTGTAGCTAAAGTGAAAGACTAAATTTAATATAAAAATATATCTCCTATATGACGTTTGTCTTTACATTGGCGCACGATAAACATTAGTGTGAGTAAATTTCCTTTTCTTACCGTTATAAGTACAGTTCCAAATTACTATTTCACTGTAATTAAATTCACCGCTGTGGAGTAACGGTTAGCATGCCTGACCATGAAACGATCGGGCCCGGGTTCAAATCCTGGTTGGGACAAGTTTATATTTTTTATTTTAGTAGGTTATTTTACGACGCTTTATCAACATCTTAGTTATTTAGCGTCTGAATGAGATGAAGGTGATAATGTCGGTGTAATGAGTCCGGGGTCCAGCACCGAAAGTTACCCAGCATTTGCTCATATTGGGTTGAGGGTAAACCCCGGTAAAACCTCAACCAGGTAAATTGTCTCGACCGGGAATGGAACCCGCGTCACCTGGTTTCGCGGCCAGACGCGCTAACCGTTAATCCTCAGATGTGGACGGTTGGGACATGTTACCTGATTGAGGTTTTCCCGGGGTTTTCCTTCAATCCATTAGGAGCAAATTCTGGGTAATATTCGGCGCAGGACTCTGGACTTATTTTTCCGACATAGTCATCTTCATATCATTCAGACGCTAGATAACAGAGCAGTTGATAAAGCGTCGTAAAATAATCCACTAAAAACTGTAATTAATGCAACATAAACAATACTATACAACACAATACACATCTGTGAGAGGCTCGAATCTTGATACTTTTCTCTCTGGAATGATTCGAAAACTTCTATGAAGGTGAATATATCTATTTAGGTGAGAACTGTTGAAACTAGGCCTACTATTGAACTGAGAATACAATGCCTCACAAGCCTTGGTTGTTCTATCACAATGTAGAGATTCTGAAGTCCTTAAATGTGGTGGGAAAACTGCTTTATCTCCAATATCTACTAAATAGATGGGATATACAGTTTGTGTGATGATAGAGACTGGATTAATCTTGCACAGGATAGGTACCTATGGCGGGCTTATGTGAGAGCGGCAATGAACCTCCGGGTTCCTTAAAAGCTATAAGTAAGTAAGTTTACTCAATAATAGTCTGAAAACTGCAACACTTCCCGTGGTTGGCATGATATAAAAACGGTGAACAAGGTTTCAGATTTGCTACCACGCGCAATTCATTTACTCTCTTTGAGATGTTTAAGTGCAAAACTCGAGTACCCCCGGCAATGCGCATCACTCTCCTCAGTAATATAGTTTTATAAAGTATAAACACAGAATATAGTCGTTTGGGTGAATTTCCATGAGATCGTCAGTAAATCAATCTTCAACTTCGCCCCCTCGAAGAAAAGAGAGATCAAATAATTTCAGAAATACACTGATTTTCGAGTTACGTTCCTCGTAGACAGTGCTGAGACAAAGGGAACTGATCTTCCGCCCTCTACAACACAATTCAGCAACTACCAGCTCAGAGTAAGTTGAAGTAATATTTACCAAAAAAAAAATAGAGCAGATCGTCATTTTTACTATAGCATTAGCCCCTACAGTCCTGTAAACATTTCAGATAAAAACGGCAAGGAACTCTGTATGTACAGACCGACTGTATGACAGCTCAGCGACTCGAAAGAGGAGAAGTACTATGAGTAGTGGGGAGAGTTCCAGAGTAGAGATAAGGGCGAGCGGTCGGTAAAGTAATACAGTACAACTTAAATTGTACTAGAAACATACCGCTCTACCTCATGCATGACATCCGATCTCTCCGAAGGCAAGTGAGTGACTAACTCAAACACCCCTTGGCGTAAATAAATGGACTCGCCTGACCCAGGCGCACATCTCCAGTGACTGTCAGGACTAAATAATCGTACTGTACTTGGTTGACCTGGTAAGGAATTCTGTAATGCCTTTATCTACTTACCATTAACCGCAAGAAATTCGACTACGTTCTTTTAACTCTTTGTACCTTCTGATTAAATCATTCAGAAAGGGGTGGTATTGTAAAGAAAAAGGTCGAATGAATAGATTAAGTTCATAAATGCAGCGTCTGAGATGTGCTCTATGAGATGCGATGACATCGTAACAACACTACAGTTATACCATAAATTTTGGATGAAATTTTGTAGACACCGTGCATTCTTTAATATTTTCCACAGACCTCTGAATTTTAAAATTATTATTACTTTGAAAAATAACTACATAAACAACTAACTGAGAAATAAGAGTTCATAATTACTAAACGAAAGGACGAAGAAAACTCTAATATCTTAAGGACAATGGAATAACAAATTTCTTCTGGAGACCAGATTAGGTATAATATTTCTGATGGTAATACTTACTATTAATGACGATTATCACGATGATTATCACAGTGATGGTGATGATGACAGGTCTAATACATTTTACAATGAAAGGTCTAATGCCGAATACTTCGTAAAAGTGAATTAAATAGTATATGTTTACATTCCACAGAAACAAAACTAAAATGTAAAAAACAACACATTCGGGAAATTTAAACTTGAGAAACAAACGTGTATTAATGTTCTTGAAGTTTGAACATCAGGTGTATAATCCGAAAAATGGAGAATAAGAATGTTGCGTGCAAAAAGTAGTAAACTTTCAAACAAAACAAGAAAAGAAACAAGTATGATATGGAGTAAGAATTCTGAAAAGAAAAGCAAACAAAACGTCTACAAACTTTCCCAAACGGTACATATATCGTATGTCTTTCTTGGCTTCACACGAAATAAAATCTAATATGTTACAACATGCTGTTGTGCAGACGAAAACTGTAGCTTTAGAAATAGCCTCCAGTTTTAACGTAACGTGAAAGTTGCTGCTGCAATTATATATTAAAACTGTCACAACAAATTATATCACCCTGGATGACGTGACGTGGTTGTTAAGTTCTTCTGCAAGACAAATTGGTCTTTTAGGCAATATTTCAAAACACGCTTCTTCAGCAAAGAGTTGCAGAATACAAAGCAATTTTCCATGCAGACTTTCAAGACCCACAAAAGAGTGGCTACTGTAAGACACTGATAAAGTTTAACAAAATGTATTGTTTATTTTATTGCCTATATCGCAACCTAACAATCAATATTTTTACGGAGTAGAATGAATAATTTCGTTCGAATATAACGGAGCTACTGTATTTTGTATCTCATCGACAACAATAAAATAAAATAAAATAAAATAAAATAAAATAAAATTGATTACTCTGACCATAATATGGTTGTGCGGAAGTGTTTTATCGTTATTTAACGATGCTGTATCAACAGAGCGGCTATTGTATATTGATCACAGTTGGCACAGCGCTGGTATACGACGACCGTGGAGCAAGAGTTCAAATCTCAGCAATGGCGAAGTTGTGTTTGTGGTGGACAAAGCCATGTGAAGTTTTTTTCTTAGGTTCTTCCGTTTTTCCTTCGTAATTCCATCAATACTTTCCACAGTCCTCCTTTCAGTATCATCTAATTTTCGAAAAATAGGACACCACTTACGTTTGAGTGACGACGAATCAGTCGTTCTTCGTGGTGGATGATGCTCGGGATATGTCCAAAGACTTATAGATGGGAATCGTGGTGGATTCTAGACGACTACTGCATATGATTCAGGGGCACCGGAGCCCTCCTGACTCACCCCTGACTGAGACATGACGACTCATTTAAATGTGTGAGGTACGACAGATAACCACCAGAGGTATGGGATACGGATTTGAGCGCTGGAGAGGAATGCGTTATGTGGCGGATGAGGGAATCGACTTAGCATGGCTGTAAAATCGACACATAAATCATTCCATCTCTCTGTATGTATCTCTATATCCTATAGCGTCATAGTTATTTACTCTGCAAAGATTGATTGTGAGGTTTTACGAACGAGTTGAGATGTTTACGGCCGAAGAGTAGCTGAGGTCGGAATTTCGAAACGAATTCGTAAAACATTTTCAATTCTTGTAATATATAATATTTTATTTCATATTATGTCGAATTTCATTATTTTCAATAACTGAATATTAACATGTACATGCACATATTGAACAACCGGTAGAAAGGGATATCCCTAAATATGCTCAGAATGTATTCAGTTGGTGAACGTACTATGCTCATTGCGGAATTCTCCATGTAGGAACTGTTGCTAGACGAAAAGTAATGGAGGGAGATTTGGATGGATATTTTGAAGTTCGAAAATAATTATCAGACGAAAGTAACGAAGCGATGGGAGAATGATAGAAATTCTGTAGAAGTTTTGTAAGGAGAACAGACGCAGGTATGTACGACTTCCACAGTCAATAGAAGTAATATCACAGTCTAGTATACAGTCACGAAGCTTGAGTTGTGAGGGTGCTACGAACATAGACTGTGCCAGTACTATTTTGCTTGTCTGTAATGAGGCGATATTAGCGATCCTAGTGGTTAGCAACTATCTATGGATGCATATTTACTACGTATTGAACTTCGTGACTGTATATATTAGACTGTGGTAATATCCCATCGATTTGTGTAAAGGATAACGTGAACTGCACATTAATGTGAACATGGTGTAGATTAGGCTTAAATATTATTTACAGATTTCTGTATTATTCTATAGTATTGTAGGCCAATTCTAAAATATTGTAGTATTAAATGTTGAAAATTCAATATTAACCTTATTTTTGTCGATTTGTTTGTTAATAATAACGTTTAAGTTATTGGCATGATGCCCACTGCGCAGCCGGTCAATGAACAATTGATAGAAAATACACCTAAATTCAGCTGAGTATGGATTGGCCCGAATTGTACCAACTTTTTGAAACGTGACAAAATAACTTGGAAGTAAATAAGGAGAAATTGTCTATATAATTTCTACTGAGTACCTTCACTTGTTTAATTCTGAAGTTACTAATTAAGTTGACTATAGTTTATTCATATGTTGCAAATAGTGGCACTCCTTATGTGAATATTGCAATACACTGTAGGCTACTGTAATGTTCTGTTTTTCGGCCATTTTGTAAGATCATAAAGAAGTGAAATGAGACATAATATGCAGTAAATTACATTTGTATCAGCTAAAACCAATGGTTGCGAAACATCACGGAATGCTGACGAAATAGAAATGCAACCCGTACACCACTATTGTTGAGAGAGGGATGGAGTGATTATATCCTCGGGTAATGCAGTGAATGACAGTGCAGAGACGGACTGATCGGAGTCGTAGCTATATGGACCTTGTCTTATATTCTTGTACTGTATTATTGTTATATCCGTACATTCGTCAGAGCCTGGGGGATAGGCTATGCTATGAAGTGAAAAATTTTATTCTCCGTTTCATTTTCAATTAATGTATAAATATTAGGTCTACCTATCCTTTCCTCCACACTGTTGGGAGACAAATGAATCGTAATGAAAATTATCAACTTACTGTGAACACGTTATTTCAGTGACATCCAAACAAGACATAACAAAATGACCATGTGTACTAGGTTTCAGAGATTTTGCAATTTTCCAGGCAACAAATTACCTATCTAGAAGGGTTTTTTCCTAGTCGGGGTTGTAGTAATTTCGTCATTATCGTCTGTATATGAACTTTCTTCTTCCAGTCTTATTGCATTTTAGTTCGTTTTATTCCTAAAATAAAAAAAATATATAATCCAATCTGAAATATTCATAATATTGGAACAACAATATTGAGCATAAGCACTTCCATATTTTTGTGCAATAATAGCGTTTTATATATATATATATATATATATATATATATATATATATATATATATATATATATGATATTAGAGGTTGACTCTATTTTATAAGACGACATAGGAGCCGACATGTTTTATTATTCGTTTATTAATGAAGTATTCAACTTACAGGTAAGGGCGTTGTAATCTTTGCGACAATAAGAATAATGACGTTTTACACTGTTCTTATATACGAGTACTCTAACATTTTACAACAAATTAAGCATCTCAAATTTTCCTTATCAGTACGAAAGAACAATTGTTCATCACGTGCTTGAAATTTAAGGTTTTGTGCGACCGAGGCTAGTGGAGCTGCGGGCGTAAAGTGAACTATCTCGATTACGTATTATGAACGCAGGAGCAATACAAGCGGCGCTCCGGGCTGCAGAACTCCACTGGCCTCGATCGAGTAATACATCCGCTGCTGATCTCTGCTTTCTTCTAACGAAGTGAAGGGGATAAGAAGAGGATGGAAGTATAGGCCTAATGTCATCGCTAGGCTTGAGTAGAATCAGGGGCATGTGCCGCAAAAACTTTTAGGCGATCACTGAGCTAGACAGTATTTCATCAAATGAGTCCATTCGAAATTGGGTTATCGTAAATTTGTAAAAAAAAAAAAAAAACTTAGAAAAGAAAGTAATCAGATAATTATCTTAAGAGAGATTCGAACTCACGCCCGACCGTAGACTATGATCTACAGGTCATAGTAACAAGTCTAACGTGTTAGCATTTGAAGATTTTATACAAATATAAAATGCTCTTAGAAGTTTGACAAAAAGTAAGTTAAACTGAAAATGCATTAACAAATACATGGTGAAAAAAACCATGGGCCTTAGTAATATAAACGTCTTCTGTAATTTGAGTTAGTCTGGATGAACACACACATGAAATTACCAGAGCTGGAATGCGAGGTCTTCAGTCAAATTCGAAGAAAGTTTCTCAGAGCTGTTTGCAGCAATTGTATCAACTCTAGTAGAAATTCAACATAGCTGGCTGAGATTAATTTGAAGATAGTAGTGCATAAAGTAGCACAACCACGTCATTGGTGTTCACAGGAGTCGCAGTTCACAAAATTAACTCTATCACGTATAGTTATCACCATAAAAATGAAGAATCAGTACGAGTAATAACACTTCCTAAAATTGCTGGCTGTAATATAAAGCAACGTATGTTATTTCCGCACTTCAAGAGAACAAGTTTATGGGAAGTCAAAGTATTAGATTGGTGCATATGTTCGTAGCGTTTTTCTGTAGGTACTTTCATTCATTTAATAGTATTATAGTGACCATAGCAATGAAAATCGTTAAGAACTTATGCACAAACCCAATACATTGCTATGCATAATGATAATATTCCTATGGATTACAAAATGCCTTCCAGTTCAACAGTTGAAAACTATAGGCCAACATTTATCTTCTTTTCAAAAGTTACATACAGGGTGATTCACAAAGATTTACCAACACATATGGAGCTTATTTCCGAAGACATTCTGAGCAAAAAATGTCATATAAACATTTGTCCTAATCTCAATATTTTCAGAGTTACACTAATTTGAAATTGTTAGTAAATTAACATTTTTCTTAATTTTTAAACGTAAAAAAATATTACAAATAGAGAATGATCTATTCAGAAATGTCATTTCTTTAATTGGCTAGTGTTCTGAAGCTAAAAATGTGTTCTTAATTGCTTTTTACAGATTTTGTTTTTTTTTTTTCAATTTTTAACTAAAACTGAAATCATTCTTACGCAGTTATCACAAAAATTGTTACAAATCATACGACTTTAGGAACTTAATTTTTTACAGTTTAATTATGCATCCTAATGTGCAGCCTTAAAGAATTTACAAGAGTGGCGTGCTTTGTAACAATTGTTGCGATAAATGCGTAAGAAAATGCAATTTTGTAGTTAAAAATTGAGAAAAAAATTCTGTACATAGCAACTATGGAATTCACAACACATTTTTAGCTTCATAATACTAGCTAATGAAAGAAATGATACTCTTGAATAGTTCATTCTTTATCTGTAATATTCTTTTACTCTTAAAACTCAAGAATAATGGTATTTTACAAACAACTTCAAAGTAATGTAATTGAAAATATTGAGATTAGGACACATGTTTATATGACATTTTTTGCTCAGAATGTCTCCGGAAATAAGCTCCGTAAGGGACGGTAAATCCTCGTAAATCACCCTATATATTGAAATCAAAATTGTTATATTAATGGCCTTGGTTTTATAATTATAAACGCAGATGCCCCCGATATATGATCATGATAAGAATTATGATAATATATTTAATAATAATAATAATAATAATAATAATAATAAAATTATTATTATTATTATTATAATTTCCACCTCTTTGTAATAACGATTAGCATATCTGACAGTGATAGAAGCGGGTCCGGGTTCAAATCCTGGTTGAGACAACTTAACTGGTTGAAGTTTTTCCGGAGTTTTTCCTCAACCATGCTTGGTAACTTTCCGGACTAAACCTTGCACTCATTTCGCTGGCATTATCACCTTCATTTCACTCAGACGATAGATAACCATCGCAGTTGATAAACCGTCTAAATATAAACCGATGATGATGATGATAATAATAATAATAATAATAATAATAATAATAATAATAGAAGGGGAAACGGAAGGAGAAATAATTGATAGATGTGCGATAGCGCGGGATCTTTGTAAGCTCAAAGGCTGTTGACCACCTGTCTCACTCAGTTTTTCACCGTTTTGTGAGGAACTTAAGAGAATTTTGAAAGGAAAAGGCCGAAAATGGACGTAACCTAATATCTGAGGGGAAGGAATGTCAAAAACACGACTGAACAGCTATAGGCCAGAGTCGCCGAAGATGGTAAAAGCCTGAGCAGAAAGAATGGTGAGAAAGGAGCGTCCGGTCGTCGTCAGACAAGTGATCCAAGTCCTTGCACTGGGCGGGTGACGATCATCGCAGCTGCCTTCACAGGACTATTATGTTCAACTTAATCTAATTATTATCAGCTTCATTGGTCAGGGTCAGATGCCTCTATGACTTCATGAGATGTCTTGCTTAGGCACCTCGATTCTCAATCGAGACGTTAGCCCGAAAAAACAAACTGTTGAGAAAGTAGAAAATTTGTCTAGATGAGGAAGAGCAAACTGGTGATCTTTCTGAGTCACATTTCTTGCAAGTATTGGGTAATTCCATGTAGGCTATACTTTGACATACCGTAATCACAAAGGATGCTATTCATAGATATTTCGTTAGCCCGCGCTACGAGCGTGCTAAACTAGCCCTGGCTATCGACTGGTTATTTGTACAGGATACATATCATATCGCATCGCTAACACTGGTTTATGAATACGAAAAACGTTAATTCGCTGATCATCCACCGGAAGCCCGCGCTAAGTATGTCTATGAATAAGGTCCTAAAATATTAAAGTTAATCTTTTGTGAATTTTGATAAATAATTAATTTTATAGTTATTGACATACAACATATAACTGAATACTGATGCTATGTGTTCTGTAATATTCCAGACTTTTTTAAAATTTAAAAGTGGATAAAATTAAATGTCTTGAACTTGTAATTTCTGTGGTTGGCTAAACTGTGTCGTGCAACTCACCATTCTTTTGTTTTGAAAGCAGCCATTGTTTCTTGTTTAATATTGGAAGGAATTACTTGTTCGTCATGGGTTCTCTAGTTTTTAAGCTAAATATATTAATCAATTTTGCTTTAGCACAGTTAATAGGCGTTAATGTCACAACCGCCACACAAAACATGAATAATAAAGTTTTTTATATATTTAGAATAATTAGTGCTACATAGGGCCTATATCATTTTAAGAATTATGTATATGCAAATATCATGGTGTATGATTTAAAAGTTCACACAATGTCACAACCATTACGAAACGGTCATAACCATTACAAACGGTAAAAAATATTAAATACAAAAAGTACAGCAACATATCTGTATATGAGCCTTTAGGCGTTGCTCTCTGATGTATCAAGAAAAAATAAGTTTATATTACGCATCCCAAAACTCAACAGAAATCTTGTCTTGAAGAACTCTTGTGCGAATTCCATGTCATGAAATGGTCACACCGTCACAAAAAGAAAAATATGTTTTGTAGAATCTGCGCTTTATATTATAGTGTTTCTTTCATAAATTTTAAATACTTCTGTAAACAATGTAGAAATAAACTTTAAATAAACATGTAGTTATTATTGGGGGGGGGGTTATAATACAAATATCACAACAGTCACAATGGAAAGCCCTATTACAAATTTACGAAATACATCTTATTTTACTTTTCCTTGCGAAGAAAGCCATGGAAAGATAGATTCTTATCATGTTTGTTCGAGTATGATCTACGAAATTTGGCTCCAGAGGCAAGTACAGTAAACATTACAATGTCACACCAAGGGAGTTGCACAGTATTAGTTCGTTCAAATGACAAATGGATAAATTTGTCTAATATTTTAGTAGAATTGATGTACAGAGGCACACAAAGAGAAAACATGCCAGAAACAATCCCTTCTTCCTTTTGATGGGCGCAAATAATGCGTATTGTCGTAAATCGGTTTTGTGCAATATCTCAATACCTCGCTCTTATATCTTGCTTAATAAGAAAATAGGACAGCTGTGATTCTGCACGTAACTCTTCAACGAATGAGAGGTATGACATTTTGCAGACGCTCGTGTCTCTAATCGTTGATGTCTGGATTGTCATTCAGAAACAAGTCCTACTCACTGCACTACACTTCGCTTGAAGTCGGTGTCATTTCTCATCACAAGAGAGAAGCCAGTACATGATAAAGTTTTCTGAATGGCCTCCATCGCTTTCACGACTGCAACTTTTTTCCTCCTCTTAGGAATAAGTCATAGAGAGAAAGTTTCCAAGCTATAGATAACTTAGCAGCAGTCCAAAGTTACATGTTGCCACACACTTGCATGTAAATGATGTTATAATGAGTGAACGAAGGAACAAACAAAAGAAAGGTAAAAAAAGAAGGAACTGAATATGGAAAAATGACGAAACAGAGAAAGAGAACAAACGAAAGAAGAAGAAAACAAGAGAAAAATGGAAAAGGAACTAAACAAGAAACGAAAAAAGAGAGAACAAGCAAGGAAAGAGAAAAAAGGTAAGAAACAATGAACAAAAAAAAAAAAAAAAAAGAAAAAGAAAACAAGCGAAAGAAAGCGAAAATGGCAGTAGTGATTGTAGTCGTACTTGTAATAGTGATTATAATATTAGTGGTAGAGTCTAATAGTCGTAATGATTGCAGTTGCACTAATAATAGTAGTAATGTTGTAGTAGAGGTAATAGTAGTAATGGTTATAATTTAAGTTGTAACAATATTGATGGTGATAATCCTAGTGGTTGTACTTGTAGTGGTAATAGAAGTAGTGGTGATTGTCATAGTAGTTACAGTTGTTCTGGTGATAATAGTAGTGGTTGTAGTCGCAGTAGTAATATAGTGGTAAGAATCGTAGTGGTTGTAATAACAGTATAGTATAGTATAGTATAGTATAGCATAGTATAGTAGTGATAGTGTTTATATCGTCGATGCAATGTATCGTGGGGTCCACACCTGTGGAGTAACGGTCAGCGCATCTGACCTCAAAACCAGGTGGCCCGGGTTCGAATCCCGGTCGGGGCAAGTTACCTGGTTGAGGTTTTTCCGGGGTTTTCCCTCAACTCAATACGAGCAAATGCTGGGTAACTTTCGGTGCTGGACCCCGGACTCATTTCACCGACATTGTCACCTTCATTTCATTCAGACGCTAAATAACCTAGATGTTGATAAGCGTCGTAAAATAAGCCAATAAAAAAAATATATCGTGAGTACTAAATTGCAACTTCCAACATTTTTCTCTCATTATGTGATCATCTACTTAGATTTAGTGATTTTATAGTGTTAGGTTAATTTCATTACTGACGACAGTTCCTCGAATACACGCATGTTACAGATAACATCACGATTTTCATTTTTTAACTGTTGGGTTGGCACAATTTGATACGTTTTACAAGCAAGCTACTGTAAGAAACGAAATACACTAATTCAGATGGTATATTATGTGCAGATTTTATATCACAATAATTATAATATAACATAATATATTTCTGAAATATAATTATTATAATACAGTACAGTTTTACAAAGAAGAATAACATTTTTAAGAGATTAACATTTTATTTACTAACATCTTGTGCATTTAGTGTTTTATGTTCAAGTTTCGTAGCATTGAAATGCCAGTCTTCTTTGATTCTTATAAAAAAAATAGTACCTCACCATAAGTTATAGTGTTTTGAATGTAGTAGTAGTAGTAGTAGTAGTAGTAGTAGTAGTAGTAGTAGTAGTAGTAGTAGTAGTAGTAGTAGTAGTAGTAGTAGCAGCAGCAGCAGCAGTAGCAGTAGTAGTAGTAGTAGTAGTAGCAGTAGCAGTAGCAGCAGTAGTAGTAGTAGTAGTAGTAGTAGTAGTAGTAGTTTATTTTGCCTGGCAGAGTTAAGGCCATAAGGCCACTCAACCAGATTTCAATAATATACATGAAATACAAAATTGTATGATGGCATACAAAACAACACAAAAGAAGATACCTTACAGATTACATAAAATATAGTAGAAAATTACAGAAGATGTGGTGAGTCGCAGTAGTTTTAGTTGTAGTCGTAATAATAGCAGTGGTTGTAATATTAATAGTGATTACGTTAGTATTGATGGTAGTTTAGTCATATTTTTTTAGTATGTTATTTAACGATGCTGTATTAACTACCCAGTTATTTAGCGTCGATGGAATTGGTGATAGAGAGATAGAATTTGGCGAGATGGTGCCGAGGATTCGCCATAGATTATCTGACATTAGCCTTAAGGTTGGAGAAAACTTCGGGAAAAACCCAAGCAGGTAATCAGCCCAAACGAGAATCGGACCCACGTCCGAGCGCAACCCCGGATCGGCTGGCAAGCATCTCAGACGACTGAGCAACATCGGTGGCTCGGTTAGTGATAATAAAATTAGTCATAGCAGTATCAATTTTAGTAGTGATGGTGGTGGTGGTGGTTGCAGTGATGGTGGTGGTGGTGGTAGTAGTAGTAGTAGTAGTAGTAGTAGTAGTAGTAGTAGTAGTAGTAGTAGTAGTAGTAGTAGTAGTAGTCGTAGTAGTAGTTGTAATAGTAGTTTTGCGAGTAATAGTGATCATAATAGTGTTGTTTATAATGCGAATAATATTAGCGGTACCCTAATAGTGCGGTAATAGCAGCGGTTTGGTGTAATAATAATGGTAGACCTAATAAATCTATTTTGGTGGTGGTGATGGTGGTGGTGGTGGTGGTGGTGGTGGCGGCGGCGGCGGCGGCGGCAAGTGGCAGTGGCGGTGGTAACTGATGTAGCATAATTTATGTAGCAATAGAATTTTAGTTGTGGATGACGTGAATATGTTGAGCCGTGCTCGACATCCTGGTTGTCCACCTAGTACGTCACTTCGCCCGACAGAGTGCTCTCAGACGATATGTCATAGATAGATTTCCTTCATTTTCTTACCCAAAATTTCCTATTGGCCGGTTGGTTACGTCACACGAAGAGAGAGGGAAAGCGAGTTTACTTCGCTACGCGCAGTTATATACTACATTACTCAGGACCCGGAGCCCGTATCGACAGCACTACTCAGGAGTCGGAGCATGTACCGATAAAATTATTCAGCAGCCAGGCTGCTTACCGACAACTTCATTCAGGCAATCGACGTGCATTCAGGAAATAGAGCTCGAATTGTATTCTACACTTGTAACTTAAGTTCATCGTGTTAGATTGTTCGAGAATAGTGTATCATTATATTTCACTTGAGAATTTACGGATTATATGAAAGCGTGTTTGAAATATATATCGTGGGATTTAGTGCGGCAATAAGTTGTATCAGATTTGTTATTATTGGAGTAGGAAAATTTGCGTTATGATATCATGGTTATTTTTGGTTGTATGTGTTAGAGATATTGTGGTGGATCGTGTATGGAAATCACTCGCTGATGACACGTCTTGGGTATTGTATTGGGGGATTACGTGATGAGACATAATTTTGATATGTGAGGTAGTATTGATGTTCCAAGACGATTGGTGTGATAGCGTAGTGATTACGATCTCTTGTCTTACATCGTAATAGACGGTGTAATGAACTAGAATAGTGTGGGTCTCGTTATCTATTCTAATACTTGGCACTCCATATTGCTTATTATTGCTTTCCACGCCGGTATTCAGGAATAGAGTGCATTGTGTTTCAGTTGCTATTTAAACGACTATTGGTGTTTGAAATTATCGTCGGTTATTTATCATCTATCGTATCTCTCTCTCTCTCTCTCTCTCTCTCTCTCTTGGGCATTGTTATATTGTAAAGTACTGACATTGTTGTTAGTGCTATCTGCACAGTTTATGTGAGACATATGTGGAATTGGTAATTTATATAGTGATCAGTTATGTGACGGTTTGTATTGGGTAAATTATTTGTGTTATACTGAGTTCATGTGTACGTTGAGTTAGTTTGGTTAATCAGATTTTATGTTATCTGTAATTGGATATACACACATATATATATATATATATATATATATATATATATATATATATATATTGAGAGAATGTTTTAATGACTAAATGATTAATAGGTCAGTAATTGATTATTGAGAAATGGCCGTATTAGATTGTATTACGACCGATAAGTATGTTCGCCCAGTGTAGTTAAAGTCTCCACGATTCAGTCATTGGTTTGGTAGTTATTCAGATTAACTTGTGATATTTTCATTCACTTAATTTCATATCTATATGTTATTTCATTTATCACTCATGTAATATTGTTATCCATTATTGTTAATTATATATGTTATACAAATTCACACTATTTCTAAAAGTCTTTCACTGCGCACATCCAATCATCCAATGTACCATACATCTGGCGAATAAGAGCCGCTATAAGAAGTAGAGGAGAGGATGATCGTACACCTCCCCTCTCAATGTTCGAAGAAAATTCACGAACGATTAGGGAAAAACAAGTAAATTTTACTTAAAGCAAGTGAACCGATAGGTTTGGAAGTAAATCCCGAAAAGACAAAATATATGATTATATCTCGTGACCAGAATATTGTACGAAATTAAAACATAAAAATTGGAGATTTATCCTTCTAAGAGGTTTAAACATTCAAATATCCTTGGATAACAGTAACAAATATAAATGACACTCGGGAGGAAAATAAACGCAGAATAAATATGGGAAATGCCTGTTATTATTCGATTGAGAAGCTTTTGACATGAGTCTGCTGTCAAAAAATCTGAAAGTTATATTTATGTTTTTATTCTGGTAGGTTATTTTACGACGCTTTATCAACAGCTTAGGTTATTTAGCGTCTGAATGAGATGAAGGTGATAATGCCGGTGAAATGAGCCCGGGGTCCAGCACCGAAAGTTACTCAGCATTTGCTCATACTGGGTTGAGGGAAAACCCCGGAAAAAACCACACCCAGGTAACTTTCCCCAACCGGGAATCGAACCCGGGGCACCTGGTTTCGCGGTCAGAGCGCTAACCGTTACTCCACAGATGTGGACTGAAAGTTAGAATTTATAAAACAGTTATATTACCGGTTGTTCTGTATGGTTGTGAAGCTTGAACTCTCGCTTTGAGAGAGGAACAGAGATTAAGGGTGTTTGAGAATATGGTTGTTAGGAAAATATTTGGGGCTAAGAGGGATGAAGTTAATGGAGAATGGAGAAAGTTACACAACACAGAACTGCAAGCATTGTTTTCTTCACCTGACATAATTAGGAACATTAAATCCAAACATTTGAGATGGGCAGGGCATGTAGCACGTATCGGCAAATCCAGAAATGCTTATAGAGTGTTAGTCGGGAGACCGGAATGCCGAGACATAGATGCGAGGATAATATTAAAATTTAATTGAGAGAGGTGGGATATGGTGATAGAGAGTGGATTAATCTTGCACAGGATAGGGACCCGATAGCGGGCTTATGTGAGGGAGACAATGAACTTGTGGGTTCCTTAAAAGCCATTTGTAAGTAAGTAAACAAGCAAGTAAGTAAGAGTTTTAGTTGTTTCATATTTTGGCAGTAACAGTGATAGCGATTGTATGTTAGTAGGAGCGAGCAGTAACATTATCAGAATTTTTGTTCTCATGATTTTCTATCTATTACATTGTACAGTATTTCGCAATTTGCTTTAAAAAAATTTACATTCATTTCTATTAATTTTCTTGTATTTTAAACACTTTATTATATTTAAGTCAACAATGAATATCAACAGAATAAACATACACCAGACTTCCTGTAGAATCTGCACAATTACAACGCTCCCTTTGTCCGTGGTGCAGTGAATACAAAGTTCTGTAATAATATGTTCAACATCACTGAATACATTTGTTATTTTACAGGGAGATTTGTGGTGAACAAGGATCGAAGACAACAGCACCAACACGAGCAAAACTTTCGCTGCTCTGTCACGTCGAGCACAAATTAGAATAATCCTTCACATCAGAATGCATATGAACATTTAAACTTGTTCATTTGCTTGCCGGCAGTAGTTAAAACACAAGCTTTAAAACTAGACTGCTGTGCGAATAATACCTCTCGCTGTAGAAGTCGGGTCAATCGTGCCAGCTTTCACTAAAAACAATACGGACTGGTATACAAATCGACCTTAGATGAGTAGGCCTATAATTCTACCTACGCAACAGAAATTTTCTTAACCCGCTACTGTCATCATTGTTTCAACTTATTGTTTAAGATTTACAAAGAAATAACTGTCCCTCTATTGAAGTGGAACAATAAGTCATGAACTTCTCGAGGAAAGATAGGTAGGCCTATACCTACCTATTATACGTAATCCCTAGAAATCGCATTCTAATCGTACACTGATTATTGATGACATACGAGTACTATGAATGAAGAGATCATCTATAATAATTGAACGCTGTGAACGAATTTGTATCACACCAAGTAACCGGAAAGACCGGCAGCATGCATTGGGCATTCTGTCTTACAAGGGAAGGGTTTCGGCTCGAACGGGAATTTTTGGTTAAAAATTTGTACAGACGCTTACCTCACAATGGTGATGGAGACCGTAAAAGCATTCATTTGTGTAACTCTCCGTTTGGTTGGTATTGGTCAATACACTTCTTTAAAAACGTACATGAGGATTCTCTATAAAATGTATGAAACAGCATGGAGCAGAGCAATAAGCACAACACGCAGAAGCAACACCTGAACAATCTTCTGAACCACACTCCAGTGCTGAAAAATCAAATGCTACCTGAATTACATTTTTGAAGTCCGAGACTTGTTCAGGATTCACGTAACCAGCTGACTGCCAGGAATACTGAAGCATAGGACAGTATACTGGAGCAGACAACTGGTTATGAATAACAGAGTGCATTTTCATTATAAACACTCGATTTCCCAAGTTAAGTTCTGGATTCTCAGCAAGAGTCCTTATGTAATCTGTTATCTTCCGAGCATATATTTTGTATTGTCTAAGGAAATAGATATTCAGAAGCTGGATATATTTAGGTTTTTTGGTGGAATGGTCATACATTCCATGTCCTAGCCTTGGAATGATTAATTTATTAAGGTTCCGTCCTTGTGAGCATTCAATGACTCACACAACAATGTACACTTTTGATTAGCTGCAATATTTTCAGACAATGTTGAAGAAAAATGTTCTTAAATGGACTTTAGACATTTTACCACTCGCACCAGCTTCTAGGCTAGACTAGGCTTACGGGTAAGGTGTCCCATCCCTTTAACTTGTGCAGTGCTCTAACAGACAAACCACACATTACACAAACGAATGCTTTTGGGAGCTTTACAGAGATGTAAAAATGGGCCAGTATACGAAATTCCTGTTCGAGCCGAAACCCTTCCCTTGTTCGACAGGACGGTTTTGTCTCGGATCTTTCGACATAAAGATGATTACATGCAGCCTCATAACTAGAGTCCTGCGTTTGGTTACCTAGAGTCACCAAGCAACCGCAACAGTGTAGCTGAGCATGGGGTATAGATCAATGACAATGAATCCCAGAGATACAATCCAGGTCTACTGTTCAGTGAGTAAGACAGTAAAATGCTGAAATAAAACAACAAGCAAGTCTCACCGTCCTCATTGAATAATCAAGATTACCCATATGTAGTCAATAGTCAATTTATAGATACTAGAGATGAACAAAACTAACTGCCGCTCTCGCTCGCTATGTTCGCTGCATTTGTCTTTCGAGTCTCGGCTCGTCATTCTCGTGCGCTTCGAGTCTCGCTCAAAGGTAGAGATGTTTCAAATAGGCTACTTGATTGTTTATACATATATAACAGTTGCCAAAGTAGATAAAAGTTCAGTCAGGTATAAACAACTGGTGACTTCAGACTTGATCACAATATCGAGTCTCGGAACACTCACAACCAGTCTTTACGTCAAGGACGCGACGTAATACAACATTGTCGTGCGGATTTTCGGCTTTGCGCGAACTGTTAGTCTCGTTTTCTCCACCGTTGTTCCTCTCTAGTAGATACCTATTATTGGAGAAAAATTCGTTCCGGCACCGGACCTCTCAGTTATACGTGCGCTCTTTAAATGGCTTACAATATTATTTACTGTACTTCTAAATTCATTTTCATTTTGACAAATATAGCTATTTCTTTTAAAAAGTGCAATTCTAATATTCAAAGCTCTGTAAATAGGAGAGAAACAATGAGGATTGGTTTTTACTTTATGGATGAAATATATATTATTATGACACAAAAAGTATCTAGAATCTAGATGCGTTTTACTTATTATGATAATAATCTTCTATTGCCCATAAGGTGGCTTGAAATAAATATTTATTTAGCTTGTTATTAAATTCACGTGACAGTACATTTTGTGCATGTGTATTGTTCTCATTTTTCAGTGCCAATACGGATAAGCAGCACACTCTGCGGTCCTGAGTGGTCAGAACTCCTGCCTGTCACGGGTTTGAATCCTGGTGAGGTCTGGGATTTTTTGTCGTCATTCCATAGCATTCCTCAAACGTAGGCTGGTGACCCTCGGAGGGGACTGGCCTAGGGGCGAGTGGGGTTGCCTGTTCGAAACCTAGGTATGCAACGAACCTTACTGTAGTCAGTCGGTGTGAGTTTGGGAATGCGCCTACCTTGAGGGTTAGCACAATAGATCGTAACAGGTCGCAGTGCTGAGCCATAGTGCCCCCTCTCGTAAATTCCATTCCATTCAATATGAATAAGCAGATGTAAACACACGAAACGGAGCGGGGAGACGGCCTCATTACAATCGAACAGGTCTGACTCTCATAGCGAAGCTAGAATGATCGAAGTAGACCTAGCTTGTACTCAAAGTAGTCAAACGCAGGACTCTAATAATAATCTATCATATTACAAAACGAATATTTTCAACTTTAATTATAAAAGTGTAAAAATAAAATTGTATAAGTTATATATTTAAATACTTCCTGTGTTCAACAAACTTTGGAGCACTTCCATAACAAGAGAATGTTTGTGTAGTATCTAAAAATAATTATGTATTAAATTTACGTTTAGAGTTACCAAAGCCTACTGTTTGTAGTAGTCGGCAATTACACAGAATTCTACAGAATTCGTAGTAACACAAAGTTATATTTTAAGTGCGACATCCTATCTTTCATTCCATAAATTTACTGCATTCTGATTCAAATTATGTAGGCATGAAGTACCATAACTTTGTATTCTGGTCATTAACAAAACAAAACAGAACAGAACGTTTGAAGACCATGTGCATGTTTTTAGTTATATCCTGGAAAAATATCTTGAACTTGTGGACTATAGTTCTCCATCCATTTCAAGAACAGCAATGCGTTACTAAACTAAATATATTTGTTAATTTGTACAATGCGGCTCTATATGATAGATCGCGATTTTAACTGCAGTAAGCTTTTGTAAATTAACCTGAACAGACAGTAAATTTTTCCTGTTATATAAATAGGCCTAGGATACTATACATGTTTTACGCATTAAAGCACTATTATTATTATTATTATTACTATTATTAATTAAAATTTATTTCTATTGACAATAATAAAACTGATAAGTATGTGTAATTATCACCGGAAAAACATTTCTGAATTTTTAAAACCGCGTAATCCCATAATTAATTAATGTGAGTTTATAAATCGTCCGAATGCTTAAACCTTCAAAAAAAATAAAGAAAGAACTCGTATTTTAATTTTTTTTATATTTACTCAGCGTGTGGTTGCAAATGTCGAAAAAATATTCAATCATTTGCCATATCCGTCCAATCATGTCGGGCGATCTCTTCTCAACCCTAAAAGCTATTGTTTCCCTTGGAGGTTCCAGATCATGAATCTTACCTACATTTCACAATTTTCTTAATGTATGCCTAGAAAAGAAGTACATTGGAATAAGGCTTGAGTTTCTAGGAGGCGAAAAGATAGGTTCACATTTACCAATCCAGCCGGCTGAAACAGCCACAAACAATTCGAGAATCGGACAACCAAAATAACGCTTATGCCTTGGCTGTGATGTATCACTGCCCATTCTTCATGAAAACAACGTGAATTTCTGTTTCTCAATTTCTCCATCTGAGAGGACACGATATTATTTAGCATACCTACAGCATATAATTGTAATTTTATAATTAAAAACAATAAAATTATAATTGTTCTCTGCAATATAACCAGGAATCGAAGCCGTGTCACCTGGTTTCGCAGCCAGACGCGCTAGCAGTTACTCCTCAGGTGTGTAGTATTGTTACAACAAATATTCTATGACGGAACTTCGAAAATCTCAAAACTGAAGAATAATAATTTTGTTTTTATCTACAAAGAATAATAATTACGTCTATATTTTATAAATTTGATGAGTAATGTTAACAAAAGAATTTTGTGAAATGTTGCCTATATTTTAAGGATATGAGATGCGGCATTCAATGAAGGAGGGAAATAACAAAGTTTCTGTTGTTCTCTTCATTCAAACACATGCTACACCAAATCATGGCGAAATGAAACTCTAGCTTGTACCGCAGCACATTCTGGTCGAAATATTGAGAATTTGGTGGTTAACAGAATTCCCAACTTCAAGGCGGTCCCCCAATGCTCAACTGACAAATACTTTTCGTGGTAATCTATATTTAGAACTGCTGAGAAAAGTTTGCAGTGGATAACACTACGACATTCACACAAAACGGAAGTTAATAAAAGTTGGTACAGTTTTATTGGTTTATTTGGTATGAACAACTGTGAACATAAAGTTCCCTCGGGATACAGTAACAGCTTTGAATTCGGGACTACAGACATTCGATCCCAGGGAAGAGGACTCTAATAGGAAACAATCAATCCGTATTAGCACTCGCATTTCTGTGCTCAGATCAAATATCTGGTCACATGAGGCCAGGAGAGATAATTATATGGATACAGTAACAATATTAATTATTCGTAAATCGATTTAAGTCCACATAATACAAACATAAATTCTGCAGTGCTTGGGAAAAGTGACACAAGTCAGTTTCCACAAACCTTCTTTGATAATTTATTGACAACTTACGGAACATCTGCACGCTTGGAAAAAAATACATAAGTATTCCTCCCATTAAAATAATTCGTACAGAAAAAATCAAATCGACATAAACCAGTGTAAGTTGTCAATAAATTATCAAAAACGTTTGTGGAAACTGACTTATGTCACTTTTCCCGAGCACTGCAGAATTATTTGTTTCTCTATTATGTGGACTTCAATCGATTTACGAATGCAAAAGTCGCCCTTGAATCTTATATATATATATATATATATATATATATATATATATACACACACACACACACACATACAAATATGCACACCTACAGAAAAACCCACACTATAAAAATTGTGTATTAAAATTCTAAACTGAAGAGTATTTTATCACACTGTAAGAATTCCCTCATAAAATCCTAAAAGTACTTTAAAACGAAGATACTCATTTTTTGTTATCACAAAGAATGTTAAACAAAAATAGGTGTAATTAAATGCATTCATTCGGCTCCTTTTTCTATGAAAAGGTTCCTTGGCCATTGCTATCCTCATTTTGACTTCCTGGTTGCAACTCATGTTACTGCTTATAGTACACCTCAGGTATTTGAAACTGTACACTTGCTCTACTGCCTCATTTAGAATTCGTAAGTTTCTCGTCTGTATTTTTCTGCCTTCGTCTTATTTGCATTTATCTTCATCCCATACTGCTCACAGCTGTCATTTAGCTCCAGGAGCATGTCCTTTAGTATCACTTCCTCTTCTAACAACTCCATACCATCAGCAAATCTTATGCACTTCATTCTTCTTCCTCCCATTATCACTCCTCCCATGTTCTGAAAACAGTTCTTTACTAAATCCTCCAAGTAGATGTTGAACAGGTAGGTGATAAAGGGCATCCTTGACGTACTCCTCTCCCAATTTCACTTCCTTCTGACATTTCTTCTCCTATCCTGACTTTGGCTCGTAGTTTCATATAAAGATTACTGAACAGTCTTCTCTATTACCACACCTATTTTCTTTAGAATCCACACATTTTATAATAAATGCTTTTTGAGGCCGGAATTGTTTTTCCAAATAAATTCGGTTAAAAAGGTAACCACGGTAAAATGGGGAGTATAGGCCTACTAGACAATTTCAGAAGCTAGGGGGTTTGCTGGCACCTTAAAAATGCTGATTCCGTAAACATGCTCAGTAATGGCTGGTTATATCAAGCTCTAAATAAATACTAGTAATGTTATTATATATAGCTATAAGTTGTAACGGTTTGGAGATATATTAGCGTAACAATCACGTGATATTGTGATGTTGGATGATATTGAGGTATGTGGACATGTATAGTAGTAGTGGCAAGTACTCGTCCAGCTCAGAAATTTATTATTATTATTATTATTATTATTATTATTATTATTATTATTATTATTAATTTTCACATTATGTTGGACGTTACTATAAGACTGCTTCTTCATTCACAACAAATTCTAATGAAGCGCCGAGATTTAAACTTAAGTGCAAAGTTGAAATTAATATTAGCAGTTTGATAAGAGTCCTACTCTAGCCATGAACTACAGCAGTTAGCTGACCTTCACAGCTCCACTTCATTACCACATCACGTAGACAATTGAGTGGCATCGCTGCCTTAAAAATGACCAGAATCAATCAGACCTATTGCAACTGGTAATAAAAAAACAACGTCTCTCTTCATTTGCGGCGAGTGTTTGAGAATGCTGCAGCGCTCCCTTCGGAATAAAAAGTCCTCCTCCGTGTTTACTGACTTCATAATCTCGCGGACCGAATAGCAGAACGTGCTGTGATACACAGCCAAAGTATAACAATGCATCATGCCTGACTGAAGAAACTTTGCTAGCAAGAGACATCCATAACAACCAGGGCTTATCTAAAGGCTTCTGTAGGAAGCTTAAATATCGGAGTTCAGGAATTATATACTCCATGACATGGTTCAAGGCTATTACAAAACAAACTACAATCAAAACAGGAAGTAAAATCCGCTTCAGCTTTAATACAGACTACTAAATGTTTACTTTTGAATACAAGGAGCATGTGGAAGAGCACGGACTCCGCGGCCAGGAGATCTAGTTCTCGACTCCTGAAATTGGTCAAATTAAAGGTGCATTTTAGGTTTTCTTTCATCATTCAAAGAGTGTAATTAATATAGCTTCCTCCCAGTCATAAATCAATTTAATGGAAGCTCGTTGAAGTAGTCTAATTCTAATACAGCATATTACTCGATCACGCACATGAAAATTTGAACGATACTGTAAATAGACCAACCAATCAGTTCTTTACAGATAATTACATTATATATACAGGCTGATTCACGAGGATTTACCGTCACTTACGGAGATTATTTTCGAAGACATTCTGAGCAAAAAAATTCATATAAACGTTTGTGCTAATCTCAATATTTTCACAGCTACACTAATTTGAAATTATTTGTAAAATACCATTATTCTTGAGTTTTAAACAGATACAGAATAAACTATTCAGGAGTATCATTTCTTTAATTAGCTAGTATTCTGAAGCTAAAAATGTGTTGTGAATTCCTTAGTTGTTTCGTACAGAATTGTTTTCCCGATTTTTAACTACAAGGTGAATCAAAAGTCTGGAACCATATAAACATCTTCCATATGTTTTATTTTCGATTACTATAGGTGTTACCAGTATTTGTAAGACCAAATGCTCTACCAATGACAGATTCGATTCTAGCCCTCAGCTATCTCAAAAGCCGCCATTTTGGATGTTACTTTGAAATTTTAAATGGGAAGAGGGTCATGTAGGTACTTAGAATCATGTGAAATTGTCTGAGAAAGAGTAGGAATTAATAAAAACGTTTCCTATGAAAGTTGTTTGTTTTGAAGAGCTCTATCAAATGGTACCTTATTTGACCCCGACTCCCATTTGAAATTTTAAAGTGATACGCCACTGATCCTACTTCCTGTTAGAGCTGATTGATGAAATCAAGCTCAAGTGAAAGTTCACATGTGGTTTATTTATAAATATTTTTGTCTCGAAAATTTTCATGCACTAGTTTCCAAAATAAATGACTGTTACGGGTGGTCTGAATCACCCGGTTTCTCCAACCTTTGTTAAATTATAACAGTGTGTTATTCCATTTTAACTGTAAACTTAACAATTGAAGCATTTCTTCAACTACTGTTAGTACTAACAGCCCATTAGAACCTATGTTAATTTAACTGCCCAATTTCATGCAGTTAAATCATTTCACTCTCTGTTAGCATAGAAGTAGCTAATATGGATGGTGTGGTAGATGCTGAACTTCTATATCTTGATTATTTAGGAAATTATATCCATGAATACATAAACAGAGGAGATGATTTCTGTGATTTGACAGACCAGAAGTTCATACAAAAGTATAGGCTATTTTCTGCCAAGCCTCACTTTTCGCTTTCAACTTAGATCCGCTTGTTTGTTTATTCTCATTAATTTGTTTATACTGCGAAATAATTTCCAACAGAAGGTTTCTTTCGAAGAGAAATTAGTCCCACGATTTCTTTTTGTTCTAGTATTTTCCATTTCATAACAGCAATACCAATACGCCGCTCCATGCTATTGTGATACAGACGAGGAAAGAAGCAGAAATCAAACCTGAGAGAATAGAAAGACTTCTATCCTCTCTGAATCAAACAACGGAAACAAGCGAGAATCGCAATTGTCAGAGTTCAGAAAACAGAAGTGAGCCTATACTTGGTCATAGATTATGGTTAAACTCTAGACTCTCTGGTCCTAACATAGAGTTAACAAACAGAACGTTAAAATGTGAAGTGTAAAGTTGAAGAAACGCAATATTTTTAACAGGAATTCATACTTTTAACTTACAGTTAATTAACGCTATGTTAGGTACATTTTAACAAAGGTTGAAGAAACCGGGCCTTAGTGTGTTAGCAATCCTCTTGTTTGAGGCAAGGAGGTTCTCAACACAAACTCGTAACTGTGTTTTGCACTACGCCCTGTGTATATACAGTTGAAGCAATGTTGAAATGAGAACGCATTTCAATATTTAGAAGTCTCCGTCTTGCTGAATAATGCCGCATGATTTGAAAAACTTTACTTCTGGTATCTTGTCTTGTGTAATTTCTTCCTACACTTAAATTACAAGCCGTAGAAGACGAAGTAGCAACGTAACTAAAAGGAAAACACCACCACATCTGTAAGGCCTGTTGTTTCTTTTTCCTCCTAAGTTGCACGCTAAATTACATGGCGAAAGTAACGGTCTTTTAATAAAAATTTAATTTTCATTTTTATTGCTTATTTTAGAAATTATAGCAAGTATATCAGTAACAACTCCCACTCTACCTACCCCCTTTCGCGGTGCTCCGAAGCGATAAGAACGTAATACACCTTCATCAATTTATTATGTAAGATCTTGCAGCCTTCTTTCTACTCTCTCGAGAAAAAAAAAGAGTGGGGAATAAAACGTGGGAAAACTTTTATCAGGCCATATTTCACGAAGGAATCGTTTCATGTGGCACGCTACAACATTCGCACGTCTCTTGACTTGGCGTGTTCTATTTATTTTGTTCACAACTGCACCACCCGAGGCTGGTATTGCCTCTAATTGCGCCAACTTGCTGTTTAAATTGTAGCGTAAGGGATGTAATTGGCATTGTAAGTCTATAACTAGGGAACTATCTCTGCAATTACATTCTCTCCAGAGTTAAACATTATAGTAAGTCAGTTCCTCGGGGTATGCAGCTCATTCATTGCACAAAATTCTGAAGCCGGCAGCACAAAATTACTCTATTTCTGGTTTCTTCAAGCAAAACTTCACAGAAAACGTCCATGCACAGCGTCATATGTTTCATAAAAATTAAAACAAGATTAGCCTTTGACTCATCAAACCATAATTCCAGAACATGCTTTGTGTATTTGCTTCGGATTCATTGATATCAACAAATACAATTTTAATTGACTAAAAGTTACTTAAAAATGCCACCAGAGTATACGGAGATTTCAAAATTTAACAATGTGGCTCTGCAAGTCGGAAGTTCGCGAATTCTTTTTCTGATGGGATGATGGATTTTGTTTACAGATCTGATCCTTTCGGCAGCACTATACCGTAACATGATTACCAAGAATATATCTTACGACAGTAAAGGCGAAAAGTAAGTAGGGATGGACATTTCTACTGCTATTAATGCAGCTGTCTAGAAAAGGTGGGAACATTAACCTCCCACAATGTTTTGTGCCTCCATGGCCAATAAAACCTGCACTTTTACCTTTTAACATTTAATAGTAAACTCTTAATGCAGTGATGCATATTCAACTCTATACGGGTTAGCGCGCGCGACAGGCAGACTTCTCTGCGAGCGGGTTACTTGTCTTCCACTATCAGGACGCACCGAAGATGGGGAGATGTACAAAGGCTGTCCATGCATAAATAAATCAGGAAATTTGCCTCTATAATTTTATCTAGAAATAGGTCTAATTGATCTTCACATACTACGCCATTGACAAGGACTTCCTTAATTTTTACAATTTTATTTCTTAAATGTAACCAAATATTCTTAAATTTGAAGCAAAAGTTACTACGATTTTGTATTTTATATACATATAAATATAATCTGTAATGAAAACTATAATAAACAGCGGAATATCAGCACCATATTTCGAATAAAACTGATTCCCTTCTAAGTTATTTTATGCATTTATGTTGCCACGAAATGTTCTACGAAGATATTTTTCTCGTTTGTTTGAG
This sequence comes from Periplaneta americana, assembly GCF_040183065.1. NCBI lineage: Eukaryota > Metazoa > Arthropoda > Insecta > Blattodea > Blattidae > Periplaneta > Periplaneta americana. The sequence continues at coordinate 71,724,750 of NC_091129.1, read as the reverse complement.
ATCAAGTGTACAATCTCAATTAAAAGAATAGTCTACATCTCGAAATGGATAGGTTTATACAACTTAAGTCGAACATACAAGATCATTCAATTAGTTCATGCTAGATCTCGTTCTCGCATTAAAATATTGTAATTTTGTGTCTTGTTTCTGTCAAATGTCGAAACTACATAACAAAGCCAAAAGTAAGGGCCAAACTCTTCGATGATGGTAAAAGTTCTATGCTTAGTCTAACTTCTTCAGATAACATTTTACGAGAAGTAATAAGGGTAGCGTGAGACGGAAATCTAAGAAGTAATTCTGGCGAAATTGCATCTGAAAAATTTATTTTCGCATAACAATATAACTATTACAATGGGAATTGTTGTTATAGCCAGTGCCTGCGTTTTTGGCGCGTGTCCTTGAGTAAAAATCCAGTCAGCGAGCACTTGCTGCCAGTGCAGCTGAGAACGATACCACCCAACACGTCACGTCAGCAATCTGCCCTCTGCGTCGAAGGCAAGACACTCGCACTTCGCGTTTCTAGGGTGTGTTTTTGAGTACACTATCCAGTCAATGGCATCTGTTGCTACTTCGGCTGAGAGTGGTACCACCTCCTAAACAGATGTGATGTCAGCAATCTGTCAATCACAGTTGTCAGCTTCCTCGCCCACATTTTGTTGCAAAGATAAGGTACTCGCTCGCAAGTTCTCATTACTTATTTCACACGCCAGAATCGATAGCACTGACTGTACACTCTAGCAGTTGGAAAATTGTACTTTATGTTTAAGTTATTCATTCGGTATTGTAATGCACAAGTAACTTTTCGTTAGTTATTCAAAATCACAAAATATAATAGCTTCTGATGTGAAATAATGTTACTGCATTCATTAAAAACGTATAAAGAAAAGCGTAAAGAATTACTGTAACTCGACTCCATTTAATGTTAATTTCGTTCACCCTTGTCTTTTAGTCACTGCTACCTGTACAGCAATATACTCTGCAGCAGGAAGACTTGCAGTTGGACCTTTACGCATGTTCTCCATCTCTTTCCAATAGATATTACGTCATATGGATTGCAAATTGAGTGGCAGACGATTGTTTTGCATTTCTGCACAATCTCGTAAGCTGATTCATTGCTAAGTAAGACCTTAACATTGCACTGAATTGAAATCAGTGGGATAAACATTATGCCACTGTCACATTGTGCCGTTTACGACAGCCAAAATCACTATAGAAAAACGAAGGGAGTGAGATAAAATATTTTAGGGGCCCCCGAAAAATGAAGAGTTTTCTGCAAAATGGACATCTGTATAAAAAAGAAGGGACGCAATCAACACAACTACAGGTAAGCTGAAGTAGGTTATGTTTCCAAAGAATAAAACTTGTAACAGTTGTATACTTTACTATTAAATAATAAACTGTTGTAATATTGTTTTTTTAAGTTGGTTATTTAATGTATCAACTACTAGGTAATTTAGCGTCAATAGAATTGGTGATAGCGAGATGGTAATTGGTGAGATGAGGTCGATTATTCTCCATAGATTACCTGACATTCGTCTTACGGTTGTAGAAAACCTCGGAAAAAAGCCAACCAAGTAGACATAGTAGATAATATTATGTAACAGCAATATCTGAATAGTAGCATTTATATTGCAAGATATATTTAACGTCCAGTTAATTACATGTAAGCACCTATCAGAGATTCAGAAATTACTTGAAATTTAAATAACATAGCCTATTGTCTCACAGGGTAAAGCAGGATTAAATTAATTAATTAAAATTAATGACATATAACTGATTTTAATAATATTTTTTCTCTCCTTGTGTATGAGTAATGAGGAGGCCTACTCTCCATGTAAATTTAGTATCTTCATTTTCAGCAAGAATATGTTCGGAACATTCCGAAGCTTATGAAAAAAGCATGCTGCAAATTATTTTAAAATATTCACCACAAAAACCATGTATATAATTGCAATGAATACTGTAAAATAGTAAAATATGTAGTTGTCATTAAATCTATAATATTATAAGGATTAATAATATAATAGGGTTATTCTAAAAGATGGACCCAATTTCATTAATTTGTATTTAATGAAGTATAAATTCGACAGGAGCAGTCTACATACTAATAAAAAGAGGAAATATCCAAGTTTTTTTTTTAACACAGGTTATAATTGTTCAATGTGCCCCCCCCCTGCTGCACCGCAAATATCTAAGCGTTAGCCAAACGCGTCCCACACGCGAAGAAGCATATCTTGTGTTGCTGAGTGACACGGTTCCGCAGTTCGGCTAGAGTTGATGGTAGAGGTGGGACGTAAAAAGACTCCTTAATATAGCCCCACAAGAAAAAGTCACATGGGGTGAGATCAGGAGATCTCGGTGGCCAAAAGTGTAGAGCCAGATCTTGATTTTCCACGCGACCTATCCATCGTTGAGGAAAGGATTGATTTAAAAATCCTCGGACATCACGGTGCCAATGATGCGGAGCTCCATCCTGTTGGAAAATGAAGTCTTGTGAATCTTCGGTAAATTGAGGAAAACGCCATTTTTCCAACATGTCCAGGTACGTTATTCCACTTACAGTGCTTTCCGCAAAACAGAATGGTCCTAGTTTGTGGTTCAATGCCGAATCGGAGACGAAACGCCCGCTGCACTGTAACTGCCGGCTCACTTCGTGCAAACTCAAGAACGCAGAAAACCTTATGCTGCATACTGTAGTAGCCATCTTACTCACAACTGACACGAAATGCCTGCCTATTGGCGCGAGTACCCTAGCGTTCATTTACGCAACTATCACCGCCCAAGAGGTGAAAAAAAAAAAACTTTGGAACTTACTCTTTCGCTCGGTATGTAGACTGTTCATGTCCAAGCTGTATGTCGTGAAATAAAATTAATGACATTAGGTCCATCTTTTAGAATAATCCTGTATATTGTTATGTGCGAATATAACTATTCCTATAACATTAACTTGTTTATTTTATTTAGTGATAATCCGTTTTAGAGTAATAAATTTGCTCCTCACAAGTTACGTCTTTCTCCGCACCGAGTACCGGTACCCGTTCCGAAATCCGTGGTGAAACAAAAAATGGGAGAAATTCAAATGCCTATTATAACAACACTAAGCCATGGCCGAATGATAATGTTATCAGTAGTCAGGCAATGAATGTAATTTCTGTGACCACGCTCAATGACCACTGCTCCCTTCGTTACGGGCATGAGGGCGCCGAGTTTCATATAAAATTATCCGTCCCGCGCTTCCTCTTTCAGTAATATCCCGACATCAAGATCAGTTACAATCCTATGCAACTAATCGTTTTATTTGTAATCAAGAGTTCTGTAATATTAAAGTGATTATAGACATGTACGATACACTTTGAGTGGCAATAGTAGAATATGTGTTTGAGTGATGAGGGGGAATTAGCTTACTCTATGATTGTTCATAGTATAATTTAAGGTTCTCAAGGAATAACAACTCAAAAAAGTCAATAACATTAAATGAAATCTTCAGAAAAATTTTGCAGACAGACGTCTCTAAGGCACAACGTTTCGATTGAAGGTGTAGATTTTGTAACACAGCAGAGACCTTTGCGAGGAAAAGAGCGTGTGAACAACAAACCTACATGCTACAGTTTTTCCGAGGATGATCAGCGAACGGTAGTCCAAAGTACAAAGCAAGAAATGAATTTAACATATCTCTTAAACTACTCGTATGCAGGATATATGCAAATTGGTGTCAAATATTTTGTGGACGTATTTCTAACAACACATTGAAATATATTCATATAAATATGGTCCTGATATTGCTATCGAAGAAGCGCACAGTACAAACAACACTATTAAGCAAATTATATAAAAAAAAGTAATACAAAAATTACTCAAAGTGAACTCTACTGCTTCGATGCATCCCTTGAACCTGGATCCAAGCTTTGACATACTCTTACGAAAATACCTCGAGTGTTTCGTATTTGTTCGAATCCATGTAGGATTCGCTCACTCAGGACGTCAACATTGAACTATGGTTTTCAAATTTCTTCAGAGATAAAAAAAAATCAACTGGATTTAAATCTGGCGATCGGACAGGTCATTCAATGGATCCCCCTCGACCAAACAATCTTTGCGAGAAACGGCGATTCAGATGACGACGAACTCTAAGACTGAAATGAGCTGGAGCGTCACCATGTATTGTAGGTACCACATTCGGAGAATAACGTCGAGAAGCAAGTCAACGTAAGTCTAAACTCCTTACTAACTCTGAAACTAAGCATTTTCAGGACTATGCTTATATGGAAGTTTTTCAATGTTTTATTGTTAAGAAACATCTTCAAAACATTTTACATCAATTTTCGTACACTCTGTACATAGTATTCAGTACCGTATCTGTAGGATGACTTAAGGGTAATGCAGTGGTAATGAAATGAGAGGACAAGCAAATAATTTGAAGAGAAATTAGCCTAACAATATTTACGTCCACTATAAATCTTGCACAGCCTTCCGTATAAAATCTCCGTGGTTTTATTTTTAAAAATTCCTATTAGCTATAAGCTATCTGAGCCTTTACAGTACTTTTTTGTGGTACAGGCAATTATGAAATATTTCGAGATTTATTACACCTGTTTGAAAGTTTATATCGCATTAATAGAAGGAACTTTATCGTCGAATTCACATTTCCATTCGAATCATTGAAACGGAAAACACATAATAATGTTCTATGTATAACAAATACCAATGTTCTGTGTACAACAAAAAGAGAATTGAAAATATCTCTCATAGTTTAGCCATCCCTAAATTGCCATAAGGTATGCAGAACAATGAAGCTTGTTCAGTTTATTTCACACGTTTTATTTTAAATATAACAATATCCAACGCTTTAGAAATAAATGTACACTTAATAATCATTTCTCATATAAAATTGAGCGCTTTTGTTACGGATTATTTCCATTCTCAGTGCAGCTTTTTGTCACAAAGATCTACATTAGCAAGTTGAAAGAGGAATTATAATTGCATACGACAGATGGTAGCACAAGTCTTTCACGTGTAATACATATGACAGGTGCAAACTTTCTCTTCACTAATTCATATTTTATCAGATCCGAGCACAAAGACCGTTATTCGGAGCACCTTAATTCAAGCATTCAAATTAAACAGTGTGTAAAACGAATTACTGCGCGTATGTATGATGACAGTTGCATTTGTTGAAGGGTACAACACCTTTCAAATACCTCATCACCTGGAGATAAGCATGGAACTCAATTCAAAATATAAACTCTTTGTTACTCATCTCTATGTAAATACAAGAATAAAGACATGAACTTTATGTAAGCAAAACATGTGAACTACATTCTTATTAATACCGAGAAATATAGAATGTATTTCTAACTGCATGAAGTAAAAAAGGAAAGTACCATGATGTTGCAAAAATTATATTTCTAGATTTTCGTAAAATAAAGTTTCCTATATCTAGGCTGCAGGCTTGTCCAAAGCAATAGGTAGCGCCGAATCACTGCTGAATGCAGCCCGCAACACTTCAGTCTAGATTTGAGGAGTGGGGATGAAGAGGTAGCTGATACAAATCACAAACTGTGTCAAAGGTGTATTACGTCATTTAGCTGTTACCAATGGCTGTTTATTTATCGAAATATAAGCATAAATAATATATATTTACACAAAATTATTCCTTGAAATATTCCCCCACAGTTACGTTTATTAATACGACACAATCAACATTTGTTTTAAAATGAATACAATGCATGTTACTCTCTTCAGTGAGCCAATGTATGCTTCTTATGTAGCATTTGATATACTAGTGAACTATTACCACAGTCTAGTATATAGTCACGAAGCTTGAGTTTTGAGGGTGCTAGGAACAGTAGACTGTGCGGTACTATTTCGCATTGTCTGTAATGAGGCGATAGTAGCGATCCTAGTGGTTAGCAACTATCTATGGATGCATATTTACTACGTATTGAGCTTCGTGACTGTGCTATTACTGTATTAACTAATTATTAATTACGCCGTTCCTACATCAATTCAATCAATAATTCACTTTAAAGAAAATAGTTTATATTCTGTTTTAACAATGAATAATATTATGTTTAACCGTTACTGTTCTCTAACATTCTTCATTTACTCGAAAAAAAACAACTTGAAAATCTGGTATTGTTTCTGATGTAGCCACACATAGGTAATACGTGCCAAGAGGTTCCTGTCCATCACACGTATCCTGTAGCTTAATTTTGCAATGTTCATCAATCATCACATTTATAGGCTGACACATACTTAGATTCCACGGAACAAGCGAAGGAACTATAATAATGATAATGAAAATGAGAATATTAATATTAATAACAATAGTAATAGTAATAATAGTAATAGTAATAATAATAATAATAATAATAATAATAATAATAATAATAATAATAATAATAGCGTTTGTTTGGGCGCTAGAGTGGAACCTTGCTCACGTGGTACAGTGACATCATTTTATTTTTACTTCAATTTTTATTGTACATGAGTTTTTTAATGCACTTCACCCCCACACATTCTACTAGTAAACATCCACCCGTCTTCCACACAGAACCAAGGCCGTATATGTCAGCGGTCATCAAAACACTGCATGCTCGGACTAGCGTCTCTTACCCGCGGACAAGACACAGCCCTAGCGTGCAATCGTCGCTGCTGTCTCTCTATCCCTTGTGCGCGACGGAGCAGAGTTCTTTACCCTCCATGCACTCTACCCATTTCAGCGAGTGCTGACGACCACTGGTATATGCAGTCAGAGTCGTAAGGTCACAGTAAACAGTACTGAGTGAGTGCAGTACGTTCCAGAAATATGTTCGCATTTTTCAGTGACGAAAGAGCTTTCAATATTTTCGCACAGGTACTGTCGTCCGTTTGCCTACGTCGCATCCCGGTTTCCCCCACTCGCTTCTACTCTCCCTTCTGAAAAGGCTAGTGGCTGGACTGTCTTAGCTCTTTTCTGAAAACATTAATTTCTGTTAGGAATTGAACGTCTACGTAATATTACGCAACTGTTTAAAATAACTTAAAAGGGTCTCGTTAAGTAATTAACTGTCACGTGATTTCCCCCCTTTCTACGACCCTGCGAAATAACCATTTGGACGGACAGTAGATAGCATGTCTGAGTAATTTTATCTTTTTGGATCGGGAAGAAGAAAAGATTGAATTTACAGTACGTAAGGTGCTCTTTTACAGCGTAGGAACAGAATTATTCCAACATGAATTACTGATACGAAGGATGAAACTTGTAATTGAAATTAGGTACAACAGTCTATGGTGTGATAATATGCACAAAAGAACTGAAGCCTGTATCGAAATGAACGGCCACCATTTTCAAAAATGTGTTTAAATATCTATATTATGATTATTTTTCAATTTAACTTCATTCTCTATATTGTACGCTAATGTGCTGTAGACAGTATAGGCCTACTATACACAGCGTAATGAATACGTCAGCATGGATATCTCAGTTCGTGAATAAAAACACTTATTGTTAATATTCTACTGTCTTTTGATTAGCAGAAACCTAATGAAAATTATCAAACTCAAAATCGCGATAGCCTATTTCCTAGTTTACGTACGTGGATGAACTACTTTTCTTCCCTCCCATACCTAGTAAAGTGATTTGTTTGTATTTTACGCCAGTATCGTCGAACTCCAGTCTTGAAGATGATAGCAAACGGTGTTTCCGGTTCTCAACCGTTAATCCAATGATATAGCTAGGTTAATATTAGAAATGTTAGTAAAAATAAAATGATGTCCCGGTATAAGTTTCATTCATTTGGGTTTTGTTATTGCGGAAATATAAGGTTTTAAAATTGGGCCATTCATTTTTAAACACGGTGTATAATAGCTCGAGTGGTCGACTTCCGTAGCCCTTTCTGCAGAAAAAATATAATCATGTAATATAGTATTCAAGTTTCGACACTATTAGCAGAATTTGCCTTTTTCTTTCTTCTTAAATTCGCAGAACATTACAAAACTCTCTTCGAAAATTTCATACTGATGTTCAACATACCCCAATGTCAGCAATAAATTTTCCTTCTACCGAACACATAAACTCGCCTTCTTCCATAATGCCTCGTAAAGAATTCTCCACCACACCAGAAAGAAAAATTAGTCTCCGCCCACAACGATTGAAAAAAAAAATGTTCCAAGTGAGAGAAGAGAAGAGGAGAGGAGAGGAGGAAAAATTGTAAGAAGAGGAAGAAATGAGAAACATGAATCCGACATTAAGGCCGAAGAGTTGGCAGCAGTTGTCTACAATTCTGAGAGGCTTCACTTTTCATTATTCAGGAACTTTACCCCGAGGGAAAGAGTGTTTAAATGCGTTACACCTCATTCTTATTAGTGCAGCGATTCTCTGATAAAAGTCTCCCACGTCAGCACCTGTTCCACGGAAGTGACAGTCTCGGCTAAGAATTTTATGAACTTATCTGTCATTCTTTACCGTTTAATTACCACGGCGCTCTATCTCCTTCAGACGAATACGTGCTTCTGAAATGATGAAGTAAGGGTTTAGATAAAAAGAGGGACATGTGCATCAGTAACGAAAGAAAAGAAGCAGGAAATAAGAAAGGCATAGATGGATGGGTAAATGAATTAATTAATAATGAATGAAACATGAATTAATGAAGGAATTAAGGAATAAATTAATAAACGAAATAAAATACGTAAAAAGAACAAAAACAATTGACGACTGGACATAAAAATGGCTCTAAGTGTCTATCTTTGAAAATTAGTTTTTTTTTTTTTTTTTTTAAATCTATGTCCCTGGGCTCAATCCACTAAGAAAGATAATGTCCCATTATAATTTTATTTAGAACCTAACATCTCCCACAGATGTGCAAAATGTATAGTACATTACTATACTGCGTTCCACAATGTCTGCCAGGTAAAGTAAACATTGCAGATAGAGGAAAGGAGAAAGATAATTGCTACTCAACCAATGGCAGAAGTCACATCCCACGCTTATCTTCAAGTTAGTCGGTCTGAAGTGTTCTATCTCGAGTTATCTCGAGCACGACTGTCCCATTCGCACAGAAATCAGCAAAATTTTGTGTAGCCTAATTGCATTCCAAGAAGCAATGCTATAACCTCCAAATCAGCATATATAAATCATTCGTGCTTTGAATATTATTATCATTAAAGCACACTTTGAAAAATACACGTATTACACAGAATACTAATACTACGGAAATCTCCTGGTAAACTGAAGTGATTTCGTACGGCGAACCTGTTTCTCTCTCTCCAAGTGTAACCGAAAAGGGCAATAAAACAGTTTCCGCTTCTAGAAGCGATTTTGACAATGCAATATAAACTACAGTAATGTCATTAAAGCTCACAGTTAAAGAAACACATCTCAAGTAAAATCAGGTAAACTCAAGCGAATTCATATCGCGAACCTGTTTTACTCCCTCCAAATATATTCGTAAATGGGCAATAAAATAATTTGTCTCTACAAGTGCTTCTAAAATGGTGGCCTACTTATATTAATATTGTTTTCACATGATCGGTCATCTCCAGACTTCGTCCTAGGGACATAGAGTAACCAGTATGAGGTTTAGAGTACACGGAGTATAAATGACGTCATGACCCGTGTGCTGCACAGCACAGGTGGGTCCGTAATGTGCATTACCGTTGTGTGTATCCCTGCTTGGCTGCGGTACGTGTAACAGGCTTCGGCGTAGGGACACCTGACTGAAGGTTACAACTCACGTTAATACTTTAATAGTAGACATTTATTGTCTACACTAGGAATGTACTGTATGTACTGCATCTGTACAAAGTGAAATATATTTTGTGCCGCACTGTGACGGACTGTTTACATGTTAAGACACGAAGTAACGGCGCTCTTCATCTCCCATTCCACTCGACCAACAGAACACTATCGTCCGTGCGTTCTGAACTTCATGCGTTTCTGTGCACAGGACCGAAGCCTGGTCATCACATTTGTAAAACAAAATTGTTACACACGAAATACGGTGATTTTTTTTAAATAAAATTAATAGAAAATTCATTATATTGTGCATCTCGAAAACCAGAATTGATGGAAAATTTTGCTTGTTATTTTTGAATTCAGGAGGTCGAAATTAGTAAGAATTTGTTACATTTATGTCTGGCGCAAAATGACTGTTGACCAGTGTAATCCTTAAAAGAGCAGGAACGAAACTGGACCAAATGCCTCATCCTGAATATAAATCGATGATAATTGTAACAGACCTTTTGGTCAGGTGATTATCATGTAACAAGTTATCCTCTTAAGAGAACACAAAACATATCTAATCCCTATACGAGGGAAATAAATTCTCGTTTACTTCCTAGAATAGAACTAGGCCCATTACGTTTGTAATGTTACGAACACACCACCACTTGAAGAAGCGAAGAATTGAACTAAACTACGCTGAATTAAAGTAACTTAGTTTTAAAATGTATATCTGTACTTTACAATTCAAATACTGTAGCCGTACTCAATAGGTTGAGTCATTTGCTCTTAAATAAATTTTGTTTTTATTTCTTACATGACAATGTAGTACAATTGTTGACTTTTGACAGACACGCTTGCTAATAAATGTGGTTGCCAACTACAAGCTGCTAGATTGTGAATGTGATTTCGGAATGGAAATGTTTCATTTCGAGCGTGACCCAATTTTATCTCCATTTAACATGACACAGCACGCTAAATACTAAATGTACTGGTTAAAACCTTGTTCAATGTCATCATTTGTTAATACCGTGCATTTAAGCACCTCATTATGCACATTCTAATCTAAAAGGAAACTGTGAATTTATATGGGTCTGGTTTCAAAGAACTACAAACATATGACAGTTTATCATATTTCTGTTTATTTTGCATTACACCATACCAAATGCATAAAGCTGCAGTTATGGAAATTGAAGTCGCAGTGATATAACAGCATATGAATTCCAACACAATATACGCTAAATCAATACTTGTTTTCGTGTATGAACTTTTATATACCAACCTAAAGGGAAAAAGCGAACTCTAGCGCTAAATCAATCTAAGAGAACTATTATGCTTATACTCAGTTAGGTGCATCCCCAACTCACACCAGCTGACTACGCTAATGTTCTGTGAATATCCAGGTTCCGAAGCAGGTAAGCTCGTCCCTAGACCAGTCACTTCAGCTCGTCGCCAACCAGCGATCTTTGTAATCCTTCGCAATGGTAATAGAATAAAGATCGAATGCAATGATTTTGATACCTAATGTGGGGAAAAGAGAGAACTGCGAGAAAAATCCTAATTGCGACCTTGTATTTGACAGATGTCACTATGGATTTTTCAACGACAAATACCGACTCTGACTGGAACTCGAATAGAACCCAAACCGCCTGCATAACAGGTCTAAGTCTACAACATTCAGCCACAGCAAGGTCAATCTGTTATGTTCGCTGCACTCCATGGGAAGAAAAAAAAATATGGTTTATTTAATGACGCTCACAACTGCAGAGGTTATATCAGTGTCGCCGGTGTGCCGGAATTTTGGCCCGCAGGAGTTCTTTTACACGTCAGTAAATCTACTGGCATGAGCCTGTCGCATTTAAACACACTTAAATACCATCGACCTGGGCCGGGATCGAACTCGCAACCTCGAGCACAGAAGGCCAGTGCTATACCGACTACGCTACCAGGGCGACTCCATGGGAAGAAGGAGAAGTTAAAATGAAAGAAGACTATGGATGACTACAGCTCGGAGATAACACTAAACGAAGCTTAGAAAATTATCAGATGTTCATAAAACCTACTGACTCTTTATACAGAGTGTTTCAGAAACCAATACACAAACAAGGAGGACAACATGCGGTCGGCGACTCGTCATTATCCCGCTACACAAAGATCAAGTGATATTGATAAAAAAAAATGTTTAAGGCAAACACATCTTTATTGTTTCTTAAATTACACATTGTTCAAGTTGTCCCTCATTTGTCTACAACCAAAACTTACAGCGTACCATGGATTGTCTCACTCTTTCTAATATCCTTGGAATATCACGGACAGTTTAGACCTATGCTGCTGCCATGATTCTGTGACGAATATCTTTCTCGTCTTTACTGCCGTGGTGAAAACCCAAGTGTCCATGTGGTCCGAAACAAATGTTCAAACAGGTAAAATCTGGTGATCTTGGTGTCCAAGCAACTGGTCCAGCGCGACCAATCCATCGGTTGGGGAATGTAGCAATCAGAAAATGACGAACATTAACGCGTCAATGAGCTGAATGACAATTGTGCTGGTACCACATATGTCGTCTCACCGACAAAGGCACATCTTCAAGCAAGAGAGGTAGAGTTTCCTGAAGAAAGTGGAGGTAAATGTCACAGTTCAGTTTAGAAAAATGGTACCAATCTGTGACAGAAAAAAAAACTTATTGATAACTGCCGAAGTGACCAGCGTAAATATTATTTGCTCACTTTCAGACGCTACGCTGGTAACTTGGTCGTCGCGTAGAGGAATAACGAAGAGTCGCCGATCCCATGTTGCTTGACAAAAACTGTTTGCCTTGACCTCTCCAATTATCCCTTACAGTTTCTGCATTGGATTCTGAAACACCTGTACAAGTAGGTACCGCCAACTGAGCGACCTATATTAGAACGTGCATTTGGTAGTGGACATTATTCAAACAGGAAGGTTACAATTTGGTTGGACATTTCCATCTGGTAGTCTATAACCTACAAACTTCTACTGTATTTTGTGGAGTATTTTTATGATGTGAAATGATATGAAGTGATGAGAAAGACAAGGTTGAATTAATATTTTGTGAACTAAATTTATAGGGACGATAGTAATTAGAAGCCTCCGGGAAGAATATGTATAATTCTATTCAAAACCAGTGATCGAACACGAGTAGCAAAATTAAAAGCACGTGCTCTGGTAATAAACTACTAGAGGTACCAAGGAGCACATTTTCTTCCAATACAAATGCCAACTCAGCAGTACTAGAAAACTTCTAGAGATTAAATAAACGTTAATAAAATCAAGATCGTTCATTAGAGAGACGTGTGGTAAAATTCCACATAACACGACAGCTGTAATAGAGGTAAAATTCTAATCCTCAATTATTGTAACATCTACATCGCGACAAAGCTGCTCTCTGTTACGTACGCGTTGTAATTATCATTTAGCCTACTGATTTTAACATTTAGTTTTATTATCCACGTGAAACCATAGTGAGAGGCCGAAAATTAATCTCTAAAATCCAATTATATAGTTGTGCAAGAGTGATAAGTAGTTCAGGCTCACAAGTAAATGCACAATGATGCTGTAGAGCAGCGGTGGCGAAAATGTAATCGTGCGCCGAGCCACTGTGTAACCTACAACGTGCATAGCACCTATGGAAGGAGGCGGACACCCGAAGGTGAAGTGAAGCAATTGTTTGACTTATTAACGGATTTTCATTTTCCTTACGTCAAGCACTTAAATATAATTTTATACAGTACAAGGCTACAAACTAATGTTTAGTACGTGTAATGAAGAAAGAAATTAATAATAAATGAGCAATATCACAACCTAAAATTAACTGTCTTCAGAATGTCTCTGCGACAATGTTTCAAAATCAGGAATTATGTCACTTACTGCCAGTCGTAGTTGATCACGAAGGTATTTGTCTGTCAGTCGTGATCTAACTTTGGTTTTTACTATTTTAATTGTTGAAAATAATTTTTCACAAACGTAAGTTGTAGCGAACATGGCTTCAACAGAGCAAGCGAAAAACGAAGCTTCGGATATTTATTTTTTGGCAAAGATTTGAAAGTTCAACAATTGTAAAGTCCTTACATCTAGCTTTCATTTGACATCACATAGTAAATCAGTAGGTTCAAATTGAAGAGCTAACCGCATTATTCGTTCATCTGTTGAAAAAGGGTTGACGTAAAGAGATGATGATGATGATGATTATGATAACACAACCTTTTAATGTTTCATCAGTAACATGTAGTATAATGCCGTTTTATATTATACAACCGTTTTCCTCATAATACTTGTGAACAAATCATACATTTAATATTCTCATCATATTGACAGCAAAAAAATGCGTCCTCCCATCCTACTTGGAACTTTCGTACATGGTCTCGAGAGAGAGAGAGAGAGATATATATGCCACTCGCAGGTCAGAGACAAATACAAATAGAACGGAGTTTGACTCCAGTGAGTGAGAGGGTGGGGGTTGGCGGAGGTTAGAAGCAAGCGAAATGCACAGCTATCACTGCGAGCCACAATGTCTCGCGAGTCATGTTCTTGCCACGGCTGCTGTAGAGTAATGAGAAAGAAGTATAGCAAATATTAATATTATCATCTAATTTTTAATAACCACACAAGATACTTATCAATGAAGTTATAAACCAAAATAATGGCGAGTAAAGGTAAAAAGTGTGAACGCTCCACTCTCTTTCTATACAGGTTTGAGGCAGTTTTCGCTCAGGCGAATTAGCGAAACAGAAGAGCAATGAACGTTATAAACGATTCACAATTTAACAGCTGAAATACTTTTCATGACGTTTAATTAAGTTCAGTGAAAAAAATATTAGCAATATCGTCAATCATCACCACTATCACCATCATCAACATCATCAGCAGCAGCAGCAGCTGATCGCTAAACGATTCACAAATCAATAGCTGATCAACTTGTCATACCGTGTAAATAATATGTTCAGGAAGGAAAATATTACATTCTTATTACTGTAATTATTTCACGATTTTCATGTATAATACTAGAGGTGTGATTTTATGGTGATTATTTTACCCCGATTTCGGTGATTAAAATGACTTGATTTCGGTGAATATTTCGTAAAAAAAACAGGCAATTTCGTACATACAGTATTTCGCATCCTAAAGAAACTAAAAATAAATAATGAAATAACATTTTTGAATTATCATTAAAACAATTCCTTTGGAACTAAAAGAAAATGTTTTGAATTGTTAAATAAATCTATAATTCAATTTCATTCGACTGTGAGGGAGTGACGGCACTGCCTTCTTGATCTCACGAAGGCATTTGTTGCGGGAAAGAGAAATGACAATTGCGCTGCTCCCTGGAAGTTGTTCCTGAAACTAGTGCACTTAGTTGCCAGATATCACACTATGTAATGCTGAACGATCAAATATATAGAAATGTTCATGTATATTTTATTACGAAGAAAATTTTCACATTTTATTCGAAAGAAATGGTAATTTTTCGTGTGTAATCTCCATGAAATCCGATTTGTTTTTGTGTACATATAGTGATTATGAAGTAATTTCGTGAATTTATGAAAATTTCGTTAAAATTCGCGGATATATTTCAATTAATTTTGAACTGTAATTAAGACATTTGCGTTTCCCTTGTATAAAATTAAGTTTCAATACATTTCCTGTATATCGTTAATAGCAAAAAATCACACCCAATTATAAGAAATTAATTTATATACATTGATAATGAAGTCTTCTCTCTACCAAGATGTGAATCTGAATAAAGAGGTTGCAAAGACACAAGATTTTTTACTCCAAAAATAAAATGATTTATTTATATACCAAAAAGCTTTCCCACATAAGGATAGATATCTCACTGAAAGATCTTTCTTTGTGGTGCTCGTGCTGCTGAAAAGTTGACTACCAAATCTAATACAGTTTCAATAAACGGAAAACAAACAAAATTCTTAGTGATAATTAGGGCCGTGACATCGGTATATTTGTATTAGATTGAAAGTGAACACACGACACCGAACAGAATGTAGTCGACGTGTTTCAAGTACAGGCAGCGGAAGCGAATTTGACACACGCCTAAGCAGGCACGTTCCGTGTTTTGTATACGATTATCGCATATTATAAAATCAAGACAATACAATCATTATATATAAGGATTAATATCGGAAAGTTCTAAAATGCTGGTGAGGTTAAGAATAATTGTTGTAAATTATACTTAAATTGTCACAAATGTGGTAAAACATAAGTCTGAAAAGATGTTTTTTTGTAATATTTAGACTTTTGCATTACAGTTTTAGAAAGCCGAAAACGTATATGGCGTACAATTTAGCTTTCCCTATATTTAACTGTTACATTAATTTATTTATCACACTTATTCCGTACCTTACTTTTCTTGCATGTTGTTTGCCTGGTTTCGGTTCCTATTGCAATAAACAACAACTTTCATTTTCAAAGTTTCAAATGAAAATGACCGCAGAGTGTCGGATAGTATAACCTTGTATACGAAAAAACTGCGTTCAACATCGGCTGAAACCACATATAAAATATTTCACATCATCCATTTCTACATCGAGTTGATAACAATCGCACTTGTCATCTGACAAAACTCTAGTAATTTTGCATAATGAATTGAAACCAACGATTTTTTGTTTTACTGTGTTCATTTTCGCACACACCTTTCTGCTTATATCATCTTACAGATCATTCACTTTTGAGATGAGATTATTTACTATCGAAATTTTCTCCACCAATATTTCACACCAGTCTTTTCGAGATATTTGATTGTAGAGGGGATAAATCCAAAATGAGATGAACTATATTCACACTGTTTTTTAATATTTATGTCATCAAGAAGAGTTTGGTCATTACTTATGAAGCTGCATCGTTTCCGTCAAACATCTGTATGACTCCTTTTACTCTTATATACAATGATTGTATTGTCTTGATTTTATAATACGCAATAATCGTATATAAAACACGGAAAATGCTTGTTTAGGTGTGTGTGTCAAATTCGCTTCCGCTGCCTGTACTTGAAAACACGTCCGGCGTCTTGTGTTCACCTTTAATCGACCTGAAACTAATACAAATATACCGACGTCACGGCATTAGTGATAATGTTAAAGCTAAAGACAGAACTTTATATCGAAAGTATACGAAATCATTCGCCAAGTGCGAGCTGATATTTAACACTTTAAATGTGTCAATTGACATCCATACCCAGTGTCAGAACGTGTTACCAAAACTGGTATTTTGTTGTTAAATATTACCAAATTACCAAGACATGAAATAAAATAAGTTTACGTTCTTAAATAAAGATCTTAAATAATTATATTTATTGTTAAAAAGATTATCTCCATATGTTGGCTACAGAAGCAAAGTAACAAAACATTGTGTTATGTTAGTGACAGTATGTACAAACACGGAATTAAAATTAGGACCGAGTCTTGATGGGAGTCACCTTTATGTAGGCAACAATTTCGCACGAATTGAATTGAATTGAAAGAGGAGAAGCGGGATGAGAAATTTAAAAGATACGCAAAACGCGTCCTCGCAAAGGGTTCGGGGCTGAAAGAAACTGAATTTGTGAGCTCCAAGCCTGTTGGCCACTTGTCTCATTCCGGGTTACGCTGTTCTACTGAAGGAGCTCCAGAAAATTTTGAAGAGGAAAAGACGAAAATGGACATAACCTCTTAGGTGTCACATACGCGAGGGATTTCGCACGACTTCCAGAAGTAACTTATTTACAGGGGCCCTTGTTTACTGCACATGCGCAGAGTGTTGTAAGCGATACATACAATAAGGGGGTTTCAAATTTTATTTTCATATCTATACACTTTATATTGCAAAAAAATAAAACTAGTATATGAGCCGTTTAAAAATTCGTTTAACTGGCCGCGTGCTGGTACGGTGAATTAAAAACTAAAACATTCATGTTCCACAAAATACAATAACACATCTATTTACGCTGTTAGTTCCGTATTCATTAGTTCCTCGATTGATAAAGTTGAACTATTGCCAATTTAATAAAATTATTCTGTAATTAAAGCAGCGATTTGGTATTCCATTAGCTGAGCACCAGTGTTGTGCTATTTTTTTCGGTCCTATGTTACTCCAAAAAAAAAGTATTCGCAAAGTTTCGTATCAGGACTACGGTGAAAATTCAACGAATATAATCTGGTTTTCATGTGGTACAAACACTACAACAATAGCCAAATGAATGTGAATCAGGTGATTAATACATAGTAGACCTAGATTAGTAGTTGCTGATGGTTACCGAGTAGAAAACAAAAAGTGATTGTTCGAAGACATACAAGTCCCGTAGCATTCTTATGCCCATAGAAAAGCAGGAGATAGGAATCATATTTTAACTGGTTTATTTTACGACGCTTTATCAACTGCGATGGTTATCTAGCATCTAAGTGAAATAAAGATGATAATGCCAGCGAAATGAGTCCAGGATTCAGCGCCGAAAGTTACCCAGTATTTTCTCCTAATGGGTTGAGGGAAAACTCCGGAAAACTCACAACCAGGTAACTTGCCCCAGCCAGAATTTTAATCCAGACCCACTTGTTTCACGGTCATTAATGTCCATGTAGGAGTTGATGAGGGAAGAGTATTTAAGTAACAATAGTCAATCTCGCTATAGATCACACTACTCTGTTTCCCATAAAACATTTAATGTTATTTACAAATTTATTTTATACTGTGTATACAGAGTGTAACGAAAATATTGGACAAAACTTTAGGTATAGATTCCTCATATTTAGAGAAGAAAAAAAGGTTCTATGAATATGGGTCCGGAAATGCCTGGTTGCCGTGCTATGGGGTTTACAAGGATGATCATTATGCACTACAAAGTTTAGGTACTGGTTGTTTAATGTTTCAATCTGTGTACATTTGTTTACAGTAACTGTTCAAAATGTCCACCTCCTGCATTAATACAGGCCGCAGTTCGTCGCATTGACATCCGGATCTGCTCCCAAATTCCTGACGTACCATGTATTGTCCGACAGTTTTGCTCAATTCGCAGACAGAGAGTTTCCACATCGTTCACAGGAGTCGAATACACAAGCGACTTCAATTGCGCCGCCAAGTAGAAGTCCAGTGGGTTGAGATCTGGTGAGCGTGAAGGCCAAGCAGTTGTTCCACCTCGCCCTATCCATCGGCCAGGTAATGTTGCATTAAGATGTTTACGAAATATGTGCGAATTGAGCAACACTATCGGATAATACGTGCTATGCCAGGAATTTGGGAACAAGTCCGGACGTCAGTGCGATGTCGAACTGCAGCCTGTATTCAGGCAGGAAGTGGACATTTTTAACAATTCCTGTAAACAAATGTACACAGACTGAAACATTAATCAACTAATACCTAACTTCTGTAGTGCACAATGATCCTCCTTGTAACCCCTATAACGCGGCAACCAGGCATTTCCGGACCCATGTTCATATACCCTTTTTTTCTTCTCTACATATGAGGAATCCACATCTGAAGTTTCGCCCACTATTTTCGTTACACCCTCTATACTAAAATAAGATCTTTCCTCGCCTTTTAAAAATCCATTTCTCTCGGCGGATTTCAACCCAGAAACTTCTATTTCAAAGGCAAGGAAGATAACCATTAGACGACCGACAACCACACAGACATGTCTCCTTTAGCATAAAAATATATAAAGTTCTAACGACAGAAAAGCTAACAAAAATTGATAAAGACGTACTTCAAGCTTGCTCAAACAATCTGATGTTGCATTTTATTGACACTGTCATGTGTCAGAAGTAAAAACATCAGTGGAGAGCACTCGTTAGTGGAGATATTATGATGCTCATGTCATCGGAAGTGTTAATGTGCAAAATGTTTTGTGCATCATCTCGTGGCGTCACACTCAGCCGTTGGGTAGAGTAGTACGATGTCAGAATAAACTGTACAGCTAACGTGAACTAAGACAGACCAAAGGAAAAAAAAAAGTGGAATAAGAAGAATGTTCTTTACTAAGTGGAACAGAAAAGTGGTGGGCGTGAAATTTAGCTAGAGGAACAAAAAACGAATGAGGCGCGGAATGATGAAGATGGAGCGGTTGTGTGTGTGTGTCAAGATATCTGACCTGCTGCTATACCGGAAGTGTTTCGTTTCACATGGGCCTGCGGCCGCCCTGGACAGTGATTGCTGATTAGATTACGGGGAGAACACCACTAAGCAGCCGACAAGCGGGCCCGGGGCGGGTATCCCTACTGTTTGCACAATCATGAGGGGTGCACAAGGTAACAACCGTCACCTACATCTGGCAATATTATTCAGTTTGAAAAGACAAAATACAAAAAAGTGACTAATACAAACTATGTCAAGCATATCCATTTTCACCCTTACTTCTTAATTCTCACATATGATATGATATATTATATATGATATATGATATATGATATATGATATATGATATATGATATATGATATATGATATATGATATATGATATATGATATATGATATATGATATATGATATATGATATATGATATATGATATATGATATGATATATGATATGATATATGATATGATATGATATATGATATGATATATGATATGATATGATATGATATGATATGATATGATATGATATGATATGATATGATATGATATGATATGATATGATATATATTTGTCATTAAGCACTTTCTTCCGGTGAGATGGCACTTCACATATTTATTTTGTATACAGTGCCATCCACCTTATTTAGCAAATTTATGCAAGTCCTAACTTACTTCCTTCTCTTTCCACTTACAGTATGTTCTCTTTAAATGTATCTTGTCACCTCTCGTTCACCGGCCTACCCATCTATATTTCCCCACTTCTCCATTGCTGACCCCCGCACTTATATCCTCCCCTCACTTCACTTCACTTCCTATTGATATCCTTGTTCCACCCCTACTATTTTCTTGTATTTTCCCCCACTATTTCCTCACTGCACCAACTTCTTAAATCGTAATGTTTCTTTTTACTATTCGCCTTTATTCCTTCATCACTGCTACCTGAATCAGTTCCATTTTTCTTCACTTGCCTTGTCGTTGTTTTCCCCTGACTCCGCAATTCACGTACTCGCCTTGGAATCGCCTCGAAATGCTTAATTTCAGGAATTTTGACGTGTTTGTAGATTTCTGCTACTTGTTGACATTTCCTCCTCAGATGACGTCATAGGCTTTATTCGATCGCTTGAAGTTGCTTCTTTCCGCATTCCATGTCTGTCTGATGAACTTCGTGTCGTGCTTGCCTTGCTATTTTCATTAATGTTGTCCGAGCTGGTATCATTTCCAATGCTCCTCGACACTAATCCCCTAATTTTCTCCTTCAGGACTCTCCTATTCCTCTCCATTTCTTCCGAACCTACTACCGGCTCTTTAATGCTTTCGAGACATTCTTCAACACTAAAGATCAAATTGTTAATCTTTAATTTATCACCACACAGTCTTGCAAATTGACCACTTTTCCTAGCTTCTTTCAGGAAAGGGACCAAAACTCGTCTTCTGCTCTTTACCTCATAACTCCAATCATTATCCATTCTGATGAAAGTGTTCCCTAGCAACCTTCTATTTCTCAAGATCTTATCCTTAGTTGTCATGCTCTTGAATTTCACTAGTATCGGCCTAACTTGATCTGGATTGCGATCTCGATTTCTTCTCCCTATTCTAAATACATCCACAATTTGTCCGTCGCTCAAATCCATTCCAAAACACTCCCAGCACACTCCTATTATCTTCTCGTATGTTTCTCCACTATGTTCCTTTTCCTTTTATTCTACTTCAAAAAATATCAAGTTCTTTCTCCTCTTTTCCTCCTCTAAGTGCTCCCATTTGCTTTTCAAGCCTTCATTTTCGTGTTGGATTTCTTCCATCTTCTTCCTCATCTCCGCTATGGTCTCCTTCAATGCTACTAAATCTTGTTTCATTTCAATATACTCCATTTCACTCCGGATTTTTTCACTTATTACCCAGGTCAATGTCTCTGCTACGGTTACTTCCACTGACTTGCACAAATGAACCTCCACACTCAGCTGCTTGCTTAAGACTCAATCGCACATAAAGTAATTCACAATGTTAACAGATTAAATTAAAGGATATTTATTATTCATAAATGGCTGAAGAAACCTACAAGGAAATTAAAATACGTGATGGTCTCCCTAGGTCTCCTATAATAATTTTAAAATTTCAAAGTAACAAAAGAGATATCAAGAGATTTTGCGTGTTACACCTCTCCCCACTCCTCACGAAAATTCGTAAAAAAAAACATTCCCCAACGACTTAAGCGGAATGATTGACTAACTAAAAATAAAGCTAAAGTTTTGGTTCAAAGTCATTGCTATGCTGAAAAAGGACGAACTGGCCAAGGAATGAAATAGATGTTCCAAGGCATGGGTAGCCAAAAGTCATGATAGCGCCGACTCACTTGTGTAGCGCTACTTAAGTACATGACCTGGGAGGAAGGGTTGAAAATGGGGTAGCAATATATGTGATAACTAGAACAGTCGTGGATTATTAATACGTTAAACATTATTGGGAATTACTGTACATTCATTATGTACAAAATCAAAATTAATTAATATTAATTAACTAAAATCAATTTAATTAATCATAGATGTTTGAGTAGTATGGTAATTATTGTGAACCATTAAACATATTCAAAATGTTAAATATAAATAATTATGAATAATTAAGAGTTCCAAATGAATTTCAATTAATACATAATCATCGTTACTGCAATATAAAAATAAAGTAACTTTTTATGTCTGTAGGTTGAACTGTAACAAAATAAAAGCTGCTGAAATTAGTCCTTTAGTTTCAAGTTACTTTTTCAGTTAATGTTGAATTGAAATCAGGAGTTATGTTACACACTGCCAACCGTAACTGGCCATGAAGATGTCTGTCCTTTATGCGGGTCCTGCATTTTGATTTCATGGTTCTCATTCGTGAGAACTGCTCACAGATATACGTACTGTACGTCGCGTCGTTGACGTAAAGACTGCTTGTGAGTGTTTCAAGACATCAGGACTTCGGGAGTGATCAACTCTCGAATGTCAAGCAGCCTTGAATCGCCACAGTTGTTTATACCAGACTAAACATGTATCTACTTTGGCAACTGTTATATAGGCCTATGTATAAATAATCAAGTAGCTATTTGAAACATCATCTCTACCTTTCAGTGTATAATAATCCGTTCCCCAATCTTTATTTAATTACTAGGCCCTTATTAAAAGGCTAGGAATTTTCTTTTCATATGCTTGAGATCAAGTGTACTATCTCGATTAAAAATATTAACGCTTTATTTAACGTTATGTTTTATATTTCTTAGAAATGCAAATTTATTTGAGAATAATTTTTTTCTATTTATATAACCATAGGTAATATCATATAACAGAACCAAAACATTTTGATAATTAAAATACTATTTTTTGTCTATTTGTCTTAATTAAACATTTCTAATGTTATTTATTTCGTGTGTATGTTATTCAAACCTACGAAATCCTTCCACGCATACCAAATGCTATTTCGAGAATGATGAGGAAGACTCGAAGCGCACGAGAGTTACGAGACGAGACGAGACGAGACTCGAAAGACAAATGCAACAAACACAGCGAGCGAGAACGGCAGTTAGTTTTGTTCATCTCTAGTTCCTCGTTAGTTAGAATTACAATAATATAAGCTCTGATAAGTGTTGTGGTTAGGATTCAGAACAGAAGGCTGAAATGGATGGATATCTTTTGAAAATGAACAATGACAACTGGCCAGAAATTTTTATGAATAGGCACCACTAAATCTAAATAAAATAAACATACCACGAAAGTTCTGGAATGAAGGCACCCTAGAAGCCATGGAGGACAGGTACCGTATTCAACAGTGCTGGATGTAATAGATAGGAGACGTCATAATTTGAGAACGGATAGACGGTTTTCGGCCATATAATTCGTGAGTATTGGTACACTGCTCCATCGATATAGGAGAAAGTCAAAGTTCACGTACTTAGATATAACACGCGGAGCAAGTCCCTGCAATCGGCAAGTACCAAGTTTAGACAGAGCCAAGACGAGACTATGTAGTCTGGGTCTTGGTAGAGCATGAAAGTCGAGGAATATTATGGACGGGAAAACATCGATCATACGAGAATGGATATGTAAGAATAACTGTTAATTCATAATAAAAAGTGAATCTGATACAACGTTAATACAAATTAATTTTATTTTCCAGAATATATCTATAAAACACAATAATAAATAAATGGCTAAATGAGTGACTAAATAAATAAATAAATAAGGCAAGCAAACAAATAAATAAGTAAATACATAAGTAGATAAGTAAATAAATACATAAATAAACATTACTTTAAACTATCCAGCAATATTCTTAATATTTGCGCCGTTTTCTAGGCGTCGATATAACTTATCAAAAATACTGAAACGTGAACGTTTTGTGACATGATTTCTTAGCGGTATGCGGGAGGTTTAATTCTCGTCACAACAGATCACGCTGTACTGTTTTCTGCTTTCCTTAGACTCAAAACACATTCTACTAAATCGGCGGAGCAGTGTAGTAGGAAAGGAAAGAATTTAATTAATGATTTAACCTTCCCTTCGTACAGAGTATATTTTAATTTTTACGCAATAAATGCAATGAGAAATGTATATCATGTAAAAACGCCATTCGCTTGCGCACATAATCGGTTATTTTTTCCACATCACAATATGAGTTTCAAAATAGTTGCTGGAGGTATCTCGTAGTGTAATAGCCATTGGAAAGTGAAGATTGGTTTAGTGAATAGTAACGCTGATTATCGCGCATGAATGTAGAAAGTCGTGCATTGTTTGGTAATTAAGCCCTCGAGTGTAGCTTGAGGGGTTTTCAGTGCAAGTTGATAATAATGAAGCAATGTGTGGTCGTTACATGATGCAGAGGGAATTGTTTGTTCATATTTTTATGCTCTACTCCATAATGAAAATCGAACAAGCTTTGAACATTACGTACGTATAGGTATATGCTATGTATTTATGTCACATTCCAACAGAAAGGGTACATGCACGTGTTCATAATATGTAACAAACGAGTTGTGTGCATTCTATGAAAATTCGGGAAAAGATTTTCAAAAACTTCACTGGAAATAACATATTAATGTTTCGGTTAAATTTAATAATAATAATAATAATAATAATAATAATAATAATAATAATAATAATAATAATAATAATAATAATAATAATAATAAATTTTATTTTACCTGGCAGAGTTAAGGCCTTCTCTTACACTCAACCAGATATACTTTAGTATTATACTACTTGAATTTCATTACACAAAGTTCAAAGAAATTTGTATACACAGGGACTAACAAGCAAACGTTCTGATGGGGGCAGATTAAAAAAGTTAAAATTTTTTCTTCCACAATGTTAATAATGTCAAAAGAAGTGCTTATACAAATTTTGGCCACTCGACCCCAATTACGAGGGCCGTAAAAAATATAAGTTCGCCAGGGGCCGCTAACAGAAGAAAAAACACAATTTCATTGGAACGGACACAGGAATTGTTGAGCTATTTTTCAACATATTTTCCATCTGAATTGAAACATTTCTCATATCATGGGATCGACAGAGACGCAGCAAAACTCTGGTTCCGATCTGAGGCGGCTGACTTCTACGACACAAAAATTGATCCCATGGTACGACAAATGTCTCAATCCCAGTAGGGGATATGTTGACAAATAGCGCAACAATTGCTGTATCTGTTTCAATAAATATTCCTCTGCAATTGCGCTTTTTTCTATAAACGGCTCCAGGGAAAATCACTTTCTGGACGGCCTCGTAATTACAGTCGAGAGGCCAAAATTTGTATAAGCATTTCTTTTGACATTATTAACATGGTGGAAGAAAAAAAAATAACTTTTTTATGTGCCCCCATCAGAACGTTTGCTGTTAAGCTGTAATGTTGAAGTTCCAACGAATTTAATTGCCATGTTGATATTCAATTTTCTTCAATCTTATTTGTAATCACAGTTTAAGTATAGAATGTGACTAAATATTTTATAGAAAATAGTGTGTCTCGGGGATCGTGAGCTATATCTCTTACATAAGAAACCATCCAGCTCATTGTTTGAATTGTAATATATGCCGCATGAAATATTGTTCCCTACAATTTTCGAGATCAGAAGCAACAGCCGGTTTGTGAACTAATCTTTCCCACAGCCGCGTAATAAAATAAATTGCATTACCTAAACTTTCAGACCGTTCCTGAGGGAGAGTAGATGATATACAGTCAGCGAAAGGCATATTTGACGCGAGACGTATTTCAACTGTCACTAAGATAAAAGCCAAGAAGATGGCGCTGCGAAAGTAGTTCGCTATTGTGACAACAGAGTCCGCTACCAAACTGTCCCAAGCGAGCAAGACGAAGACAAAAGAATGTTCTCATTGTTCAAGAAGAGAGCTCTGGCAAATATGATGCTATTCCACTAGGGAAAAAAGTTTTAAGAACCTCAGTGATACTTTTAACGCTGAGTGAGATAAATGAGCGAGAAAAGGGACATGATGTCCAACGAAATAACATACAACATAATGTTAGATAGGATACTATTATATTGGAGTCTCTTACTGCCAACTAACTTTACCATCTCATTATATTGTCCATAAATAGAAACAAAATTGTAAAGCTGTAAGAAAATCAATACTAATATTTCTCTTACGGAGAAAATAGTTTTCATGTTGTAATCTGTTGGAAGGATTTCGTTGATATTCATTATACCAGGTGATTTAAAATGTATTTGTGAAATGCTAGGTTATAAAAGATAACATTATTTGAAATAAAGAATATAAATAAATTCATTATTTGGAACAGTTTCCGAAGTAATTACATTTGAAATATTCTAATATATGTCAATTACACTGAACAGCCAAAAAGTCACGGAAAGAAAATAAACGATTTCTGACTAATTTTGCACCGCTAATGACGAATATAACAGTAAAAATGGAAGCAGTTTGTCTGGTTTTCTGTACAATAGAAGGTGGCGTGGATCGTGGAACTACTGTGCCTTAGTTGTTTCTAAGACGACGTCAACGCAGTTGTTCGCTGTTTGCTTGCTTTTTGTTACAATCGACGAGTAACTTACAGCGATTTATCTGTACAATATTTGCAGGGTTGAATAATTCATTTAAATTTACAAACAATGAATATGAATCATATATCTCGCATTTTTCAATTTTCTGAATAGTTAGTTTACTGACATGCTTAAATAATTATTGTATTTCAGTATTTAAGTGCAAACTGAAATGGTAAATTAATTTGCCTATCGAGTCTCCTATAATACCAGAAATTACAATATTCATCCTACATTTTAGGTCATTTACTTTAGGTCTCCCAATCCTATACAAATTATAAATAATAATAATAATAATAATAATAATAATAATAATAATAATAATAATAATAATAATAATAATCCGTGGCACTACAGTCTGCAAAGGGCCCAAACCGACCAGCCGGCTGCTGGCCTCACATTCACATGCAGAAGCAGAGGTGGACGATCATCCAACCAGAATGGAGGTATCGTGTGGTTAACACGATGATCCCTCCAGCCGTTGTAGCTGGCATTCGCAACCGGATTTCGCTACCTATCGTAGCTCCCCAAGTGCATAACGATGCTGGGTGGGCACCGGTCCCATATAACTGGCCGAAATTTCAGGAGAAAATTTCTTTCCCCATGAGAACTCGAACTAGCGCGTATTCCGTAACGCATTAATGTACAATAATTTGAAAAATACTGAAAATTAGCTTGAAATATTAAATTAACACGACTTTGCAGGTGGCTGCGTTGAATAGTTTAGCAGATGGAATAATTATTTTTACGGAATTATGGCATTATTTGCTTTATGAAAAAGCATGTAAAATAAAAATATTATTATTTTAATATTAGTAGCATAACAGGCGTGCAATAATATTTATGATTACAAATATTAGGACTAATACTGTGTATATTAAAAACACAATCACCTGGAAGATACTTCAGAAGCGAAGAAGGCAGTACATCTCACTTGACGACATGTATCAAAGGAAAATAAGTGTTTGTATACATCGTAAATCTGATTAATGTAAAACTGTTTTAGAATGTTTTAGAATTTTTAAATATATATTTCACAATTTTCAAATTTATTCAAAATTTTCAATATGAACTAGTCAGCGATGTATGCAATGGACCTCACTTTGGCCGGCCTACCCCATTATCTCCTGGCCTAGTTGCCTCATAAGCGGTGGCTTCTTGGCATCACTTGAGAGGGTCAGTCCTGTCTTCGGACAGTTGACTAAACAACAACTAGCAAGTCCTTTAGCTCTGGAATGAAGTATAATTATCGACATTCGACCCATCTTTACAACTGAATATTTAAAAAAGGTTCCTAAAATAGTAACACGCCCATGGCCTTACTATAACACCAGTAAACAAAAGCAAACTTTTATCTGCACAGTACCTTTTCTCCTCTGCCAAGTGCCAATGACCAGGTTTGGAAGTAGGAGAGATCTCTTAATAGGCCTATCCTTTGTAATGTGTGTTTTTCCAGTTCTAGCTTTCAGCTTGTAAGAAGAGTGGATGTTATGTTCACAAGTTAAAGATGTTTAATCGGTGCATCAAATTTTTAAACAAGTAATGAAATGCAGATTTTTAATAAATCTCGCTTTTTTTCGCCGAAATAACTTATTTCACTCGAAGATACATCTATCCTGAAAAATCGCGACAAAAGTATTGTCATTTTCGCTGTTGTTACAGACGTATTCACTAATGCGAAAATTTGTTGTCTCTACCTATCTCTCTCCACTGTTGACCATGATTCTACTCACGCGCATGTAAACAAACCCGTGCCTATAGTAATGGAACATCAAACTTATTTCATCAGACACAAAGTTTCGCTGCCTGATTATAACACACCTCACATTTCGAATAAATAATTTATGACAGAAACTACTTTGTTTAATTAGCTGGGGCAAGCGAAATTCAGAGACAGGTACCAATTGCAATATAGCACAACATGGACGGAGAACATTGAAAGCGCACCAACTATTCTATTTTTCCTATCAAAAGCGCAACAAAATAACGCTGGCAATATATCATAAAAGCACCGCGGAGAGCATGAATAGCCCACAGAATTTTCTTTCCCAATTTTACAGACTCAGGAATGTCTACTGACATTAAAAGAATGTAAAATTGTAGTTCCCAATAGAGTTAAGATTAACACTAGATGTAGTTAAACATTTTGTGCGTTGAAATCGTGTAGGTCATGTAGACACGACTGCGGTTTCAGTTTACGGGCAAGTTTAGTCAACTGACATTGTTTAGAAACTTTATTTATTCATTCATTCATTCATTCGTATATTTATTTCATTTGCTGCTTTCTAGTGGACTGCTTTCTGCTGGCAAATTGAAATTTAAAAAATGTTTCAGCCTGAAATCTCATTCTACATCAATGGCTATGTGGATTAGACGTATAAAAATTCCCCTTGAGATACCTGTGTAAGCATTCGGCTCTATTAATAGTGCGAAGATTGTGTAAAGTCGTAAAACCCCAAAGTACAGAAGGAAAGGAACTATCTTCCGCGACGTAGGTTTCAAGAATGTAATCGAAAAATTGCTAACTCTGCTGTCCATTTTCGGTGAAATGTTGATCACATCCACAAATGCACAGAAGTGTTGTGCGCTTCTCATTGGTAAGCTTTGGTGCGCTTTCAATTATTACATAAAAATCTACCTGATGCACTTTCAATCCGTAGGTAGTTCAACATTAATTAGAATTTGGGATCAAATAAAATGAGGACTGGACCGGGACGAATTTATTTGAGACCAATCTTAGGAATTTAGTGTAAGCAAAAAGAAAAAAGTAGCTTAAACTTTTATATTAAATAAACATAATATTTAATTAAAACCATAAGCCTATGTTGTTTAAGGTACTCCCTCTCGCGACGAACTCTCTCACTGAAATCCTCGGAGATAACGATTCCAGTTCCTTTAAAGTATTTACTGTCCCGAAGGATGCAGCACTTCATTTTGAAATGCGCCAGTCTACATACAATGGGGTGCTTGCCACCATTCTGCCCCCCTACTCTGTGCGCCCTCTCAATGTCACTGTCCACGAGATCGATGCCGATTTGTGCCACGATACGCCGAACTAAATCTTCCGTTTCCTCCCATCTTTCTCTGTTCTCTTCATGCACGCCGTATATTACGATATTGTTTATACGACTCTGGTTCTCCAAATAGTCCACCTTCCTCTCCAGACACTCCAGCCTGTTAACCACATGGTGCATAGATGTCCCAAGGTCTTAAATTTTTCCGGTAGCATTACACTTCTCAAACCCCTGCTTCACCTCTTTCGCAAGATCTTCTATCAACTTCCTGAGCTCCTCCATTGCTTCGTATACCCCTAACCACTGCACTGAACACTGTCGTAGACACTGACCAAACACGTCCTACCTCCTCTATTTCACTAAATACCCACCGAAATAGTAAGAAGTAACACCGAAATCGCCCATTTTATTTCGCCAAAAATTTGGTTATTTAACGACGCTGTATCAACTACAGGTTATTTAGCGTCGATGAGATTGGTGCTAGTGAGATGATATTTGCCGAGATGAGGCCGAGGATTCGCCACAGATTTTATCTGACATTTACCTTACGGTTGGGGAAAACCTCGAAAAAAACCCAACTAGGTAATCAGCCCAAGCGGGAAACGAACCCACGCCCGAGCGCAACTCCGGATTAGTAGGCAAGTGCCTTAGCCGACAGAGCTACGTCGGTGGATGATTATTATTATTATGATTATTATTATTATTATTATTATTATTATTATTATTATTATTATTATTATTATTATTATTATTACTTACTGGCTTTTAAGGAACCCGGAGGTTCATTGCCGCCCTCACATAAGCCCGCCATAGGTCCCTATCCTGAGATTATTATTATTATTATTATTATTATTATTATTATTATTATTATTATTATTATTCAATACTAGTGGGTCAGCAGATTTGAGATTTGTATAACCACCTGTTGGAAAAACATAGATTTCAATTTTTTATATATTATAATTCATGATTTTCGGTTCCTTGGCAGCTTCGCAAAATACACACATATCTCAGAACAACACGCGGTCTTTCCTAACCGTCCATTGTGAGTAATCCTTTGCTTGTTTGGTTGCTCATGCAGTTCGACTGTCGAGGTACTTGCTGTTTTCCATTAATTTTCTATGCTCTAGTAGCGTTAAGTAAACTATATTCAACAACAACACACAGAGAATTCATAACGAACCTCACTACAAGCTAGCATGTTATTTCAAGCGACTTGCTCTGTGTATACGTAATACATTGCTCGAATCAGCGTTAACAGTAAAGATAGACTCGGTATAGTTAGTTATTATCAAGACACTTCTATTGCATTCTATGAAGAGAAATTATGAGTCAAGAACCTTGAATGTCGACCTAAAGATAAAAATTTCCAGTAAACTGAAACTGCAAAGTTTTGTATGATTATACACTACTGAATAATGTAGTCTAAAACATTGCCCATCTTATTATTCCACATAACAGATTATTGTTCCGCCTTCTCTCTTGGCTCTACACCAGTGGTTGCCAAACATCATGAAATTGTGACGTAATAGAAATGCAACCAGCACACCGCTATCGCAGGGAGAGGGGTGGAGTGGGTATTTCCTCAGGTAATACAGCGAATAACAGTGCAGGGACGGACTGTGACCAAAAAACAAAAGGAATATAATAATCTTCTACTTATTAATTACACATACTTTTTTTTCGTGTTAACTTTTGTCCTCCTACTCTTTATTTTTGTATTATTAATAAAATAAAATATATTTTCTTATTTACCATAAAAAGAACGTGTACTTTACATCTGTAGATATTTGAAATTAGAAAAACGTACCAGGCTGGTCACAAGGTCACGAAGTTGTAAATTACACTACATACTTCAAAAAAAGTCGAAGTATTTTACTCCGATTAAGACATAGAAGCCGATACTTTTTATTGTTTGTTTATTAATTAAATATTCAAATTACACTACATACGTCGAAAAAACGTTGAAGTATTTTACCTCGACTAATACATAGAAGCCGATACTTTTTATTGTTCGTTTATTAATGAAATATTCAATTTACAGGTAAGGGCGTGGTAGTCTTTATGACATGAAGGATAATGACAACGTACATTGTTCTTTTATATTTCATTTAAAATTTTACAATAAATTATGTATCTCATATTTTTGCGATCTGCACAAAAATACTTTTCCTCCCATGCTCCTTAAAAGTAAGATTTTACATATTATCTGTTTTCTGTTTTGGAAAAGACATCGAAACATATTATCCTACACACTTGTAACATTACATGTTTACGTCCGTTGCTGATAAATATCTTGTCTTATATCGAATTGATGGCTGTAATCAGAGGGTGGGAGTATGATGCCATGGTTACGCTTGAGTGGAGGCAGGGGCATGTGTCGCGACACAGCTTTTGGCGGTCACTGGTCTACACTCTTCAAAGGATCTTCGCCTAAACCTGCATGTAGGTGCGAAACAACTATATCGAATCCTAGAATAATACTGTCGTAATTCCCAAAAATTGAATTTTGAGTTACAGTTTCATAATCTCTATTTAATCCTCTATCAAACAGTAGAGCTGTCGTATCTTTAAGTTCAAGGGCAAAGTCTGCAGGACTTTTTATAATGTTTAACTTTACAAATACGAAAGCTGTCGTATGTATATCAGTTACTACAGTCTTACTATTTCCACATTATGCGAAAATGTTTACATCTGTTGTATGTAGTAAATAGAGTTATTACACTTTTATTACATAATTAATTAATGTTTCCTTTACAGTATGACCTGGTTAGAATGACACAAACATGTCACAATTTCAGGTGAATTGAACAATTACACGGTGGGATTCCTCGTGGAATTAATCTGCATTTTAGATTCATTCTTCAAGAACACTAAAATAATCGTGTTTGTAGTCAATCCTATAAACCAGAGGTTCCCAACCTGTGGGCAGGAGTGAAATGGAAAGAGTCTGCGGAAACAAGGTGTGTTTTCAAACAGTATTTTAACTAAGCTTAACTTCATGTTCTCTGATTTTTGTCACGTTACTGGAATAGTTTTTGTTTATCTCAGACGTCTACAGACAGTAGAACAGGTATGACTTCGCCTGAGTGACTTCTCTTGGCTTTCAAGTCTTGCGTAGGCCTATCTATCGGATATATTTAGCTTCTTTTTTTTAGTACGATATTTTACGACGCGTTTTCAACATCTTAGGTTATTTACCGTCTGAATGAGATGAAGGTGATAATGCCGGTGAAATGAGTCCGGGGTCTAACACCGAAAGTTACCCAACATTTGCTCATATTGGGTTGGGAAAACTCCGGAAAAAACCTCAACCAGGTAACTTGTACCGACCGGGAATCGAACTCGGGTCACCTGGTTTCGCGGCCAGAGGCGCTAACCGTTACTCCACAGGTGTTGACTTTAGCTCCTTAAATTGTAATCTTCAGGGTCCAACTTTGACTGTGTCCACTGTCCAAGATAGAACTGAAGCAATGATAAATAAATTAAACTTGTTTCGCTCAGTTATCAATCGAGAATTCAATTCATTTGCTACTCTCACTAACGTTCTAGCAACACATGATATGGGGCTTTCAGAGCACAAGGGAATCAAATCACAAATCCAAACTTTTCAGAAAATTAGACTTAGTCCTTTACGTATAATTAATTACCCATTAAAGGTGAGTGTGACTTTAAACATCTGCACCATTGCAAAGATTGTGAGGACATGATTCTTTTATGCTCTGAAAGTAGCCTCAGCTAAGGTAAGTACAGACGAAATATCTGCCAATTGACCAAAAGTGGATTGATTTCCTTGTGCTCTGGATGCTTCATATTGAGCTGTCATCCAATATCTTTGACATTAAAATTCGCTTCCCAATTCCGTGTAGAAAAAAACATACTAAATTTAATGAAGAGGTTTAAGGAAACAAGTTATGTGAATTACGTTCACTGCTGTGGAGTAACGGTTAGCAAGCCTGGACTCATCTTTCCGGCATCATCATCATCATCATCATCATCATCATCTCACTCAGACGCTAGATAACCTTAGAAGTTGATGAAGCATCGTAAAATAACCAATTAAAAAATATGTATCACATAAGGTGGGCAACACTACCAGCAGCTACTGTGAGGACAGTGATTACCGACTATTATATAATATTGTAGACCTACGTAAATTTACGTTTATGACTCTACAGCGTCTATGAGTTCGCGGATGCAAGCACAGACGGCAGCGGGGGGAGGGGGAATACCGCTGATCGGCCGACATAAACTATACGGTTGCTATAATTCACTGTACTGTGTGGAATAATCCCAAAAGTGTCGAGATGAATGGATCCGTTCTGACTTTGTACCTCGAAAAAGCCAAGCCAATCCAAATACAGGGACTGTCGAAATAAAATTGAATTCAAACGCAAACTTACTGGCACTTGGTCAGTAACTGAGACTCGTTCAGACATGGTTTATTGTAAATAGTTCTCTTAATCTATCACAAAATATTTCAATATCTGGTAATTGCATCACTATAGAATTTTGTTATTCTTGGTTTCATTTGTAATTCAGTAAATACAAAAATATTCTTTGTTCTTAACTTCTATGATAAAATGTCTAGCTTTCATTAATCAGGTAATCTTGTCGTACTTTAATTTTTATTGTAATTGTAATTGTAAATTTAATATTAATTGTAATTTTATTCTTCATATTATAGTTGTAATCTCCTGGTAGAGGGGCAGAGAAGGCCTGACGGCCTTATCTCTACCAGGTTAAATATATATATATATATATATATATATATATATATATATATATATATATATACTACTAAGTCTAAACGTGCCGTGGATTACAACTTAGAACCACTGGCGTGGCTCAGTCGGTTAAGGTACTTGTCTGCCTGTGTGAAGTTACGCTCGGGCGCGGGTTCGATCTCCGCTTAGGTTGATTACCTGGTTGGGTTTTTTCCGACATATTCCCCAACCGTAAGGTGAATTCCAGGTGATCTATGGCGAATCTTCGGCATCATCTCGCCAAATACCATCTCTCTATCACCAATTCATCGACGCTAAATAACCTAGTAGTTGATACAGCGTCGTTAAATAACCAACTAAAGAAATTACAACTTAGATTAAAGGACGAACACGTACTCATACCCTTACAGGTCTCATGTTACCTTTGCTCGTCTCTGGACGGGTCACACTTAGCCAAGTGTGGTTGCAGTCCCTAGCATGCTTCTTAAAGGAAAGGAGAACTATATAGGCCTATACTGTATCGTACATGCATAACACATAAAGGAAACCTAGGTAACTTAGGCAAGATTATCGGCATAGTATTTCTCAGCATATGAAGTACCGTTATTGTATAAAAATATGTCTCTCCAACAGCGTATTCCGAATCTCACCGGACCGGTGGACAACAATGACG
Source organism: Periplaneta americana (assembly GCF_040183065.1). Classification (NCBI taxonomy): domain Eukaryota; kingdom Metazoa; phylum Arthropoda; class Insecta; order Blattodea; family Blattidae; genus Periplaneta; species Periplaneta americana. Next base: position 71,689,525 of record NC_091129.1, on the reverse strand, counting down.
TCACGCTACAGAGGAATAGGAACAAAACTGCTGGAAGGATCGCTGGCTGTCATGGCGACTGTGTAAGTTGTTATCTGTGCTACGCTAGCAAAATTTCGCGAAATTTCCGTACTGCCATCTCGTTCAAAGAAAAGAGATCATAAACAACTTATTTCTTGAACCCGTAGTAATAACTGGTCCGTTGACATGTTCGCTCATAAGCCATTAACATATTGTTTTTACGTTGTGCTCATTACAAACAATACAGCAGAACTAAAGCAGAACACACCGCCATGACACAACATGCACGATGTCATTCGTCTGCTAATTCCCGCCCTATACAAGAACCAATCTGGCGGCTGATGGAGACTACCACTACCTCTGCAAGCTGATGGCACCGGTGCGACACCGGTGGAGCATCAATGACGTCATCGGTGGAATTCGGAACACCATGATGCCATCGGATTGCTCACCGGTGAGATTCGGAATACGCTCCAAGCTAACTTTTCATTCATCGAGACCGCAGACATCTGAATGACATCTCGCGAGAGGGCAGAAGCTTGTAACAGGAAACAAAATAAAAATATGGAACGCAATGATCTTCATAGACCGCAGTCTTTAATGGACCTAAATAAATATTATAACATTAATCAATTCCTGAGAAAGACGAATAGACTATTTCGACCTATATCCATCGTGTAGTAGCCTACCTCCGCACTGAATGGTGAATGCGCAAAGCTCCGGGATAACAAGATAGTGGCGGAAATTGCCGCATCAAGACTCGGGTCGGACTTGGCAAGCAACATCAAAGCTACGAAATGAAATTAAACAATGTCAAACAAGGAATGAAACCATGCATAGCTACAAACCAAACCGCTCCTTAATTTACTTTAGCTTACTACGCCACCAGCAATTCATGTCATGAATAATGGCACCGACTATGTTCTTGGTGTCAGTTAATATGTAACTGTCAGCATAATGGAATTATTTTACCACCTTTCGAGGATACAATCCAATTATTTCTATCAGTCGAAGTTGTTCAGAATTGAATAGAATATAATTATAAAGGCAATGTAATACACTGGACACAAATGTAACTCATTTTATCCAAATTTTGCGTTTTCGCAATATCCCTGTATGCCATATTAATTGATGTAAAATATGCATTATATTTTTCTTAATGAATTGAAAGAATTGAATTGAAAGAGGAGAAGTGGGAGGAGAAATTTAAAAGGTACGCAAAACGCGTCCTCGCGAAGGGTTCGGGGCTGAAAGAAACTGAAAATGTGAGCTTCAAACCTGTTGGCCACTTGTCCCACTCCGGGTTCGAGTCGTATTTTTAATATAAGTTATAAGCGAACCAGTCATATCCACTTTTTTCTTACCAATTTTACATCAGTTTCCAGTTCTTCAGAGACGAATTCATCGTTTGAGCTTAAAACAAGTCATATTTAGAGATGAAACAATTACTTCGTAAACAAGCTATCAGCATAACCATAACGCGAGTTAGGATACATGACGTCAGGGTGTACAGTCTCGTTTCAGTAACAGTACTGAAGTGTCTTCTTAAATGAACGGAATGGAAGGTGAAGTTACGTATCTTACGTATAGTACAAAATCTTTAATGAATAGTTTTTTCCTTAATGCACAGCATTGTTTTTTTGTACAAGAGTTTCCGCGTACGATTTCCATAACGGATCTATAAAATTTAGTTGGTTGGTTTGGGCAGTTTTTTTTTTTTTAATATTGGTATATTTCAATCGAAATGTCTATGGCAAAGAAAGCAAGAAAACAACTGAAACTTGTCTAATTCCGAATATTGGATAATTCAATTTTTAACGGTCCCTTCAGCTTTGAATTTAAAAGTTCATCTGTACCAGAAATTACGATATCACTAGATATCCTTGTATGGCACATCTCACTGAAAGAACGTACATTGCCATTGAAATTAGTTCTCTAATACAGTGATAGATATCGAATTGTGAAATTTTAACGAAACTATTACACGTCATGCCGGTGATTAAAGTATTTCTTATTCATGACAACAGAGTTTCACGCAAGAGTAAGCAGAATTTCGAATATATCGTGTAAAAATTTGTTCCTCATTATTAATCAACGTTAAAATAGGCCTAGTATTTGGAATTGTTACACAGTGATTAATCTACCTTCAACATAATTAAAGTACGAGCATTGGTGGTTAAAAATTGAACATGATGAAATTTTGAAAACACCAAGTTAATAATTATTGTTTCCAATTTTCACTATGCCTACAGACTAAACAATATGATTAAGTTAAAATATTGTTATATCCAATTCTCAATCTCATTTGTAAGTATCTTATTTAACAACTATTAACTACTAGGTTATCCAGCGTTACGGAAACAGTAATAAGGAAAATATATAGTGTATATATTTTATTTTTCAACACTCGCACATGTGGAGTAGACGTGGTTGTGCACAGCGCAACTGCACACATGAGCGTGGAAAGATAAAATGTATGCACTCTATATGGCATATGAGTCGGGGATTCGCCGTAGATAACCTGACATACGCCTTATGGTTGGGAAACATCAGAAAGGAGGTAATCTACCCAAGCGGGATTCGAACCCAGTCCGATCATGATTTCGGACGAGCTTTACTAGTTACTCAGAGACTACAAGCCGTGCCTCCTCACCTTCATATGTTTCTGCGGAGGACAAAGCATAGATTTCGATGGAAACAATTGTGGTTTGCTTGTAGGTGAAGATGGAACATTTCTTTCTAAAAAAAATGTTACAACAGTCTATTCAATTCACTTCACCTTGGTGTATATACGACGACGCTTGAACATTTTTTTGAAACAAGCAGTTTCCTTGTTTCAGTCACCAAATAGAGTTTTAGACGAGAGAAACTGCGTACCGGTACCACAGAATGGTACCTCAGCGATCTTCCAGGGTTTGCATTAATGCAGTTAACACTTGTTCGCGATTCTCGTGTTTTGATGATACAGGTAGGTACGTGGAACACGATGTTATGTACAAAATTATAAAGTCTCCATTTAGAGTTTGAAATTGTGTTTAGAAGTTCGACTACGTTGTGGTTATCGAATTCGGCATTATAAACAACTCTACTACCTCTACACCAGCGGTCGTCAGCACAGTGCACCCTCGGGCTAGCGTCTCTTGCCCGCTGGTCTCTTACATCATCAGCGTACATCCCTAGCTGCTGGCGGGTACGCTTTCTACCTCTCCCTTCTGCACAACGGAGCATATTTCGTTGCACCGCTTACTCTCTACCCATTTCAGCGAGTCCTGACGACCACTGCTTTACACGATGTTGCACTGACCGGCGTAGCATTCCTACTAGGCAAAATAGTAATGTAAGGTCTACTGGCTGAAAACTAGTGTACCTGACAAAAATATACGTAATATGTTTCCCATGCAAACCATTAAAAATGTGTCAACAGTTCGTATTGCATTGTAAGACAAGATTGTCACCATATGTTAAGTTAAATATTTAAATGATCTTGAGAGTTACTTCACATATGAATACAGAGTCAAGTGAACGAGCTATAAAGTATAATCAATCAAGTACAGAGGACCCATCACAATCTGGTATCTCACAATCGCAAGTTGGCAGCCAACTTGTCCTCATTGTGGTGAATTTTATAAGGTCCCCTCGGTGTTGCTATACACATTAGTCGAGCACACCCTATCCAACATAGTCTATCTTGTCTAGACAATCCAAAACACTACAGTCTAAACCTAGTGAGCCACTTGGTAGCTCAGTTAATAGTGACCCACGAGATAAGCACAACGTTACGTCAGAAGAAAGTAATTGCTTGCCCCAAGATGATGGTCTTACTACATATAAAAAAGAAATGTTAAAATGGAAACTGAAATTCGCGAAGACCAAACCGATGAAGATTTCTGTACTAAAATTTAGGATTTCCTTTATTTTCTTTCTAGAGCGATTCATTTACTTCTCGGTCCTAGACATCTCCTAGACATCCGCCAGTGCATTTTTACGAAGTGCGACGTCAACACCGACAGTTCAACAATCAGAAATACTACAAACAATCCAGCAATCCTGAACGAGCAACGAAGAGGTCTAGAGAAAAGAGGCGTGAAAATTATGAATACCATAAAACCCAATTTCTTTGTTACAATCAGAGGAGAAAGGCAGTTAGGTCAGCACTTAACGATCAATGCACATCCTGTAAAGTTGATATTAACAAGATCCATCATCATTCTTCTTCACGACTATCAACTTAAAATCCTTGCGAACGTCCAGACTAAACTCTCATCATAACTGAATCACAGCAAATTGTTCGGAAAATCTTATTATCACGAAACGTGTAGCAGCAATCGCTGTAAGCAAGATAGCTGTAGACACAGCCCCAGGTCCCGACCATGTACTTGTGCGGACTTTAAAAGACGAAACATGCTACGAGGTAATAGCTATAATAGTGACCACTATGCTGACAAAGTCTTCAGTACCAGTTTGCCTCAAATAAGCCAAGACAGTATTAATTTATAAAAGTGGGGATGAAATGAATCTTGAAAACTGGAGGCCGTAACGATGTGTTCTGTGGTCAGACGGGTTATAGAGCGAATTCTTGAACCCCGCCTGAGAGCTTTAATTATTAACTTTTGCGAAAATCAAAGAGGGTTTACTAATTACTCCGTACCCTGATAAATACATCAGTTCTAGAGTCGGTTTTACTTGCTGCAAAAAGATGATGTAACATTAGTATTTCTCAATATAAGTAAAGCTCTTGACAATGTGGGTTACAAACCCCTCCAGAACACTTTGCTAGCACTTGGATTGCCTTCCAAATTATCAAACCTAATACTAGACCTGCAGAGAGATAATAAAACTCAAATAGAAACGAGAACGTACAAAACCAAACAAATCACTATCAAGAGTTCACCGCTCTCTCTCTCCCCTTATAACACATCAACTGACCAAATTCTTGAAGACCTTTCTACTCATGAATTGCAGGAAGAGCATGGAACTTCAGTTTCTCCAGGACTACCAAAGATAACATCATTAGGTTTTGCAGACAATACCGTAATTGTTGCTAAAAATGAAGACTCAACACGAGTACTGGTTGAACTTGCCATAACTAGATCTAACGAAATTGTTATCCACATAAACATAAATAAATGCACATTCATTTTTGTAACGAAAGAAGTTCTTAATTATAAATCACTTGACTTAATTCCTGGCCAAACAATTCCGTCAATTGTCCCAGAAGAAAATATAAAATATCTCGGTTTAAGTTACCACACTTCTACTGTGTTTGATGCAGCCAAGTGTATGGAAAAGTTAAAGAACAAACTAGATATCCTTGCATCAACTCCTCTATTACAACACCATCAGAAATATTCTGTGTTACGCAGCTACATCTGCCCTACTCTGATTTATCAGTTTCAGACAACACCATTGAATAAAACACTAGCCAATTTTTTTCCTAATGCCGATGTTCTCATTAAAACCACATTGAAGGAAACACTCCATCTTCCCATCGATACACCAGACAACATGCTTTATGCTAACAGAAAATACAAGGGATTGGGACTATTTAACTCTAGCTGGGAAGCTTTTTTGCGGCATATCAATGCATGTCAGAGCTTACAACGATCCAAAAATATCTATGTAAACGCTTTTCGCAGCTTGTCTAATGAAATTGGGGTTTTTTTAACTAAACTTGGACTTCAAAACATCTCTTCTGATTTACTTCAAGTGAAAAAACTGAGACAAGAGCTCAGGGAGCGAGCATTTCAATTTTGGTGCTCTTTAAATCAGAAAGGGAAAGGCGTCATCCTCTATATAAGAAGTTCACTCCCGCCAATAAATGGATCGGACAACCTGATCGCCTTACTAGCAGTGAATGGAGACAAGCTCTTAAAATGACAGCTGTTTGTCTCCGGCATGCTATATCAGGAAGGTCCCGAGACGAAAACCATTGTCATCGTTGAGTCAGTGAGACATACTCTTGGCCACATTTTGGGTGCCTGTCCTTTCAGCGAGGCCCTGCGTAACTCTAGACATCACGGAATCAGGTCCATGATTGCCGACGAATTGAGGAAGAAAGGTCTCATTGTATACGAAGAAGTCCATGGCATCATTCAAGAGGGACATGCTTGCCATTCCACAAGGCTCTACATCCGCCTACATTATGATCTGATTTATAACAAAAATGATTTTCGAGATGAAGTAAATAACATGATAATTTACCAGCAGAAGCCTCATCAGTCACAATGGAACAAGATGCTGTATTGGACCAAATGGATAATGTTTTGGGAAGTGATTTTTCAGATTTAGATCCACATTACCACCATAACAATGAGGATCAGGAGGCAACGAAAAATGTGCGGCACCTGAGAAACCAACTCAAGAAAGTGAAAGTAGGTAAAGATGTGAAAAAATAAACGTTGAGATGGAGGTCATATAAAATAAAATAAAAAATCACAGGATGCCAAAATTCCTGAATCTGTAAACTGTAACTTGTGTAAATTTAAGTGCACTCAAAACATTATTTCTGAAGAGAGGCGAAAGGAGATTTGTTTAATCTATTGGAAGTTGGATAAAATTATAAAGGCAGAAAAACTTCATTCTTCATTGTGTCATCATCATTTTATCAACATGAGGCACTGCAATTGACAATGTCCCAGAACCTGCTGTGAATGATAGTGGAAATAATGATTCTGAAGATGACTGTGAGAAAACTTCTGATTCAGCTTCTAAGAAGAAAAGATTATTTAACGCTCTCTTTACATTTTCAAGGAGTTAAAATTTTGTTAATATATAGTTTAATTCAAGTCAGCCCTAGTTATGTTAAAACCACAATTCAGTCTGCAAAATGTGCCAATATGTAGCTTGATACATGCATTATTTAACAAAAAAAGAGTAAATGTGTTTAAATGCAAAAGCAGATTTTTCATAAACATTCAAATGTTCAAGTTGATTTACGTCAACACAATATTTTTGGACTTAACCCCTTTCCTTGTAAGCGCACCATATGTAGGTTTAGGTTTTATCATGAATGTAACTGATTTATGACAGTAAATTTACCGTGAATTTCCGTGAAATTTTCTGTTTCTATGAAAAATCTCCATTTCTGCAATACAAATGTAAAAAGGGCATTTATCCTTAAATTATTTCAAAGAAACACAATATATTAGTTTTGAAGATGTCAGCAGCAAAACAATAGGGAAACAAATTATTCTAGAATTTCTATTAATCTCTTTAATGACCTACTGGGTTTTTGTATAAAACCGAGTTCAGTGTTAATAAGGCTCATTTACAAAAGATGCATATTATTATTATTATTATTATTATTATTATTATTATTATTATTCAAAGCTTTATTTGTGCAACAAATGTTGCAAATATGATGCCGTATCCAAGATTATTGCTAATTAAGATTGCGTATTAGTATATAGCATTATGCGATAAAAATAATCACGAAATTACTGTCACATTTTTAACCATAATTATGATATTTTATTTATTTTTCACGAAAAATCTTACCGTAACATTTTTCACCAAAAAGGCTTGGTCCTAGTAATCAGTAATAATTTGCCAGCACAATCAGACCTCTATTTAAATGAGCCAGTAATTATAAAGAAGAGCAATGCCGTGGAATAGTGGAACACTGGAAAATAGTTTCCCCATGTTAGTAGGCCTATCTTTAATCCTGAAGTATCTTGCAGTTCCAGTACCTTTGGTCCCAAACGAAAGGATATTTTCTAAGTAGAAGAACTTTTACCTGCACATCCTTACCAGCTAAAGCCAAAACATGACAATATACTCATACGAATAAACATCAAGAGAGACGTTTAATAAGCAATGAAGAGTTTTTACTTTATTATTTAACGATGATGTATCAACTACCGAGTTATTTAGCATCGATAGAATGGTGATAGTGAGATGATATTCGACGAGATGAGGCTGAGAATTCGCCATAGATTACCTGACATTCACCTTATGTTTAGAGAAAACCTCGGAAAAAAACCAACCAGGTAATCAGTCCACGCGGGAATGGAACCCACACGCAAGCGCCACTCCGGCCGGATCTGCAGACAAACGTGTTACAGCGCTACGTCGATGGCTTTTATAAAATTCAGTTTCGCTAATATTTTGATAAATTTTCTCATACGTTTTTCATAAATCCATAATTATATTGTTACCCCTCAAATGTATTTTCTTTATATTGATATGTATGGACATTACTGTACATTGATATTAAGTTATTTATCTTCTTTATTGATATATTCAATTAACATACCGCTATATCAATAAGTACACCACTAGTTGGGACAGATGTGGTGGTGGTGGTGGTGGTGGTGGTGGTGGTGGTGGTGGTGGTGAATGTCGAACTCCATTAATCGACTAGCAATTCCAAAGAAATACACAGTAAGTAGGCGAATTACAAAAGAAGGCAGTCAGTTACCTCGCAGCATATTTTCGAAGTAGAGCTACTAAGATAAAGGACTGACATTCGCAATTTGTTTGCACCGCGGGGGCCGCGCCGACGCTGTGGCACGTTGCAGATAATGACTAGAAAAACACGGAGTCTTCTCCGCCAGGAGGGTGGCGGCGTCCTGCTATTACCCCCGGCGATCTCAGCCACCACCAGCATCCCTCCCGGTTGCAACCCTCTGACAAGACGAATGGGGCGAAACCTCCACCAAGAGCTTTACCCCCTACCATCCCCTATGTTCACTTCTGTATATAGGACGAGTCACCACATTATAATGAATTGAGGGATGGTTGGTGGGAGTTGGATTTTTCTTTAGACTTCCGTTAAGAGAACATTTTAACGAGAAAAGACACATCAAGCGATAAGTGCTACTAAAGCGCCACTTTTAATAACAGCTTTCTTCTTGTTACACTAGGGGTTGTTTTGAAAGGCATGACGAACAGTTTCCACTAGAATTATTAAGGATGATTTATAGTCTCTTGTACCCATAGAAGTATCCGCACTTTCAGCCGAAAGTACCTTCGGTAGGAATTAGAAATACTACAAGATAAACGAGTGGGATCTACTGCTGTTATCCTAAGAAGGTACAGTTTATTACTTTTTTTTTTTACTATTTTTTGTGTACCGATGACAAGACAAGTATGGCTTCTGGTTTAGAAGCCTGTCATTATCATAGTCATGACTCATGAGTCTTCTTGGTGTAGCCACACAGAAAATACCATTCTACATCCCTATCCACAAGATAATTACAAAAACTAATTTTCCACAGTAATAAAAGTCATTCAGAAGTAGTCTTTTGATTATTGTACCGTGTGCTACAACTTAACATCTCTGACGCCCACCGCTGTGGAGTAACGGTTAGCATGCCTGAGGGTCCCGGGTTCAAATCCTGGTTGGGAAAAGTTACTGGCGGAGATTTTTCCGGCGTTTTCCCTCAACTCTTTAAGAACAAATGCTAGGTAACTTTCGGCGCTGGACGCTGGACTTATTTCTCCGGCATATCACCTTTATATTATTCAGATACTAGATAACCACAGCAGTTGATAAAGCGTCATAAAATAACCCATTAAAAATAACCACAATCACCACTACCACAAACTGTAACCTCCAGTACTACTACTACAATCAGCAATACCATAATACAACCAGAAATACCATAATACAACCACAAATATCATAATACAACCACAAATACCATAACACAACCACCAATATCATAAAAAAACCACAACCACCAATACCGTAACACAACAATAAATACGAATACCGTATCATAACCACAATTACCAATACCGTATCACAATCACAACCACAAGTACCAATACCGTAACACAACCACAATTACCAATACCGTATCACAACTACCAATACCGTATCACAATCACAATCACCAATTACCACATCACACAATTACCAATACCGTATCACAATCACAACCACCACTAACCACATCACACAACTACCAATACCGTATCACAACCACAACCACCAATACCACATCACACAACTACCAATACCGTATCACAACCACCAATACCATCACACAACTACCAATACCGTATCACAACCACCAATACCACATCACACAACTACCAATACCGTATCACAACCACCAATACCACATCACACAACTACCAATACCGTATCACAACCACCAATACCACATCACACAACTACCAATACCGTATCACAACCACCATTACCAGATCACACAACTACCAATACCGTATCACAACCACCAATACCACATCACACAACTACCAATACCGTATCACAACCACCAATACCAGATCATACAACTACCAATACCGTATCACAACCACCAATAACAGATCACACAACTACCAATACCGTATCACAACCACCAATACCAGATCACACAACTACCAATACCGTATCACAACCACCAATACCACATCACACAACTACCAATACCGTATCACAACCACCAATACCACATCACACAACTACCAATACCGTATCACAACCACCAATACCACATCACACAACTACCAATACCGTATCACAACCACCAATACCGTATCACAACCACCAATACCACAACACACAACTACCAATACCGTATCACAACCACCAATACCACATCACACAACTACCAATACCGTATCACAACCACCAATACCACATCACACAACTACCAATACCGTATCACAACCACCAATATCAGATCACACAACAACCAATACCGTTTCACAACCACCAATATCAGATCACACAACTACCAATACCGTATCACAACCACCAATACCACATCACACAACTACCAATACCGTATCACAACCATCAATATCAGATCACACAACTACCAATACCGTATCACAACCATCAATATCAGATCACACAACTACCAATACCGTATCACAACCACCAATACCACATCACACAACTACCAATACCGTATCACAACCACCAATACCACATCACACAACTACCAATACCATATCACAACCACCAATATCAGATCACACAACTACCAATACCGTATCACAACCATCAATACCATCACACAACTACCAATACCGTGTCACAACCACCAATACCACATCACACAATCACCAATACCATATCATACAACCGACAATACGATATCACACAACCGACATACCATATCACACAACCGACAATACCATAACATACAACCAATAATACTATAACACGCAACCAATAATACCATAACACACTAAAAGCACCAATAACACACCAAAACCATTACAACTACTACTACACCACTCTATTTCACTCTGCTCGGTCTTTTATTTAACAAAAAAACTCTTGCTCTGAAATCATAGAAAGTAGAAATATAGTGAAGTGGATTGGAGAATGATAATGTAATGTTGAGAAAAACCGGAGAACCCCGACAAAATCACATCCTTCGATCCTGTCCACCACAAACATAATTCCATTCAAAACCGGTGATCGAACCCGAGTTCATGAATGATAAGCCCGCGCTCTAGTACCGAGTTATTGTAGGACAGGGATGTCAAAGCGCCTGTACTACGTGCTCTCAAGAACCCGCACAACATTTTCTTAAGAGCGATAATTTTATTGTACTTTATCTTGCTGAAAAGTGAACCTTGTTAGATTTGTGTTGCTTGTAGTATAAGCACGTAGTACAAGCGCTTTGACATCCCTGTCATATGGGGTACTCTACGGCCTCTAGTCACAGAACATACTCTTTACGATTTTGAAACCATTCATTTCATTCCAAACCTCTTCGCAAGAGAATTCTAAAAGTCTATATATTCATGCATGAAATATGCTAGTTTATGAATTTGTGTGATGCAGCAATATCAATGTTTGGCTTGGCTTGGCTTGGTCTGATTTCTACCAATTTACAACTAAGTCATTAGCTCCTCTCAACTGATCTCGGCCTAATTGATGTCCATTTTCAGCAGCATTAAAACATGAGCATCATAAACTGGCTAGAGTAAATTATCCATCAATAGTCAGTTTTGAAAAGGCGTCTAGTAACAGGAGTCACACCATATTACGAGAATAAATCCTCCATATGTACTGGAAAAATTTGAATACACAATGTAATGGGACTTAGCACAAGAGTGACTAAAATGCCGGAAATCATATCCATGGACAAAAGTAGCTATACAGCTCAATCATATACAGTAGGTATAGTGCTATTCATCTGAACTCCACTCACGAAGTAGGCCTACTAGTCCACAATAATCTAATCATTAAATAGTCAGCACAAAACGTTTCAAGTATAAAGCGCAATAAGTTTAAACTCGGCTAATGGTTATGGATATTTAGGCGAAAATAATCCTAACTACTCTAAATGTTTTATTATATAACTCGCGCAAGAAACGATTACCGAAAACCAACGGTGGCATTGCTACCTGTTTTGATGTGTGTATGTAGGCACGCCGAGGGGGGAGAGATGCGAGCCCATGGAAGTACTGTCTCTTCCAAGAAGATAAACAAATGAGGACATCGCTGTTGAAATAAAGAACGTAGCAAGAGAAAAATTCGAAGCTAATCAAATGCGCAACATATGTTCACGAATGAAATAATTATACCGTGCGATACAAGACACGCATTCACATTAGAGATGGGTAAAAAATAACACAACAGTTATTTTGGAACTGTTCCGGTCTCGGAACTGTTGCAAAAATGAACAGTAGGTCGGAACCTCCTGTTCCGAAATAACAGTGTTCCGAGTGTTCCGACTCCGAGCTGCTCACTTGCCCAGCTGTTGCGGGCTCGCAGTTCCGCGTTGCACAAGGTATGTTCCGACTCCGAGATAACAGTCGGAACGTCGGAACTCGTTCCGATGAACCAATGACAGCTGCGGTTACACTGTTCTCGCAGTTCTTTATGTTGTACTTGGAACTTCGTTGGATGAAGTTGGTACTTGAAACTCTCACGTGGTTGGAGGGGGAAGCATGGAAATTGAAATCCTTCCGGTGGCGCGAACTTTAATATCAACAATTGGAAGACTGGCCAATCATCTGTAATGTTATAGTAAGTATTTAATAATCTTTAATATTCATTCCTATTCAATTCCGCGGGAATTGTTAATTCCCGCTTTATAGTTTATTTCACCATTCAGGTGTGCGTCAGTTGTAATATTAGTTGTTAGAAAGGTATGTTAATTTAGTAAAATAGTAGGAGTGTGAAGTGCTATATTAATCGTTTTAATTTAAAGTTTATAGTGTTCATATATTTTCATTATATAGTGTAGGATATAATATTGATTTTAATATGAGTCTGAAGAGACCACGATCAAGCCAATTGTGGAACTATTTTTCAGTGGTAGATTTAGTTAATAAGTCTGCCAAATGTGACATGTGTGGCCATAAACTGTGTTATAAATCCTCCATTACCAATTTAAAACGACATATTGAAAGAAAGCATCCTACTGTGAATTTACAAATTGGGGAAAACAGGCAGGATCCAGACGAACCATCTTCTGGTGTTGGAGGTGATAGACCTAGTGAAACAGTCATAGCGGTTCCTTCTACATCAGATTCAGGAATAACAGCTGTCCGCACTACCTCTTCTGATGAGATTTCACAACAATCTAGACCATCTCAGACTCCAAAGCAGATGAAGGTAACCACATATTTGCCCCAGAAATTTGGAGAAGGACATAAAAAAAGGCTTGACAATCTGTTGTTAAATTTATTTGTAAAAGATATGCAACCATTTTCGATTGTAGAGGATGAGGGATTTGTGGAATTTGTGACAGGATTAAATCAATCATACAAATTACCCAGTAGGAAAACTATCACCAAAAGCTTATTACCAGCAGCATATGAAACATGTTATCATAGAGTCGCTACAAAATTAAGTTCTGCCAGCACTGTCTGTCTAACAACTGACTGCTGGTCATCAAGAAACACTGAAGGTTATCTTGCTGTTACTGCACATTTTATTTCGGAAGATTTCAAAATTAATTCAGTACTATTAAAATGTTGCTCTATTGACGTATCACACACTAGTGCAAACTTAGCATCAATAATTAAGGAAATTACAGACACATTTAATTTAACGGACAAAGTCCTCATTGTTGTCTCTGACAATGCTGCAAATGTTAAAGGTGCTATTATTAATGAATTGGGGTGGAAGCACTTCGGTTGCTATGCACACACTCTGAATTTAGTTGTGCAAAATGCATTGCAACATGTCAAGACGCTACAGGAAAAAGTGAAATTAATTGTTGGACATTTTAAGAGAAGTTCCATTGCAAATGAGAAATTGTTAGCTTATCAAAGAAATTCTGGCTCAACTGTACCAAAGAAATTGAAACAGGAAGTCCCCACACGTTGGAATTCAACGTACTATATGCTTCAGCGTTTTGTAGAATTAGAGTCTGCTGTAAAAACAACAATTGCATTAATTAATAAAGACATTCCAATCCTGAGTGAAAGTGAATGGAAGACATGCAAGGAACTGTGCAAAATTCTCAAACCTTTTGAAGATGTAACAGTAAAATTAAGTGCAGAAAAATATGTGACAGCTAGTAGCATAATTGTTATAACGCGAGGCCTTCAATCACTTTGCAGTAAACTACAGAAGGAAGATCTTGTTGACTGTGTAAGAACTGTTTTAAACAATTTGGAAAATGAACTGACATCAAGATTAGGCAACATTGAATATAGTAAGACAATTTCCATCAGCACATTTCTGGACCCAAGATATAAGAAATTGGCATTTGCTGATGATAAAGCAGCAGAAAACACAAAAAAAATAGTAACAGAAATTATAACAAAACAATTAAATGAAAAAATAAACAACAGTGACCAGTTGGAAGAAACAACCTCTGCAGACCACAACAATGAACTTTCAGTCTGGGATGAATTTGATGATTTAGTCCGGAAAGCAAAACCTCAAGGTAAAATAGTTTAATTCTTTGCAAGTTAATTTATAATTACTGTAATTTAATGTCAAATGTTTTCATTACTCTTTTAGTGCTTAAGCCTGTATGATAAGCCCGTTTTAATTATATCGGTAGTATTGTAATTTTACCATCCACAGGGACACCAATGTCGGCTGCAATAGTGGAAGTCCAGAGGTATCTAGAGGACAGCTATCTCCAAAGAAATGAGGATCCACTGTTGTGGTGGAGCAAGCACCAGCATGTGTACCCAAACCTGGCAAAGTTGGCCATCAAAAGACTGTGTGTGCCAGCTACCTCGGTTCCATGTGAGAGGCTCTTCTCAAAAGCGGGAAATATAATAACAGAGAAGCGCACACGACTGAGTGCTCAACATGTGGAGAAGATCCTGTTCCTGAACTCCAACCGTTGCTGCTGATTCTCATTTCTGTATGTTGATATTTTATTCTTTCAGCACTAAAACTTATTAATAAAAAATGTCCTAGTTTAAGAAAAAGTTTACATAAGTTCATAGCATTTTGAAATAAGTTACAATTAGATTTTAATTTTGATACTTTTTTGTTCTTACCAGTAACTTGAGCAAACTTCGTAGGTTTTATACTTATATGAATGAATGTATATTTTTATACTTATATGGTAGGTCTAACTACAGAGTTAAAAAAGTTTATAAAATTGTGTCAAAGAGAATTAATAGTAGATACCTGAGTAAAACTAGTGCGCTGAGTTAGTTCCGGTGACTTCGGAAGTGAAAGTCGTTGAATTTATAAGAGATTTTTTTATGGAGATGCAGTTGATCGTATATACAAGGCATAATAAAAGCCTAAACTAACCAAATCTAACCTGTCACAAGGTGTATAAGCAGAATTCGAAGGGAACTACCTCAGCGCTAGTTTAGCCAATTTTATTAGTTGACTAATTCTGTTTTATAAACATTCTACAAAGTCATAAAGTACGCAGACTATTATTAATTCAGTGATCAGATGATTCTATACATGTAAGGTTAAAGTCGTAAATGGTAATGAGTGGTTTAGTTACAATGTCTGTATGTCGTTTGTTGAGGTTAAGTCTGACAAGCACAAGTTTTTGTGATATCTTCTCTGTTATCAAAGAACAACAAAAATGTTGTAGCATTATTTGTTGGAAACTGCCCATATAAGTACTGATTTGGAGAGCGAGGTTTAATGCGAAGTTTAAATTACACTTTGGTAAAGATGCGTTTCCAACATTTTACTAACCCACTGCGAGGTTTCCAGGTTTCAGTACTGCCAATATATATCTTTTATTATTTATGAAATTGTATTATTATTATTATTATTATTATTATTATTATTATTATTATAACTGTGCATTAAGAAAAGTGAAAATAAAAATTAATGATTTGTTTTTTTATTATGTAACAGAGAGAACAGAAATTACATACTATATGTTTTAAATGTCATGTTAATTTTTTTTTAGTTGGCTACCATGTCTTTATAACTTTATGTAAGAAAACAGAGTGTGGTATTCTGTCCTTGTAGTCAACAGCTGTTTAATTACTAACATTTTCTGTCCGCATGCACAGCAATTTTCCAAAATCGATTCGAATGTGCAATGCAGTGCCATCTATAGAGAAAAATGTGTACTATGTCATGCCTATGAGTGCTCCAGTGTGAGCACGAGTCAAAGAGAGGGTACGTATCAATGAACGACTCCGACTCATCACCACTGGTGACTGTTATTTCGGAACTGTTATTTGGAACATAGTATTTTTTCGGAACCGGAACCGTCGGAACTGTTCCGGGAAAAGAACAACTTCGCCCATCACTAATTCACATGCAATGGAACAAACTAAAGTCGTAATGTAACTATCACAACGCAAGCCTGATTCTATCGATGTCATTTCTCTTCCGACTGTACTCTTGAATATCATTCAAGTTATCTCGTGACCTTTCCTGTCGCCCGCTCTTCCTTATCGCAGTGTTTGATTCGCATTCCTTCCGTCGGTATTCCGTGGTTGCGATACGTATACCTACTAACGATGTTATAACACAAACAAACGAAGATGATTAATAATAATCTTTACATCACTTAAAGTATACGGACAATGTAATTTTAAAATAAAAAACTAAAATAACGACTTTTTAGGAAAAACACAAATTAGATCAAAAATAGTTATGCAACATAAACATTGAGAACAAGGCTTAAATTTTAATTATGTAGATTGGAATTAACAACAATATATTAAACGGTCTGGTTGGTCACTGGCTGAGAAGAAACTGCCTACTGAAGGATGCACTGGAAAGAATGGTGAACGGAGAAGAGTTCGGAGTAAAAGAAGATTTCAGATGGTAGACAATATTAAGCTATGTGGAACATATGAGGAGACAAAGAGGAAGGCAGAAAATAGGAAAGACTGGAGAATGCTGGGTTTGCAGTGAAATACCTGCAGAACACTATGAATTAATTAATTAATTAAATGGAAAAATATCTTCAAACAAATCAATGAACGTTCACATCATATGCTGCATTACTGACAGAAGTTTTAAACAAAAAATCAAGAAAATAAACAAGAATGTAATACTGTAAAACAGTAGTCATCAGCACAGAGCACCCTGGGACTAGCGTCTGTTACCCGCGGAGAACACACTGCACTATGGTGCATTCGTAGCTGCTGGCGGGTATGCTCTCTACCTCTTCCTGCTGCACGACGGGGCACACGGGACGGCTCCGCTTACCCTTTATCCATTTCAGAGAGTGCTGACGACCACTGTTGTAAAACAATGGCTGTAGATTTAATTGTGTATGATAAAGAAACATGGATACTCAGTAAGAAAAGTAGAAATAGAATATAAAGTGCAAAAATTAATTTTCTAATAAAAGCCAAGTTCACCGCTGTGGAGTAACGGTTAGCATGATTGACTGTGAAACGAGCGGACCCGGATTAAAATCCTGGTTGGGACAAGTTACCTCCTTGAGATTTTTTTCGAGGTTTCCCATCAATCAATTATAGCAGAATTGCTGAATAACTTTCGGCATTGGACCTCAGACACATTTCGTCATCGTTACACTTTCCCTCTTTCATATACATTTCCGTTTCATTTCCATATTTCGGGATGTAGAATCGGCCGCGGGCCGTGGTATGTGGTCATTAGTTACTGGTGGTAATGCTATGTACAGCGGGCTCTTCTATGAGGCTCATAATGCTCGTGGGACTTCGGGTTGAGGGACTGCGGTGATGCCTTCGCGAAAAAGTAAAGGGTTGTACGGGAGTCGGCCAGCAAGGGAATGTGCAGCGCGGGGGGCTTTACAATATCCATTCCGTGTAGTACAGTGGGCCCACCTAAGTGGCCTAAGTGCGAGGACAGTCCCCAGCCCACGCCCCTCCCTCAAGGGGAACTAATAGGATAAAAACCAAAGGCTGCACAAAATTACATGCATAAAATTGAAGACATTAGAAATAATTTACAAATAAACTCGACAAAACAAAGTTCAACAATATCACATTAAATAAAAACAACAGATAGACACAGTGGAAAAAAAAAAAAAAACAAGATTTTCTAAATTGGCACAACAAAATATTACGTCAGGATCCCCAGATGTAGAAAGACAAAAAGATGAAAAGATGTACCTTGAATTCTAAACAGACGATTCGCCTGATCCGTGAAGAAGAAGAAGAAGAAGAAGAAGAAGAAGAAGAAGAAGAAGAAGAAGAAGAAGAAACATTAAGCATCGCTTCTATTGGGTAAGAAAACCAGGCAGTTTCTGTCATATATTAGATTTCCTTGTGTAAAAATTATTTTATTTGTAAATGAGGATAAAGATGAATAAAAGCGGGTCATTTTACCCATCTCAACACTAGGTTAACACGACAGCCTAACGATCTCTGATACAGAATTGCGGGGGACATGTCGATACAAAATCTCACTTGTTCATGTTGTAGTGTGTAGTGTTCGAATTACATGGCCTCGGCATTTCGCAAAACAACCGGTACAGGAGCGCCTAAAACTCCCGGCTTGTGCATGAAGTTCTGCTACATGATTAAAAGATTGGTATGTGGTGTGATTTGAATACAGACAGAGTAATAGGACCTTTTTATTGTCACTATCAATTCCGCAAGATATCGAGGAGAAATATTAAGACTTTTTTTCGAATATCTAATAGACATTGTATACCAAAAATCATACATTTAGTAGAAAGAATTGCCACTGAACATACTGCTTATGAATCATTAGACTGTATGAGATTTTTGAAAATAGAGCTATCAGTACTGGGTTCAGGCCCCCTTGCAGCCCAAATCTCACTACATATGATTTATGTTAGTGGATTAATTGAAAAGATATCCTTACCTAAAAGTAGATTAAATTTTGCATAAACTTTCTTTCATACTTAATGTTCCATAGTAAAAGTTCTCTGATCTATTTCACTTAATTTATTTGTCAAACACTAACGCTCACAAATAATATTACAATGAACACACGCGGGAACAATATACCCACTCCACCGAACTAGGTTGTGGACTAATGGCAAGATTCCCCACCACACTTTCCACACATCATTTGTGATCTTATGAGCGGGACTCGAAATTCCACCGCTCATTGGATCTTACGGTATTATACAGCACGTAACGTAACAAAATATCAAATAATTATATTAATCTGACCGAATATAACAAAGTATAGAATAGTACACTGGATATATGAGACAAGAGACGATATAGACCTTAAAGACGAAAGCTAATTTAAAAGTAACAATATGGGTAAAAATAAACTGCTCCAAATTTAACTGATAACATGACTGAAGAGAACAAACGGGCGACACACTAAATTCAGAATTTAAAAATATAAATCCAAAAAAGGACCCAACGAGAATTACAGCATCTCTCACCCAAACCCCAGTACCGGATTATGGCGCTTCTTTCCCAGAATGATCTCACTAACTATCCAGTATAGGAGCGACTTAATCAAGTGCAAAGGATCAAAGATGAAAGATGGAGACAAATAGAACAGCGATTTTCAGAGAAAAATAGCTTAAGTTGCAGATAATGTCCAGCACAATTGGACCAAAGTGAAACCATTACATATGGATAACGATTATTTGTCTCGATAGTAACTGTTGTTATCAGAGAGTAGTAAGATGCAAATCTAGTAAAAATAACCATTATTCTAATGCAACTGTGCCACTTCTACATTAAATTAAGTTACCATTCTAATATTCGACTCATTAGATTTTTATACTACATATTCATATACATATGATTATTACATAGAGTTTGTGTGAGATAATCTTTGGAAGTAGAGGCAGTTTCACACAGGCTGTCACTGAAATCGTTTAAAAGAGAGAATAATAATTCCGGAGGATTCGGTAAGTATACGAACTTTAATTATCATTTTCTCGTTATACGAATTTCACAAAATGTAGCACGTTGATTTGCAAACCTTACACTATATCTTCATGGACATGTATTTCTGATACAGGAAAAGTAACTTTTGGCATAAAATCAGTATTTTATTTGTCCATTTTATAAAATTGTTGAAATGGAACTTCTTTGAAGAGTGTAGGAAATAATCGCTGTGAAACGAAATTCTTTGATGGACATTTCAATAGGGTTTTGCGTGTTGATGCTATAGAATTGTGTGTATTGCTACGTTATCGCGTAATTGAAGTTGTTGATGTTTATGATTTTGCACCAAATCACACTAATTAATTAATAAATTAGTAGAAGTGAGGCTGCTGCCGAACAGTGCGTCTTCTGTGTATTTTGTGACGTTATAGAGTCAAAACCTGTGAATGAAATTTCTTTCTTGAGAAACGTTTTGCTAGAAAATATGCCAAACAAGGCTAAACGAACGAGAGCGGGCGTGAAAGAAAGTATAGGCTACAAATGAAGCGCCAAAACAGAGCCGAAAACGAAAAAGTAGACTGGAATAAGTGTGAGAATGCATAGCAAGAAAAAGGGCATTTTGCAACATTTATTCTGCAGTTCAGTTACAAAGTGTCAACGATTTAGTAAAAGTTTCTACACAGGCAACAATCAACGAATGCAATGACTGATCCAACTGGTGTCAGTGATTCAGAATTAAATCGCAGTTCAGCATATAAAGACTTTCAATCAAATAAAAGTAATCGTTAAATATTTAAAAAGGAATTTATAAACTATCAATTTTCTGTGTGCTGCATTTTCTATATCTTATTTAAGCCATCATAAACAGATTGTTACATTTTTTTAAATTCTAGAGATTATGCAGTACAGAAGCTTTAAATTTAACCCTCATTTATCGTGTTACATTTCACGAACATGTAAAAAGATTACTACGCATTCACAGCTTAGTAAGTTTCATTTGTACAAAGCGTAAAGAGTACAAGGTGTAACCGATATAAACTGCCGAAAAAAAAATATATTGGTGTAGAGCATAAAATATAACCGAGAAAAAAATCAAATGTTGTTTCTCTATAAACTGTCACAGTCTTCCCAGGAAAAATGTGTTTTTAGTGTAACTTTTTTAGAAAAGAGGACAGATAGTCATTACTTAGGCTATTATGCTTTTATTGCTTTCAAAACATTGAAGTAGGGAAAGGACAAAGACAACATAAAAACAGTTACAAAATACTTCTATTTGTAACAATCCGACAAATAAAATGAAAAACAATTTCCACGCGATTCGTACACGTAACATAATAAATTAGCAGTATAATTCATTAAACTATTTTTATATCCTTAAATGTATTGCAGTAGCTACCTATGTAGTGTTAACAAACACTAACAGATCGTCTTTCACTATATTCCGACTCCTGGTTAAAACTGTTGCGATATATTACTATAATTTCCTTTCCCATTAAATTGGGAAGTTTTCAACTACAGCTTCAGCGCGTCTTCCTTAGATGTGGACGTTTAAGTAAATGGCACAATGTGAAGTACCTGCCATTGCATAAATACAGAGTGTTAAAAAAAGTATCCAATATTTTAGAAGGTGCTAGTGTGCATCAAAACAAAAAAATAATGTCTAATAAACATGAGTCTTACAACACATACTTTCTTAGATCTGAACACTTGTTCATAGGAGGTGCACAATGTGACGTCCATTCATGGAAATGCATTCCTCTGCCCTTCGGCGTAAGGAATTACACACTCTTTGAAATTGACCTGGTTGTTCTTGCATGTGCTGACATGCTTTGAAGACGCGATCCTGTAGTGCCTGCACATTGTTGATTGGAGTGGCGTAGACCAATTTCTTCATGTGTCCCCATAACCAAAAGTCTAGGGGATTTAGGTTTGGGGAACGAGCAGGCCAAGGTGTGGGGCCAATCCAGCAGTAATATGTTAACAAGAAAATCCTGATAACGAATCCCAGTTGATCTCTGTGGTAGCACATATGGCCCTATTAATCTATTACCAAGAACGCTTGCCCATACGTTGATTGAGAATAGGTGTCAATGCCTTGTTTCTTCAACTGCATGGGAATTTTCATCAGCCCACACGTGCTGATTACGAATATTCACAACACCATCTCTGCTTAACCCCCGCTCATATCCGCAACCAGACTTTTGTTTTCAGTATCTCTAGCGACGTAGGCCTATCATTATTCCATGCCAGGTGTCAACTAAGGTATGATTATCTGGTAGTCTGCTGTATTGTAGGGCAGAGTAATGCAATGCCATAAATGGACGTCACATTGAGCACCTCCTATGAACAAGTGTTCAGATCTCAGAAAGTATGTGTTGTAGGATCCATGTTTCCTATTAGACATTATTTTCTTGTTCTGATGCATACTATCACCTCCTAAAACATTGGATACTTTTTTTAACATCCTGTATATGTAGGCCTACATAAATTCATGTCCTAAACATTGAAAACGTAAATTTGTTTTAGGTCTATCTCTTACCCGTTTTCTTCAATCATCTTACTAGGTTGATTTAGGACATTTTATTACTTTTTGTTTAGTTATTTATATAACGACGCTGTATCAACCTCTGGGTTATTTAGCCTCGATGGAATTGGTTATAGCGAGATGGTATTTGGCTAGATGAGGCCGAGAATTCATCATAGATTACCTGATATTCGCCTTACAGTTGGAGAAAGTCTCTGTAAAAACCCAATCAGGTAATCAGCTCAAACGGGAGTCGAACCCACGCCCGAGCACAGCTTCGGATCAGAAGGCAAGCGCTTCTGCCGACTAACCTAAGCCGGCTCATTTTATTATTACTTTCAATGTAACTGTTAATTTAATTTTGTCATCCCCGATGGATGTAGACCTACCAGGGCCTGACTCTGGTCGCCTGTGGTTGATACCTAGTTCACAGAATCGCCGTAGTGTAGGTTAGATGCTTCCACGATGATATTAACCGCAAAACGAATGATTCATCCACCCTCAACCAATGTGACAGCTCTCGCAATGACTTCTTGAATAAGAGACATCTTAACTTATCAAATTGAAAACATAAACTGAAAAAAAATGTTGGCTTTTGATAGACAATGTGCCATACATTCATAATTCATCGGTAAGGGCCACTGCACAATTGTAAAACTTAGAAGGTTTTATTACTGGTTCGTGTTGTGAAAACACCACACAGTCTAACACTTGGAATAGAAAGTGACTCATGGGCTGCCATTTTGTGACCTCTTAACATAATATTCATCTCCGAAAATGTTTGCCGGTCAGTGTCTCAAATGACTAAATCAATATTATTTCACATGCTAACCGCGAGATGTAGAACTGATTTGCATCTCCTGTTGCTTGCTGTCAAAAGCTGAGGTTCCTCCATGATTTTTTGGAGTCCTTCAGACAAATAATGGAACGATATACTTAAATCTGACGGACTGAGTTCTCTTAATTGCTTCGATTCGCTAATCACGGATTTCATTATTAACCTAACGATGTGGAAGTATCTCAGTCAAACGTACCATTAAATGAAGCAACAATTAAAACTGAAATTGGTTACAGTAAAATTATAATGATCGTAATCACCGATAAACCTAACTTTGAATAATGAAGTCGTTTGGATCTCTCTGTGCTATTAAACACTTACTAATGAAATTGTATAGAACAGTGATGTCAATTATTTGAGGATGTATGAGTTAGTACACAGGCCAATTATTTCCAAGCTGCACGCATGCTAACAATTTCCCCTCCAAGCAAGAATGCAATAAATACAGGTGTGGCGCATATTAATTTAGAGTTCTACACGGAGCATTTTTATCGGTTAACAACGTATTTACGGTTACCCAATATCAATACAGCACTGATTTCAATAGAGAAAAAAGAACCAACAGCTAGAATCCTGAATGAAATGTTACATTTTTGTGAAGTAAAAATGGAAATTATGCTCGATGTATGATATATCGAAGACACTTGTGCAGGATGGGGCCAACGAGCTGGCCTTCTTCTCCGAGGCGTGCATTCGAATCCCGTTTTGACTGCTTGAATACTTTCCTTTGTCCGGATTGCATCTTCGATTCTTTAAGCACTCTGCTACTTAAATTATGTACTGTGAAAAAAATAAATATCTACACCAAGAACCTGCCGGCCTAGGTGGCGCAAGCGGTAAAGGCATGGAATGTCTCTAGCGCTAGGTCCGAAGGATTGTGGGTTCGAGTCCCACTTTGGGAATGAGTGTTGTGGTTGTATTAATTAAAGAAAAATAAAACACAAAAAGGAAAACTGAAAGAAAAAAAAAGAACCTAAAGTAAGGCTATATCAAAGCATCATAAGGCCCATATTAACAAAATAGACATAAGAAACAAGACAAGATACCTCGAAGACAAAGCAACTAAAGAAAATAACTGAACTGAGAACTTCAAGAAAATAATGGGAGTAAAGAAGCTCGACCGCACCGAAGTCAGAACACCAGACAACAATGTGAAATACAGGACATATGGAAATGGATCTCAAGAAGAGGGGAATGAAACGCGCAGATATTAAGAATGGACAGTCACAGAATTGTGAGAGTGGCAAGAGACAATTATCCTATCGGAAACAGGAGCCCTGGAAGATCTCAAAAAGAGATGACAGGCCAGTAGCCTAAGAAAAGCAGTAATGTGTAATTTATTTATTTATTTATTTATTTATTTATTTATTTATTTATTTATTCTGGTGTAAGTAGTTAATGCCATCAGGCGTGGTTCATTCGGTCCTCAAATTCTGTAAATATTATTGTATCCTCTTTTTTATATTGATGAATTATTTTATTATTATGTATTGTGTTTTCTGTATTTTTATATGAATACATTACATGTTATTTTAAGTATAAATAAAATGATTCTTTCTTCCAGACCACCATAAATGCTAATACAATACTAGAAAAAAATCATAGTACAGACGTGGACAAATTATTAGCAAAATTGAAGATTTTTATTATATATTTTTACAAAATATGATTCTTCAATTTAGACTACACTTGACATTTTTGTGTATTTCCAAATTATTAGCAAAATTGAAGATTTGTACTGTATATTTTTAGAAAATTTAACTCTTCAATTTGGACTACATTTGATATTTTTGCATATTTACAAATTATTAGCAAAACTGAAGGTTTTTATTATATATTTTTACAAAATTCGATTCTTCAATTTGGAATACAGTTGACATTTTGGATATTTTTTAAAATTATTAGCAAAACTGAAGATTTTTATTTTATAGTTTTACAAAATTTGACTCTTCAATTTCGACTGTCTTTGACATTTTTGCTAATTTACAAATTATTAACAAAATTGAAGATTTTTATTATGTATTTTTACAAAATTTAACTCTTCAACTTAAACTACAGTTGACATTTTTGCATATTTCTGTCTACTGTAATGATAGAAATATGCAAAATTGTCAATTGTAGTCTAAATTGAAAAGTCAAATTTTGTAAACAGAATTATCATACAAATCGTCAATTTTGTTAATAATTTGTCCACGTCTGTATAAACAAAGTATAAAACCACACGAAAATATATATATATGGATTACAGTCACACAGACTTTAAATTAGTATCATCCAATTAATTAACAAACATAATCATGAACCTTGCAATTATAATCTAGAATAAAAACACAAATCAACACATTTAGTAATACCTAAAACCATTAAGTACACATACCTCGGTATAGTTGCCACAATTAATGTATCAAAATAACAAATTCAATAACGAGATATTGACGAATAATTCATTAAATTTATACCTATAAACTATCAATAATATTAATTCAAAAACGCAGATTTGCAAAGGCCTTTCTTTGTTAATGAAAACTATGTTACTTTTGCTTACTGCCAGATATCCACTTCTTATATATACCTTGTATTGCAGAGCACCCTTCAATTCCTTAGTCCTTTCGATGACACTAAACCAGTCGTGGCGAGAACGTGACTCGCGAGACATTGTGGCTCGCAGTGATAGCTGCTTCTAACCTCCGCCAACCCCCACCCTCTCACTCACTGGAGTCAAACTCCGTTCCATTTGTATTTGTCTCTGACCTGCGAGTGGCATATGTCTCTCTCGAAACCATGTACGAAAGTTCAAAGTAGGATGGGAGGAGGACGCATTTTTTTTTTTTTTTTTTTTTTTTTGCTGTCAATATGATGAAAATATTAAATGTATGATTTGTTCACAAGTATTAAGAGGAAAACGGTTATATAACATAAAACGGCATTATACATGTTACTGATGAAACATTAAAAGGTTGTGTTATCATCATCAATATATCTGTACGTCGATCCTTTTTCAGCAGATGTATGAATAATGCGGTTAGCTCTTCAATTTGAACTCACTGATTGACTATGGGGTGTCAAATGAAAGCTAGATGTAAGGACTTGACAAATGTTGAACTTTCAAATCTTTGCCAAAAAATAAATATCCGAAGCTTCGTTCTTTCGCTTGCTCTGTTGAAGCCATGTTCGCTACAACTTACGTTTGTGAAAAATTATTTTCAACAATTAAAATAGTAAAAACCAAATTTAGATCACGACTGACAGACAAATACCTTCGTGATCAACTACGACTGGCAGTAAGTGACATAATTCCTGATTTTGAAACTTTGTCGCAGAGACATTCTGAAGACAGTTAATTTTAGGTTGTGATATTGTTAATTTATTGTTCATTTCTTTCTTCGTTACACGTACTAAACATTAGTTTGTAGCCGTGTACTGTATAAAATTATATTTAAGTGCTTGACGTAAGGAAAATGAAAATCCGTTAATAAGTCAGATAGTTGCTTCACTTCCCCTTCGGGTGTCCGCCTCCCTCCATATGTGCTATGCACGTTGCAGGTTACACAGTGGCTCGGCGCACGATTACATTTTCGCCATCGCTGCACTAAACCATTTCAACTACATTTTCTGGTTAATAAAACTTGGAGGTGTCAGTTAAAAAGCAACAGAACAATCGTTATTCTAACATTATTAGGTTAAGAAATATATACAATTCCTATTGGCAATAATTTCAATTCGTATGGTTCATATATGTACATAGTTAAATGTCATGTTTTTGGAATTATGAGGCATATCTTTATGAATAGTTTAGAAAATAAAAAGTCTATCTTTTTCTCTGGGTGAATATTAAATGGTGAATGCCTTGAATAATGATTCCAGGAAATAACCTATAAATAGTAGTATCATCCGTAACATGATGAAAAAAACTGAATTTGTGCCGAAATGCTTAAAACGCACAAAGGGAAAATAATGTACTTTCTATAACATTCATTCTTAGAAATACTTTCTGTAATATAAAGACGAGATAGCCATAGAAGTTAATAGTATAATGAACGACTATAATCTTTTCCGCACCGGAGACACTATTCGAGTTTGGATGATTGTAAGTGAAAATTGTGGTGGGGAAAAAAACGCTTTTAGTATAAGTTATCTCAGAATAGGCCTACTCCTCTCTTCCCTGTCATAACTGTACCGGTTACCAACTAATTATTTTTAATCATTATTGATATGCATTCAAAGAAAAGTATTTTGAGCAGAATAAGTACCTGTGCTTAAATACACAAACAACAATTCTATACATTTTACGCTAGAGTTCGAACTTTCAGCGACTTCAATTTAAAACATCGATGAGCTGTTACTACACAGACTAGAGGAGGAATATACAGTCTGAGGGACGGGGCTCCGCACGTGAAATCCGTTCAGTCGCCTCTGATTACCACACGCAGAGAATACGTAGGTAGGGTCGGAGTCCGGACGCTTCAAGTATGTACGACCAATTGGACAATGTCGGTTCCGTGAGCTCCATCTATCACCAGAAGCACCGCCCGCATCATCATCAATCACCTTCAGCGGACCACATAGTGGGCGGGCGATGTGAAAAAAATGAACAGAAATCAGCGCTTTTACAGTAAAGGAAAGTGTATGATAATTCATCAAAGGAGAGACGATTTTCTCACAAACTTTTCCTCTTAGCTTATATAAAAAAATAAGAGTAGGGGGCGTGAGAGAATATATATTATGAATTTCTCCCTAATCGCTTTCTAGTGAAGACCCCTTCATCTTCACTGGATCGTTCTTCTTATTTGTTATTTATCTTATCGCTTTCTCTGCACACACTTAAAATTGACAGTTGGCTGTGGCCATTTGTCAGTCAATGCTGCTCTCCTCCCTTTCACTCTGACGAGCAATGGCACAAAGCAATCCACAGAGTGTTCCAGAAATTGTGATGAATAATTTCGGATTTTCAACAATCTTTAGGATTACAAAACTACAGGGACATCATTTTATTTTTACTAACATTTTTAATATTAACTTGCCTATACCTCTGGATCAACGCCGTTTGCTACCCCGTTCCACGACTGGATGATACTGGCTAATATACAATTCAATCACTTTACTGGTATAGGAAGGAAGAAAAGTAGTTCATCCATTTACGTAAACTAGGAAATATTGCGCTTTTGAGTTTGATCATTTTCATTAGGTTTTTGTTTAATCAAAATACAGTACAGTGTTAACAATGCGCGTTTTTTACTCACGAACTGGACGTATTCATTATGCGGTCTACAGCACATTAGCGTACAATATAGAGAATGAAGTTAAATTTAAAAATAATCATAATGTGGATATTTAAACATATTTTTGAAAATGGTGGCCGTTCATTTCGATACAGGCATCAGTTCTAATGTGCATATTATCGCACTATAGACTATTGTACCTAATTGCAATTACCAGTTTCGTTCTTCGTACTAGTAACTCATGTTGAAATAATTCCGTACCTACTCTATAAAAGGATACCTTAGGTACTGTAAATTCAATCTTCACTTCTGCTCGATCAGAAAACATAAAATTACTCAGACATACTATCTACTGACCGCCCAAGTGGTTATGTCATAGGGTCTTAGAAAGGGAGGAAGTCACGTGACAGTTAATTACTTAACAAGGCCCTTTTATTTAAGTTATTTTAAACAGTTGTATAATATTACGTAGACGTCCAATTCCTAACAGAAATTAATGTTCTGAGAAAAAGAGATAAGAGAGCCCAGCCACTAGCTGGCGAATAAAAGTTGGTGGGGGAAACCGGGATACGACGTAGGCAAATGGACGACAGTACCTGTGCGAAAATGATTCAATACTGAAAGCTTTTTCGTCACTGGAAAACGCGAACATATTTCTGGAACGTACTGTTTACAATGACCGTAAGGCTACTATGACTGTATAGGCAGTCTTGGATCTATGTGGAGGACGGTTGAACTTTATTAGTAGAAAGGGTGGGAGTGAAGTACATTCAAAAACTCGGGTACAATACAAATTTAAGTAAAAATAAAATGATGTCCCTGTACTTAGAGATTCAATGATCATATTCCTATCACTTAAAGAAGTCTACCCGTGTTATCCGAAATTCATGGCTAGTCAAACGGAACTTACTGTGAAGAATTTACATTTCTTCAACCTATATTAAGATAACTCAGATGCAGCTGTTTGGGTTAGTCAAACATAATGAATCAAACCAAACATCTGAGCGATACGACCCTGATGATAGGACTTTTACGCAGGGTTTGAAAGTAAAAAATTAATTTCTACATGATGCGTAAAATGCGTAATTTTTTTCGTAAATGTAAAAAATGTAATAAATTAAAAACTCGTAATATGTTAAATAAACAAAGTTTTAAATTGTTACTCGATTTCACCAGGCTACCAGAGTGCAGTAATTCATTCAACCTCTTCATATTAAGTCTTCATTTCTTTTATCGTATTCTTTGAAACAATACACCGACATCACACAGTGTTTCCGCATGTTATTTAGCTATTCCCCGTTCCAATACAGATCCCAGAGTTTACTAGTAATTATCAAAGACTGCCGATTATTTTCATTATGTGCATTTTGTTATTGTGTTTTCCACGGTTCTCACCGACATTTTTGTCTTCATATTTTTTTCCGAACTCCTTATATGATTGTGGTAATGGATAGTGTCTTTGTTCGTTTATTAGTAGGTTATTTTACGACGCTTTGTCAACATCTGAGGTTATTTTAGCGTCTGAATGAGATGGTGATAACGCCAGTGAAATGAGTCCGGGGTCCAACACCGAAAGTTACCCAGCATTTGCTCATATTGGGTTGAGGGAAAACCTCAGAAAAAAACCTCAACCAAGTAAATTGCCCCAAACGGGAATCGAACCCGGGCCACCTGGCTTCGCAGCTAGACGCGCTAGCCGTTACTCCACAGGCGTGAACTCTTTGTTCGTAATGGTGACTTCATTTATTTTCCTTTATCCGCTGACCGAAGAAGTCGTCCTTTTCACATAGGCCAATATTAAAAGAGGAAACACAAAATTTGTTTTTCTTTTGAGAGCTCTCTGTGAACACTTTCCCAGAGGAGCACCTTTGACTTTTACTACACACTTCTGGACCATATTGTAATTAAATAGTCTATTCTTATAATTCATATTACACATATGTTTTTTTTACATTTCAACACTCAAATTATTTTCATTTTTGTGATTATAAATGAAACTATTTAAAATAAATGCTTACCAATCATGGCTTTTTATTAGTTTACTTCCATGAATATAATTTATTAAGTCGCTTAGAAAATCGTGTAAAAATTTATTTTTTCTACACAACGTAACGTAAAATATGTATCGAAATTTACGCGGCAAAACTTGCATTTACACAGTTTCCAAACCTCAGAGATTTTAAGCCTTAATACAAACTTTAAATCTTCTAAGCCTTATTCACAACCCAAGCACCAGCCAAAGCGTTACTTGGGCTTTTGTGGATATACCTGCTTTATCATTGTGTCTGAAACCAAGTAGTTGTGAAATATTCTTTTAAAGGTCGTATTACACGTAGCAGGTTGCAGTACTGTTTTCTGATGTAGTTTTGCAGCGCTGTATGTAATATTTCAAGAAGAACAGTGCGCTTGTCAGAAAGACTCCACAAACTTGCAGCATCTTTATCCTACGTGTTACTTATGGCTTTTAAGGAACCTGGAGGTTCGTTGCCGCTCTCACATAAGCCCGTCATCGGCCCCTTTGCCGAACAAGATTAATCTAGTCTCTACAATCATATCCCTTTTCCTCAAATCCATCTTAATATTATCCTCCCATCTACGTCTCGGGTCGGCCTGGTTGGCGCAGTTGGTATAGCGATGACCTATGCCCGAGGCTGTGGGTTCGATCCCGGACCAGGTCGATTTAAGTGTGCTTAAATGTGACAGGCTCAAGCCAGTAGATTTACTGGCATGTAAAAGAACTCCTGCGGAACAAAATTCCGGCACACCGGCGACGCTGATATAACCTCGGCAGTTGCGAACGTCGTTAAATAAAACATAACATTTTTCTACGTCTCGGCCTCCTCAAAGGTCCTATTCCCTCGGGCCTCCCAACTAACACTTCATCATATGTGTTCGATATCTTACTCATCAAACCAAACAAATGAGCCGGGCAGATATAATTAATAAATCCTTTGATTTCTAAACAAACTTAAACCCAGTCCCTGAATTCAGAAGAAGAAGAAGAAGAAGAAGAAGAAGAAGAAGAAGAAGAAGAAGAAGAAGAAGAAAATTATACATGAATTGCTGCTTTTTTCAACGGCAGCAACACTAGCTCAGTGGTGAAGTGACTAGTGTGCATGAGGGCAAAGGTTAAAATCTCTCAATTTTTATTCTCAGTTCTTCTAACTGTTAACGTTTATTGTTCCATAATGCTCATTTTATTAATACGAGTACATTAATTTTATTTTAATAAATATCATGACAAGCTAGACATATTTTTCACATATATTAAGTTAGGCGTTTGATATATGCGGTAAGTATATTTAAAGGTATGTAATTAAGTAAAATTAAATAAAATCCAAATATTACGAAATTATGAACATTTTTTACATACAAATATTAAATCAGAAACCGAGAAAAAATTAAATGGACGTAAGAAGATTTGAAACTATGACCTATTCTGCGAAACTACTCCGCTATACCCGCTATTTCCATACAAACTACATTGTATATGTAGTCAAGCAACCTAATGGCACCAATCAAATATACATAGACACAAATATTTACTTGTATGAATAGCAAAAATTCACTTTGAAATTACATAAAAAGTTAAAACTATATGGAGTCAAAAACAATATATGATGATATGCGACAGAAATGCCACAATTGGTTTCGGATAGATTAGATCAGGAGTGTGGAAATAAAAGCTTATAAGGGTCATAAAGAAAATGACAAAAGCTTATTATGTTGCGAAATAAAATACATAAAGCATATATTGTTGATGTGTTTAGATAGACTGGATAGAATGCAATTTTATAAAAAAAGAAATGGCTACATTTTGGTAATGTAATTGTATTAACCAAAATATCAAGAATTACAAATGAACAGATAATAAAATCCTTAGGAACATATTTTTGAAAAGTGCGAAAAAGCGAAAGATGAAAATCAAGAAGTTAGAAAAAATGTAAAATAATATTCAAAATGAATAATTTCGAGGGAAAAATTGTTCCGGGGCCAGGTATCGAACCCGGGACCTTTGGTTTAACGTACCAACGCTCTACCAACTGAGCTAGCCGGGAACTAAACCAGACTCCGATCCAATTTTTTCCCTTTATGTCCACAGACCTCAAAGTGGGCTGACAGCTGTCAAGCAACCAAAGTTGAGTGCACACTAACTCTGTGTGACTTAAATTGTGGCTTTCTGTTAACGAACAGTGAAGTGTATTATGCAAATCAAGCTTTCAGGTATAACTCCCTGTAAAGTTTATTTGAATAATTTCGAGGGAAAAATTGTTCCGGGGCCAGGTATCGAACTCGGGACCTTTGGTTTAACGTACCAACGCTCTACCAACTGAGCTACCCGGGACATAGCGGGAAAAAATTGGATCGGAGTCTGGTAGAGTTCCCGGATAGCTCAGTTGGTAGAGCGTTGGTACGTTAAACCGAAGGTCCCGGGTTCGATACCTGGCCCCGGAACAATTTTTCCCTCGAAATTATTCAAATCAACTTTACAGGGAGTTATACCTGAAAGCTTGATTTGCGCAATATTCAAAATGTATGTGTACATGAAATATATGTACAAAATTGTACGTTAAATTAATTGCAGCTAAATGGCCGGAGATCAATGCTATCATCCAACATTGTAACGCACTGCAACTAACTAATACTTACTTGTACTTACTTACTGGCTTTTAAGGAACCCGGAGGTTCATTGCCGCCCTCACATAAGCCCGCCATTGGTCCCTATCCTGAGCAAGATTAATCCATTCTCTATCATCATATCCCACCTCCCTCAAATTCATTTTAATATTATCTTCCCATCTACGTCTAGGTCTAAAGGTCTTTTTCCCTCGGCCTCCCAACTAACACTCTATATGCATTTCTGGATTCGCCCATACGTGCTACATGCCCTACCTATCTCAAACGTCTGGATTTAATGTTCCTAATTATGTCAGCCAGAGAATCAGTCCCAATCCGAGGCTTATTTGAAGGATTCGTAACAAGCTGTTTTTTACGGTGGTGGGTTGTTAGCCCTTCGCCCAACCCCCAAGCTGGAGGACCACCCCTCATTGGCTGTCCGCGACTGCTTATTCAATATATTAACAGCTACCCTCCATATCCGGAGGCCGCAACTAACTAATAAATATTAAAAATATTAAAAAATACACATAGGCTTATTTATTTTAAATGGTTTATTGGTTTCATGTACAAATAGGAACGTTGAAATTTCAACTTAAAACTTTAACTTCGTACAAGTTTCTTTTTCCAGCTCGTGGACTCCTCGTCATTTTTTAATTTTTATTGTTTATGAGAGAAACCCGTGAATCACTTGGAACTTGTTTAACGATCATCAGGAGCTCGCGGCCTACGGTTAGAGGATCACTTCTCAACTCCTCCATCTCTCCGTGATCTTCTTCAGAGGAGGCCTCAACAGAGATTGGGAGGGCGATATTCCTGCTTTATGCAGATCTTCCCCTTGGATTCCGCCTTATATCCGAGATTGCAATGCAATGTAGCCAATTAAAGCTGCTGAATGGTAATTCGTTAATGTAGGAAATCCAGTTGAAACTTTACGATGCAGTCAGCATCCCCCCGCTCTTATTTACCATCCCCCCCCACCGACAAGAAACGTTTAAACAAACAGGGCTCAGCCACTAAAAGGCGCGGCACAGCACCAGTGGAATATCAAATAAGAGGCTAACCAAGGGGAATATTTCCACAGAATTACCCACTCTCTTCTATCTTTTTTAATAAAGAGATTTCATATTAATTCCACTCAAATTCCCCAGGTCCTGGGAGTTTCTGGGACAGCGTGAGATTTATGCAGCATTGATCCCATCGCATGAGTCACAATTCAGAACCGACCAAAACCGGATCTTCCCGGCGGGAGTCCGGGAGTTTATAGATTCTCCGGAGTTTCCGGGCTCCGGCTCAGTGACGATACGACGCGACGCGACGACGCAAGTCAAGCTGAATGGATTGAAATACGACCCCGGAATCGTAACATCCGCACTAACACCGCGCCTCAATTCGTCCGTGTTGAGGTAATTAAGGTGAAAAAGGCAATGAAACTAATTATGCCTAGATTAAAAATTGCAACAAGTATATTTACTTAGGTTATTTAGTCAATTAAATGTTTTATGTATGTTATTTATTTATGCATATATCCAAATGCTATTTATTTATGTACTTATCCAAATGCTATTTATTTATGCATATATCTAAATGTTATAGCCTAAATTAATGCATTTATCTAAATGTTATATATTTATGTATTTATCTAAATGTTATGTATATATCTAAATATTATTTATTTATGTATTTATCTAAATTTTATCTATTTATATATTTATCTAAATGTCATTTATGTATTTAGTTAAATGTTATTTATTTATGTACATATCTAAATGTTATTTATTACATATCTAAATGTCATTTATTTAGTTATTTACATATGTACAGCACCTACTCATCGCTGAATTTGTAAACTATATCCTTATACGAATCTATCAATCTACCATTCAATACGAATGAATGTCTACCTATAATATTTACTTAAATAGTTTTTTGGTGTCTGTCAGAAATCACATCTCTTATGAATATTTACCGAATATTTTTTTTTTTAATTATGTTTGAAAATTTCTTCATCAGAACAATCAATTAGGTCATTTTTAACAATATAACTACCTACTTTAACTAATTCCTATATAAATTATTTCTAACTTTACTGTAAACAATATACACTTGAGCAATGATCAGTCACTAATCAGCAAAAAACTGTTGATCAAATCTGATGGAAGATTGGTTTCCGATCAAATACTGATTGTCCTTTCTGCAACGAAAATAGAACTGATGGCCAATCAAACCCTCTTTGATCGTAGATCATAATTGGTCTGCTTTTCTGCAACCGGGCCTAACTATCAAAACGTAAAAAAAGGTAGAGAAAACCTATGAAATGACTTTTAAAACAGGTCACCAAATGGTCCAACTTCATGAAAGCTACATAATTATGGTTATGACGATATTGATAATAATATTCTGAACATCTGATCGTCTGTGATATTCTGTCGGACCTTACTTTACGGATACATTTCACGTACTGAACATACCTGTGTACTCAAATCAGTCCTTCACTGTCACTTTCAGTAAGATATTTAAACAGTTCAAAAAAAAAATACGACGTCATTTGCAGAGTTCAATTTTTTTTTTTCGTTACAAGTCTATTGATTTTGTCTGAATAGTGTTCCTTTTGTTTAATGCCCCGTTGCTTCGAGCTTTTAAAGTTAATTAAAATTGAATTGCTACTGTAAAAATGTTAAACCACAATAGCAAATTTTTCAATAGAAAAGGAATTACCTGTGGGGATCAATGAAATTCCCGACGGAGTATTATTTGATCACTGTTCCGAACCAAATAATGCGAGTGAACACACATGGTTGGCGTTCATTATTATTGTCTCGAAAGATTACATTCCAATAATTTGATATCATATTGCGTTTTAACGCAATGAATCTTCTCTCACAATAATAACCCGTGTTCCAATTTTGGAAAAAAAAGAAGTAATAATATCTCTCCATAGCAAACATAAGTACTGTTTGTTAATATAATGAAAATTTACAGCGATTTTTATAGTATAATTAAAACAGACAATTTATTAAAATTGATCTATAATAAATACTATAACTAAAGACAAAATTTCGTATACAGGTATTGATGCACGAGAATATATGTGAATAATTAATTGTTTACTCTGTCATTTACCTAGAATTTGGCTTAATGTCCTTAGATAACGACTGTATCACAAAACTTTGTGAGATTATCTCTTCAAAGCTTCTAATCTGATATAACTTTTGTTAGGCTATATAGCTACAGAATTCTGAACTAAACTTGCATTCAAGTATGAACCTAACCCGTCATCCTAATCATCATTACCATTAAAATATAAACAAACATAAAATAACGCTGTAATTTGTACATTTCAACTATATACTTGCGTGTCCATAATTATTTCATGTTTTCATTGTATTACTTAAATTTTACTGTTTCTCTTATTAGTGTTTTTAATGTATTTATATGCTTTTTCAATGTATTATGACGAAGCCTAAAACTGTATGTCTAATGGCCAAATAAATTGAATTGAATTGAATTGATCTGAAGAATATAAAGTGACAATCTAATCAAAAAAGCAGCAAGAATATCTGGTTATCTTAGGCACGCTTGCATAAACTTCGCTGACTAGAGTTCACTTTTGATGTAAGATAATAAAATGAATTGAATTCTATCTCTATTTACAAAATGTTGGTCTAACAAGCAAACATTCTCATGGGGGCAGATAAAGTTATTTTTTTTCTTTAACTACGTTAATAATATCAAAACAACTGTTTATACAAATTTTGGCCACTCGAGCGCAATTGCGAGGCCCTTCAGAAAGTAAATTTCTTTGGGGCTGTTTACATAACGAAAACACAATTTCATGGAAAGACATCGTCGTTTTTCCTGCAATAACTCTTATGTGACTTATTTATGGATTTTCAGATTTTTGGTCTATTAAATAGATTAAATAGTGATACAGCAAATAAAATCTCCTGTATGTAATTATATTTCTTTGTTTAGAAAATGTAAGAATTCACAGTCTCCTATAGCCTATACGGCTGCCATAGGATGAATAAATGTGTTTTCTCTTCCTACTGAAAAATTTTACATTTTGCACATAGGAGTTATTGCAGGAACAACGACGATATATTGGAACAGATAGAGCAATTGCTCAGCTATTTTTCAACATATTCCTCACTGGAATTGAGACATTTGTCATACAGTGTATCCTTGTGTCGCAGAAGTCTGCCGCCTGGGATCGGAATCAGTGTACGGCAGCAGTCTACAATTCTCTGTCGAAACCACGGTATGGAAAATATCTCAATTCCGGTGGGAAAACATGTTAAAAATAGTTCAATAATTGCTATATCTGTTACAATAAATTGTTCCACGAAATTGTTATTCTTTTTGTATACGGCCCCAGACAAACTTCCTTTCTGTACGGCCCTCGTAATTGCGCTCGAGTGGCCAAAATTTGTATAAGCACTTGTTTTGACTTTATTAACATGGTGAAAGAAAAAAATAAACATTTTTATCTCCTCCCATAAGAATGTTTGCTTGTTAGATGACGAGAACTTCGAATAAATCAAACCTGCTTTACAGGAAGCTATCACCTGAAAGCCAGATTTGCGTACGACGAGAACTTCGTTTAAACTGATCTAAGATAACAGAAATACCTGCATGTATTCTAGTACAGCATAGCATAGGCCTACATGTTTGAAATAATACAGCTTCTCATACCATTTTTTATACAATTGAAACTTTCTTCCTCCATTTATTTCTATCTTCCCAGTTACCATCCTCTAATTCTCTCGCTTCCACCAAGCCAATAACACTCTCCAGCCTTGTTTTCTTAGATCTTCCCACTTGAGGCCATGTTTCTGCACCAGAAGACTGATTTATAAACATGGATTTTAGTTTCTCTAAATATTTTTCAGCAAAATTTCGTTCAGCATTGCTATTGCTGATCGATCTTAAATTATTATATTTATTAGTTTTTCAACGTTATTTTCTTATTCTGAAATTTCAACTCCCAAATATTGAATGTTATCACAAAATAAATGTCAATACACATTCTGGCATCTACGAATAATAGTTTTTACCCACCCTCACCTATTGCTATTATTATTATTATTATTATTA
Source organism: Periplaneta americana (assembly GCF_040183065.1). Lineage (NCBI taxonomy): Eukaryota > Metazoa > Arthropoda > Insecta > Blattodea > Blattidae > Periplaneta > Periplaneta americana. The sequence goes on along the minus strand of NC_091129.1, from coordinate 71,651,088 downwards.
TTATTATTATTATTATTATTATTATTATTATTTTATGGTGACTTTTATTGATACTTATTTGTAATTCCCATGTTTCATGTCCCTTCATCAAATTTATTGTCATATATTCTATGTATACATAGTTTTCAGCCAATACAACAACGCCAAATATGAGGGGAAATCGTGTTTATAGGTGATTATTTTGCAATACAGTACATTATTCAGTATCCTTATATACAGTTCACAAAAAAAAAGTATTAAATTTTCGGAATGAAATATCAGACACACTTTCTATTCACCACCAATGCTAGTCTGTGAAAGTGTTTGTTTACCCTTTGGTTACCATCTTGTGGTGGAACATGAAACTCTAGGACGCTGGCCTTGAATCCAGACTGCCACAAGTGAAGTGGTTAGTGTCTTACTGCATGTTGTATAATTGCCGTGTTAGTTATTGTATCGATAAAGAAAGAAGACAGGTTACAGGAGAAGAAATAACATGGCATTTATCACCCGAACAAGTCACTTCCTCAGTGACCTCCTGCAGGAAGAATTTACTCAGAGCTACGTAGTGGGGAGGCTCGGAGTGTCGCAACCATTGTTCTGCAGGCTGTGGAAGAGATACCCGAGAGCTTAGCACTATTAAAAGCCGACCTGATGAGGGAGAAAAAGGAAACAACGCCCACTGAGGACCGAATTTGTGTTGAACAAATCTACCAAAGAAAACTAGTTATTATGCAGCTGCAGAGTTCCAACAATTAGTTTTCAATGTTTCAATTGATACTGTTGTCTCGGACTAACGTAGTTGCGTAGTAAGCGGGAGATTACGAGTTCAAGACATCACCACAGTCTAGTACAGTCATGTCAACTGATGCCCATAGGAGCAAGAGCGCGCTTTTGAGCTCAGGAGAGCCAGAGCGCATTGCAGCGGAAAGGAAAGAGACAGACAAAAGAGGCAGTATATGCCGCTTGGTCGAGCTATATGCAGGGATGGCCAGCACTGATTCAATAGATAAAGGGAAGAGAACTTTTAATACTGTATCCATGTTAATTTTTAGATTTATCTGAGAAGTATAAGTGTATTATGAGAATGTAAGTTTCAATTTTAATGCTCATTTTTCACAAGTTTGATTTCTTTATTCAAAAGAAATATTTTCTCAACATTTTTTTATAGAAAAGTGAAATTTTCTGGGTACATCTATTTATTTAGCAGCCTTAATGCCCGTAAATACCTATTGCTGAAGATAGTGTATTGAAATTTTTGAAAATATTCGCATGGAAATTGTTTGTAAGGAAATAAATTAACAAAGCAACTACTGTTACATCATAAGCAAAAGATACGTGCCCGTGTGTTGTAAAAATGTCAGCTCTATAGCTTCAGCACATTTCGAGAAAAACTTTAATATTCTGATGATAGGAAGTTGCTCAGCAATATCACCTTAAAAGCATAATGTGATAGGAGGTTTGTTATGGAATATTAGTTACAGTTAAAACATATACAGCACCTAGGTAACTTTGCTTTGTACTGTAATATTGTTTTGATTAGTTTATTGATTACTTTTATAAGGCTAAAGAAACCACCAATATCAATTCCAACTTATCATATCATACTCAATATCTTTTTTTTTTTTTTTTTTTTTTTTGGAATATCACTTTCTTTATGAATGATATGTATGATATGTTTCATCCATTTAGTACAGTATAGTTGCACTACTATGGATTTATGTGAATATTTCTTCTTAACTCTTTATTATGTTATTAACATTTAAAACACAACTGCAATATTAAGAAATTGGTATTAGTACTTTTGTTTCACACACAATATAGATAATATCAAACAGAAAGAAGCCATATAAAAATAACGACATAAAATTTCACGTTCCGTTTGAAGTTTGTGCACCACTGTTTTCTTAATCGAACAGGCTGCTTATTCATATGCACAACCCTTCCTCTGTCCATACTTAGCGCTTGATGCCCGCGCACGATGTCTAGGTCAGAAAAATGCTCTTGCTTTGACATCACTGGTCTAGTATATACAATCACGGAGTTAAATACGTAGTAAATATGCATCCATAGATAGTTAACCACTAGGATCGCTACTATCGCCTCATTACAGACAATGCGAAATATTACCTGCACAGTCTATTGTTTCTAGTACCCTCATAAATTCAAGCTTCGTGACTGTGTATATATATATATATATATATATATATATATATATATATATATATATATATATATATATATATATATATATAGACTGTGACATTACTATGTTTTTCCTTTTTTATTTTGTTTTCTGTCTGTTCTAGTGATGGGATAAACTGTTTTTTTTAAGAAACAGTTTCGACTGTAACTGTTTCATGAACGAAGCTGTTCCAAAATGACAGTTTCAAAGAAACAGTTTCATAAGAATATGTTTACAACATCAGTGTCAAGTGTTCCAACTGTTTCAACTTCTCATCTGCTTCATCTTCAGGAACATGTTTCAAAGCCCTCGAATCGTCTTTAAATCAGCTTTTCAGTGTATTATGACGACGAAAGTCATTTTTCGTAGGTTACTGTTAAAGATTACAGTAAATAACTATAATTATCCAAAATGAATCGATTTTAGTAAAAATAACGCATATAACCCTAGAAGAGTTTAATAACGGTAAGACATTAGCCAATGATATTTTTCGCCATATGTTACTAATTAACACCATGTTAGGGTACCATAAACATATTTTCCATCAATGGGCAGCTAATAATTAATATCAGATTTATTAGAAAATTTTATTCGTACAATTAAATTGCGATGTCCTACATAGGCTACTGTTGCACGAAGGCCTTGTGGAACATAGACATTATTCTAGGTCCGTTCCAACAAGCGGTTCACGGTCAGTTCATGTACTGTTCCTGTACTATCTTATGCGCATGCTCTAGTTGAGCATCTACTATGGCATTGAAACTAGACTGGACGCTGTTGGAACGCTTTCACGGATCGTTATGTAGGCCTAATAAATCCAGAGATGCTATAACTGTGATCATCTCAGCTAAGAACGGGATGCTTAATTGTTATCGTTTCCCAGCTAATTCTAATCGCAGAAAATATAATTTCGATAATTTTCTATATAAAGATGACAAAAGAGTATGGTAGGCAATAATTCCGCTAATGTCGTGTACTGCGGGACTCTCATTTAAAAATAGTTCTTTTTAAATTAATGTGCGTCATTTATTATACTTTTAATCAAAGTTGCATGTTGAAATTGTAATTAACTATTTCAATACCCAAATAATTTTCATTCTCTTTCTTTTTGGCGAAAATTTGAATTAAATCTCTAGTTTTATTATTCGTCTGCACTGTCACTTTTCATCTTAACCTCATTGGTGTGAACAGTCGATCATATCTTTTTTCAGTATCCAGGAGAGGTTGGTGAACTTATGCGCATGCGCATCTCGCGTACTCATCAGTTCAATTCGCTGACTACTTCTGACCGTTCCGAACCAGTGTCAAAAGTTCGTTGGAACGCCCGACTGCAGTACATGTTTCCGGCTCAGGACTAGTTTGTAGAGTGTTGGAACGCTTTTTCTGTACTGCGCATGCTCACGATAGTTACGGAGGTTCCTGACTGTTGATGGAACGAATATACTTTGGATTGGAGGTCGATGATAGCACTACACGTGGCATTTACAGACAGCAAAGAAGAGGGAAACTGTTTAGAAATTTGAACTGTTTATCTCTCGGAACCACGTGCAACGTTGAAGTGATCACTCGAGCAGTGTAACACTCTTCGGAACAGTTAGAACAGGTTATTTCACGAAACTGTTTCGATACGAAACATTTTCAATTGTGAAACAGTTAAAAAAAACTGTTTCAGCTTTTCTTTACCCATCTCTAGTCTGTTCATAGATGAAGTGATATGAAGAACTTATAACTAAATATATACACGGGATAAATTAGATGCAACATAAAAATCCTCTATCTTAATAGTTATAAATACGACAAATTGTTCCACATGTGATGTTTTGTGTCCAAGACTGTTTCTTGCGAACGCTCTGTATTTCGATTAATATACTGAGTAATGCCCGGTTCAGACGGTGCGTGTTTCTGTGATGGATTCCAAGGTGGCTGCGCTGATGGGTAGCCTGCGTGCTCACTTGCCGGAAGTAATGCGCTCTGGTGGCTCCTTGGATGGCTAGCTTGCTGGATGTCGAGGGTAGGTTCCTTGTTACTTTTCGCGATGGTTTGCAAGGCTGGAACAAAAAATGATCATTATAATATCACCACTGAAACCATGTCGCCATGTTCGTTGTTTTCCAAATAAACCTGTTTTTCTTCTATATTCTTTAGTTTCTAAGAAACAACAATTAAATATCGGACTTTAGCTGTTTTGCACTTATGGCTTAATTACTTCATTACGACATTTACTACTGTTAATGTAGGACTTCAGTTGTTTTCCACTCACGGTTTAGTTTCTTTTTGACCATGAGTGTTGGCAACAGATGAAACAGCAGATGATTTTCCAATTTGAACTGTGAAAAGAGCCAGCTCCGTGTGAACAACAACCATCACCGTAGCCAACACGGGGGCCAGCAAGTGAGCACGCAGGGCAGCCATCAGCGCAGCCACCTTGGAATCCATCACAGAAACTAGCACCGTCTGAGCCGGGCTTTAGTCTGCCCAACTCCTTCTGGGAGGACTTAGTTGCTTCCTACAGTCTTTATTTATAGTTAATTACAAACTTGAGTAGTGTGCTAACATGTATTATTTAAATATAAAAAAGTTATATGATATTAATTTTAATTCATTTTAATATTCCTTTGTAATTGACTTAACAATCAAATGTGCAAAACTTTCGTCTGATTTTTCCAGTCCAGAAACTTTCTGATCAGAACTTACGTAGATACAAATATTGACATATAATAAGTCTGCAACATTCTACTGATTCCTTTGTCTTAAAAGTTTGAATTTCAGGATACAGAATGAAACACGAAACAACTTGGAACTAAAACTTGGAAATCTGCGCTCTGCACAGTGTAATTGTTCCAGCCATTCAACAGTTTGCAGTCTCTGAGTAATCGACTCATCTGAAACCTCCTCCTCCTCCTCCTCACCCTCATCCTCCTCCTCTCTTGCTTAAAAACCCCCTTACACCACTTTCTCCCCCCGCTGTTCTTTAAAGTGAACTCGGAGCAGAAACCGTTTCCTTATTCCTTCCTATTCCTTCTCCCCTCACAAATTTCAGTTTGCAGTGTCGGCTCTAATGTTTGTATTTATTACATTGGCTTCTGTTGAGGGTTTTGGGAATTCAATTTGTGCCGACGAAACCATGTAGAAAAACAGAAAATAATGAAAAGCGTGCAATTAAAATTTTACAAGATGATGACTCTGCATATTCTTATACAAGTTAAAATTGAGTATGATATCTGAAGAATGAAAGGAGGATTGAGAAATAAGAGTTGTTCTTAAGTTAAGTGACTAAACACATACTTTCATATAGGCCTAAAGCGTTAATTCATATTTACGAATGCAACAGAATACATTCAACATAACAGAGAATGTAAGAACAAGATCGAAAACTGGTACACACGAACTTCAATAATATAATGGAGATAAAAGTAAAGGACTGCGTATACGGTAAGGGACTGTAAATATAGAAAAATCATGCTTTCCTGACTTCGGCGTTAGCAAAGATAATGCAATCAGCACCACGCTTTGGCCTCCTCCTGTTTTAGTTTTATACAAAGCTGAAGAGACAGCGAAGCTCCTGTGAAAGTGTGAGATGAAAAACTCGGATTTTTCTTTTAGAGTGGGCTTCTTATGTACAGTAGTGGCAAAAAAAACCGGATAGACCCTTGTAGCTGATTTCAGAGCCTTGCTCACTCCAGAGCACGATAGACTGGTAACTAGACTTTCGTGGTTCGAATCCTGCCTGGGAAGGAAACTTTTTTTTTGTTCCTTATTCAAATTTATTCCCAATACTTTTCGATTGCTGGTAAAATTCATGTTCTGGGAATAATAAGTTAATTAAGTAGTAAAATATCCCTGCAATCAAAAAGTATTGGGAATAAATTTGAATAAGGAACAAAAAAAGTTTCCTTCCTACGAAGGATTCGAACCACGAAAGTCTTAATTACCAGTCTATCGTGCTCTGAGTGAACAAGGCTCTAAAATCGGCTACAAGGGTCGGTCCTGTTTTTTTGCCACGTGGTTTGTTGCTCTACCAACGTGACCAACTCGGCCCCTACAGAGATTTACCAGAGTGACAAACCAGAGAATACCGAGATGTCCTCTGGATAAAATTGTAAGATGCATTTTTTATTGTTAGTTATTTTACGACTTTTATCAATTGATGTGGTTATCTGGCGTCTGAATGAGATGAAGGTGATAATGTCAGTGAAATGAGTCCAGGTCCAGCGCCGAAAGTTATCCAGCATTTGCTCTTAATTGGTTGAGAAAAAATCCCAGAAAAATCTCAACCAGGTAACTTGCCTCAACCAGGGTTTGAACCCTGACCCGCTCGATTCGCGGTCAGGCATGCTAACCCACAGCGGTGGACCTGAAGTGTGAAACAGACCACTAACTATAAACCGATGATGATGTTGGATGATGATAATGATAATGACGATAATGAAAAAAAAGAAGATACAACACTCAAACTACAGTAACAAGAACATATAAAAATATTTTCCCACTACTGCATCCTATACAAATAATGAATTCAATTACGGCCCAGTTATATAAAAGACGTAGGTTATCCTTAACTGAACATTTTAGTAAATAATTCGAAGTTACTGTCTACATAATATTATGCTGTATAAAATTAACTTATGAATATGTAAACTAGGCTTCGTAGTAACTGATATTTGAAGTAAAATATGTAATAACACTGCGAAACATTAATGAAATTTGTGTGTAAAGCCAGTAGATTTTCAACTTTTCGCCAATGACAGAAATCATAATCATCGCCGCCTCCTGAATATGCATCTCAATACGTGTGAGGAAGATCATGAACATTGGGTTCGGAGCACGATTTCGTTTTCTTCGTGGTTGGAACTGAGGACGTAATCTTTGTTCAAGTTCTTCCACTACAAATTTTGGTGGCTGAAATCTCACTTTAAATTGTTTACGGAGAGTTCAATGAACGGATTTACTCGCTTGTGTAAAACATAAGAAGTGCGGCGAAATATAATATCTACAGATATATGGTATCAAAATAATCACAAACCTGAAAATAGATATATTAACCTAGAAGAATATATTAAAAGTATGTGTAACATCATTTCACCATAATCGGAATTAAGAAAAGTCTGTTTAAATACGAGTACAATGAAAATAAACTTCATTCATCATTTTACTTATAAGGAGAAACGTTTCTCCTCTTTTCTTTTGAACATACATGTATTTTCAGTTAACTTCATGTAATGTGATTAACTGGAGGAGATTCGCCAGTTACATTTAACTTAAAGTTAAGACGACATAACCTGAAGTTGGTCTTTATACAACCAATATTCACAATTAAATGTAACCCCTGATCACATAATTACGAGTATAAGAGATTGATCAGCCTAATGGACTTTCAAAACAATCACTTTTATAAATTTCACTATGCTGTCATCTAGCGAATGGAAAAGAAATCACGTTATAGGCCTAATCTTTATGGAACTACTTGAAGCAACCGTACTTCCATCTAGTGATCGTTACCAAAAATACATTTTTCGACGGTGGAGGCTCTGGTGGTTGTTCTCATTTTATGTTGCCATTTCATAACATGGGAATGGCCAATCCGATATTATACTATATTATCAGGTAAGTGATTGAAGATTAATTTGATGTCTAAACCTGAGGTTAATTGTTCATACAACTGGCCCTAAGTGAATTTAAGTTTTTTTTTTTTTTATTTCTTTCTCACACTTATACAGTACACTTCACGGTTTAGGCATCTTGTATGTTATGGCTTTCTTATAGGGTACGTTTGTTTATTGTTCCTCTATCATCTTTATCACTGATAGTATCGCATTCAGGTAATCTCCTGTTACTCTTCTCAGAAAAATTTTCCATCTATTCCTAGTGGTATTTTACAGCTTTATTAATTTTTATGGAACTCATTCCTTAAATCTTTACTTCTTATTTCATTTTTCATTACATAATAAGTTCATTTAATTTGCATTTCATTATTTTAATTTTGTACTGGCATTCAGTTTTCTCGCAGATAGCTTGAAATCTACACAATTTATTATCTGCATAGGCCTATATATTTTCTTCTCCTCCCATCGATGGCTAAGTGCTATAACGCGAACTAGGTTTGATCCTCGGCTTTGACTGGAAAGATACTTGTGATAAACAGACTGAAGGATGGGTGCTTTTCTCGGGATTTTTCAGTTTCCCATTCACAACACAAATGTAATTTAAAAATATTTTCCATTTTACCCTACTCTCCCTTTCATATCATGTCATCAAATCGATTTCGAGGTAAGATGTACGAGCTTCGGTGATGCCAAGTGGAACTGATCAATCAGTTACTGCTTCTCTGCGCAAAGTTCATGACTGTGTTCCAAGTCCAAAGAAAGCGCTTAATGGTACATTCTGGCTGATCGTAGTAGTATTTCCGGTGCTGAACAAGGGACGCTTACGGCGTCCATCGCTAGCGAAGCTTTTCAGTTGATTCCTAAGCCGAACTTCCGGAACTCAAGTTGGTTCCCGTAATATGTTGTCCTTAAATTCAACATTACTTGATTTGGTTCTCGATCACATAAGTACTTTATTTATTTTATGTTTGCGCTTTAGCGACTTGTGACTATTTGGTTTAGATCATAACTAGATTAGCCTATATACCTAGTTATATCGAGAACTTCCATATGAGATATCTCTATGCTGTGCACAATCATTAAATAATGATCGTGAAATTATGAACACTAATCCCTAACACACACATGTCATATACTTTTACATTACAGTTTCTTAGTTGGGCACTGTTCGCGATGAAACCTCTTTTCTAACGACCCATAACTATTATATTCTGAAAAAAATTGAAGAAAGACAGACACACACGTTGTTTAAAAACTCAAGCCAACGGATTAGAGGATTATTTTACGACGCTGTATCAATATCTCAGGTTATTTAGCGTCTGAATGAAGTGAAGGTGTTAATGCCGGTGAAATGAGTCCGGGGTCCAGCACCCCGAAAGGTACCCAGCATTTTCTCATAATGGGTTGAGGAAAAACCCCGGAATATACTTCAACCAGGTAACTTGCCCCGACCGGGATTCGAACCCGGACCACCTGGTTTCGCGGCCAGTCGCACTAGCCGTTACTCCACAGGTGTGGACAAGCCAACGGAAGTACAACGCTATGTTTCAGTGGTAGAAAAGAAAGCATGTCATAAATGTAGCTTCAGTAGTTTTTGAGATTCTGACTTCTAAAATTAGTCTTTAGAGAGATGCAGTAGACAGTCCTCTGTCTGTGAAAAATGGAAAGAAAAATGTTGTTTACTTGGGAACCAATTAGTGTACTGACCGTTCAACAGTGAGGGATCCCTCGAAAATTGTCGGCAACAGACCGACAGATTTGGGAACCAATTCCAGTACAGTCACCGCTAGAATCCGTGATATGAACATACCACCTGTGTTGCATCTTCCTGGTGTTCAAAGAGCAGTCTGTGTTATCTAGAGACAATTAGGGACCTCCATATGTCGTCCTTGCGGTATTTCCAAAGGCTGAAAGGCTACCCGTAGAGTCATTCACTCAGCTCTGCTTTCTAGGAGCTGCACGCTTAATAGACCTACATATCTGTACGGTCTCTATGATAATAGACATTTTTCCGCCCCCCTCTCTAAACTTACACACAATCACTATCAATAATAATAATAATAATAATAATAATAATAATAATAATAATAATAATAATAATAATAATATAACCTTTTCGAGGAAAACTATTATTATTCAATCATTTTACAATGTAGGCTATATTATCACCTTGTGACGACCAAATCAGTAAATTTCTCGTACTGCAAGAAACTACTCTCCTCTATCCAACCATTGTCCTTATCTTAATTGTCTTCTCTCCATCGCTTCCAGAATGTTCTTTTTCCATGTTTCATTGGTTTTCCTCTTTTCCTTCTCCCTGATGGAATCCAAACATATGCCATCCTTGGTAATCTTTCTTCATTCATTTGCATCACGTGCCCGTACCATATTAGTTGTCTTGTTGATACATCCTTCACAATGTTGTTCTTAATTTTCATTTTTTTCTCTTATTACATTATTCCTTACTCTATCTCTTTTTGAACTTCCCGCTGATTCGAGGAAAATTACTCTCAAATTAAATTAGATGTAGAACTTAAATAATAAGCAAATTAACAGAACAGACTATGTTATGTATATTGAGAGTATTTTTAACAGTAAACTTTATTTTCGAAAACATGTAGATTTCATATATAATCATACAATTAGAATGTTGGACTTAATATGGTCAATAAATTATTCTCCCTCTACGCCCCATTCAATTTTTATACAGTGCGTACGTAGCTCGACCGGACCGTTCCGCGGCGGCCTTGGACTGGGTGAAGATTGGCGCTGCCTGCCGCCAGAGTTACACGTAAACGACCGGCAAGTCATGGGTACGGAACAGTAAATACTCTACTAACATTAGGCTTACCTGCATCACAACAGATGTTGAAATTGATGACCTTCAACTCTAACACATTCCCTATATCTCCGAAAACAATTCTGGTTCACTCGCAAAAGTTCATGTTGACTGACTGCCTGTATTTCTCTCGTGATGTTCTCCTTCAATTCTTGTAACGTGTGCGGATTTGATGCGTACTCTTTATTCTTTAACGTTCCCCATAAATAAAAATCGCATGGAGATAGGTTAGGGGAACGAGGTGGCCACAATCCTCGACTAATTATTCTGTCACCAAACATACTTCGCAATTCATGCATAGAATTCGCAGCGGTGTGTGCTTTAGCTGAATCCTGCTGAAACCAGCCACTCAATCGTTCATTTCTTGTTAGTTGCGGAAAAAAAATTATTTAAAATTGAAGTTACATAAACGTGTGAATCAACTGTTGTGTCGAAAAATATGGGACCGATAATTCTACTCGCACTCACTGCCCACCAAACCCCAACCTTTGCAGCGTGGTGAGGAACCTCATGAATAATATAGGGATTTTCGGCAGCATAGTATCTATTGTTTTGAGTAGAAACGTGACCGTGAAGATGAAACCACGCTTCATCAGTGAAGAACTTTAAAAGTAGGTCCACGTCGCCATTATGAACGGACTGCACAAACAAATTGCAATAATTAACCCTACTTGCAGGATCTTGTGGTTGTAAAGCATGAACTACAGTTACCCTGTACGGCTTAAGTTTCAGAAGTTTCGTTGTCACAAAAGCTGACGTCTTAGAAATGTTAACCTCTTGTGCTAAACGTCCAGTGATTTGCGGGGTGAGTACTCACTCTAACCGGGCCCCTACTTCATCGAGCTTCTCTTATGTCAGTACACGGCGTTATTGAACACGTTTCTTGTTCAAAAAAGATCCTGTACATGTGACTTTATTGACAAGGTCATGAATAGTTGACCTACTAGGAATTAGAACACCTGCAAACCGATGTTCAAATTCTCTATGACACGTCCTTGCAGAAGAGTATTTCACATACGCATCATAGAGAAAAATGCGTTGTTCTAAAGTTACTCACAACACGCGCACAGACGTCTTTCCCTCACGACAGATCCAACTCGACTGACTGGCACGTCAGCGGTAGCTACAACGCTACTCTGGCGGCAGGCATGCCAATCTTCACCCAGTCCAAGGCCGCCGCGGAACGGTCCGGCCGAGCTACGAACACACTGCACTTTACATTATTAAGATCGAAACTCGAATATGCCTAGCGACCTCAGAAATACGCGGTGTTGATAACATGGTTGTTGCCACTACATCCCAAGAGGAAGACAATGAAGAGGAAATTGAATCTGTGGACGAAAGTGTCCCCACACCAAACGAAGCCCTAGGAGCAGTAAATATGCTTCGAAAATACTTTAGTGTTACTCCTAGCAGCGTATCAAGTGAATTTATCTGTAATTCCTTGAACCACATAGAAAATGTTATCATTCATAATAATAGTACAAACAATTGGCAAACAAAAATCAAAGGTTTTTATATCAAATGAGCTCTTATTTGCATTTTGAACTGTAACTAATGCACAATAAAATATGTTTCCTATGAAATGGTGTCTAAATTGTCTTTCCCATTTCATAAAATGGAACTGCCTCGTTTATTACAGTTGACGAACTCAATAACGGGGTTATACTGTAGTAAGAAGCTAATTTGACTATTATAACCTAACAAACACAATGTGATCAAGTTTCATGACTTGCCTAATTGTGATAAGGTTTAAGTTACATTCACTTGAAAGTCTCCCGTTGTATAAAGTTTTAGGAATTCTTGGAACAGGAAGACGATCCGTTCTTGGATCTTTGACTGGTAATACTGTATGATAAAAATTACATTTAGAACTGTGTCCTCTGTGAATCTGTAGCGTTTGGAAAACTACCCATCAATATAAATTCCAGTGGATTTTCATCGTCTCTAAAAATATCTTCTTGGCAACCGTTATTCATGTTCAATGTCGTCTTTATTTCCAATAAAATCAAGAAATTTGATCGTCATCTAAAATAGAAGCCATTTTTTTTCTCGCAGCCGACTGAGTTCACCTCAGGTTCACTCATTAGCAGTCTCAGCCCAGTCTCAATGACATCCTTGTCTCAAAAACTTGAATATACAGTCTTAGAAAAAAGTTCTGTCACACAGATACTCTATATAAGTCCCAGAAAGGAGGCAATGCGCATTATCAGAGGACGTGCGACCTGGTTCACAAAACCCTTGAATTAGGTTTGGGAGCAAGAGGATTACGTTCTTTCTGTGAAAAAAGAAGGACTAGTTGAGGTAATGAAATTAGTTTTGTTTCGTAGTATGTCTGATCATCCGCACTGTTCCTTTCAGGGACTTAATTTTTTTGTAAGACTGTACAATACATACAAATTCTATGGAGTTTTTAAAAACAATCCCAAGAACGAACTCAAAAGCAACTGTGTATATGTACTCTGCGTTTCGTTACATTTATAATCGGAAGATCTATCACTAGCTCGTTTATAACATACCTTAAGTAGCTATACAGAGCGTTCAGCTCGACTTCCGGCAGTGTAAACGCGTATCTGATGTGCTTGGATGGCCAGTGTAACCTCATATACTTAGTAATGGCATGCACTCAACAAATTATACTTTTAATTAATAATGAGTATTAACATGTATTAGAAGTGTTCAAAATGGCGTCCGTATGTATTCGCACATTTCTAACATTTTTTTATTAAATCGTTATTCACACACAGAATTTGAAGGTTTTTTTAGGGTATGAATAACGATTTTATCAAAAGATGTCGGGTAAATATAAATGCAGACGGACGCCATTTTGAATTCCTGTAACACTGGTCAATACTTAATTATGAAATTAAAATATTGTGGCAACCCTGCTAGAAACTTCTCGTTGCCTCGGGATTCGAATGCGCGTCCAGCAGGGCGCGCGGGGAGGAAGGCGGCGCGGGAGACGAAGCGAGCTCCGCGGAGCACCGGGGGACGGCGCGTGGCGTAGAGAGGAGAGGAGAGACGACGGCACGCTGGGCCGCGGCAGAGAGGGGGAAGAAACGAAGCAGCGAGAACAGAAGACTCTAGAAACAGAAACTTCGAGGATCGAAGAGACGAGAACGTGTAATGTGGCAATGTGGCAATATAAGCACGAGCAGCCTTTGAGAGAGCCAGTACAGTTTTTGGACAGCAAGCCAGTCAGTCTTGTGAAGCAGCAGTGAAGCCAGCTTCGAGACCGAAGTTTGACTTGAATGGGTCCGCAACTGTGGGAGCGTCCAGGCGAGTGCGGCGTATCCGGAGTCTTTGGTTCGACGTGCAGTGGACCGTAGTTGGGGGATCTGAGTTCGAAGTTCAGTGAACTGTCTCTGGAAGTCTTGGGTTCGATATACTGTGAACTTGAGTGAATGAGCTAGAAGAACTAGCCAAGGCAACGAACTGTGAACTGACAACTGACAGTTTTGTTTTGTAAATAGTGCCTTGTGAACATTAGTTGAGATTAGCAGTACATTGTTGTTCTCAATAATCCAAGTGAATTGCCATTGTCGTCTGTGGAGTGCAATAACGAATACTGTGTTGCTGTGTGGAGTGATATACCCATTGTTGACGGGAGTGTTTAAATTCAATTATAGAAAGTCATTATTGTTGTTTTGAAGTAAAAGTCACAATATAAATGTCTACAAATTATCATTCAAAGTCATATATGTAAAAATAAGCTGGAAGTTAAAAGGATCAATAATAGAGGGTTTTCGCATCCTCGCCGTACGCTAAACGCTTAATGGTATGTTGACGTCATTGATGAAAGAGCCAATCAGAGCCATTCACCTCACGTTATTTTAATAGCGGACCCCGCTATCTCTAGCCGGATAACGTGGACGAACGAAGTTTACCGTAAGCCCGATTCTGTGTTAAAACATGGCATCACGTTTGAGATTTACTACTGTGGACGGTATTCATCTACTTAGAATAGCTCAAAACAGATAAATATTCAGGACGAAGTACAATGAAGTTCAGAAAAGAATTTTTCGTTGACATTCCAACAGACAAAGATTCAGTCATGAATACTCCGTCAAGCGAAAACGCTCCTTTGTTTAACTCCCCGTAACTCGGAAATCAGTACAGATTTTGAGTAGTGCCCACTTTTAAAAGTAATTTCCATTCTTTCTCAACATTTCTTTCGCTTTAAAAACGCGAAAAATAGAAATGTTTACCGCCTAACAACTTTTGAAGGTGTAATAGTCTATTACGATACAAGGTTGGAAAGTGCTTTTTACAAAACCGAGGAAAAGTTTGAAAAACGAGCAGGCGAGTTTTTCAATTTCCGAGATTTTGTAATGCACTTCACAAACGTGTATTGTACAACATTTATTGCACGATCATATATTTAAACTTGCAAATATATCTTTTGTATTGAAAATTTAGAGCAATACTATTCCAAAGCCTTCGCAAAACTGTACTGTAGTGGTGACTAAGTAACAATAAGTGCACTGTTATGGGCAGACATCGGATTCTAGGGCAAATGCCTATTTTGTTTCTTTAGGAGAAAAGTAAAAATAATTATTAATATTTGTGTTTCGTGGAAATTGAAAGGTATTCAAAGAGTTTTATAGTGCCCTAAAATGCCCTAAAACGGTTATTAGAGCCTAATTTGTTAATATTCGCCTAAAAATGCCTAACTCACTGTAAAGTTTCGCATTTTACTCTTACTTTTTATAATTTATACATGCATTCACTGCGAAATTTAAGGCATTTAAAAAGTGGAAAGTTTGCTTCACACCGGCCATGAAACCATTGATAAAGGAAACAAAATGTTTTGAATCTCACGACACTCGCAATAGATTTCACCGAATTTAACATGTTTGGAGGCATAAATGCCGACAAAGAACCAACCTTAGTTTTGAAGCAGGCAACAATCAAAACATGTGCTGCTACCGATTCAGAGATATACTATACTATAAAAATGACTGTTTTCGGTCTGAAACCGATTAGCTGTACTGCCCTTCAGAGTGTCATAAAATCACAATTTTTGGAGAAAGAGTGTTTTTGAAATATTTATGAAAAGTCGTAAAACTGCGAATTAGTAGGGTAAACCGTTACAAAATATTTAAAAGAATGGCCCTCCTAGTGTTAACACTACCAGGAAATGCAACAATAAGTGGAACTTTGTATTTTTGTCCAATTGAATCTCAATAACAACGGTTCATTTGAATGCTCGTTAACAATTGCTCTTTCCCTCATCTTATTTGTGTTGAGAAGTTTTGAGCGGTAGGACGTTTTCCTGTGAAGTTTAACGCGATAATGCCGAAAAATATAAGTGCAAAATCTACATTGATCTGGCAATAACTAACAGAATATTCAGAATTCACTTATGATGGAAAAATAATATTCTGCAAGATTTGTAGCAAACAGGTACTGTATGTAACAATAGTTGAAATATATAAATTCTATTAATTTTAATGAGTAGGCCTATAATATTTATACATTGACTGAGCTATCCTGAGGTATAATTCTTTTTAAGACCACTACACTTTAACCTTTTAAATTCCGATAGTTAAAGCATTTGCAGGTCATTAAAATTTTGATTGTTCGAACCCACTAACTTTGTGATAGAAATACGGCAATACAACAATTAGGATTTTATTTTAATTCAGTTTACTTTATATTTTTAGATTTCGCAAGAAAAGAAGTGCCACCTAAAGCAGCATGTGCAAGGAGCGGCTCATAAGGCTAAAGCTCAGCAGAAAAATCAACTGCAACAAACTTTACTAACACAGCCTACTTCATCCAATCTCAGCAGCAATTTCTATGCTGATTTAACCAGAGCGTTTGTTGCTGCTAACATTCCCTGGAATGCAATTGAAAATCCGGTTTTAAGACAGTTTTTACAAAAATACTGCAAACAAAATATCCCATCTGAGTCGACCCTAAGAAAAAATTACTTAGACAGAATATACAATGAAACTTTAGCTTCCATTCGGGAGGATATAGGTGATTCTTACATATGGGTCTCTGTGGATGAAACCTCAGATCCTATGAATAGGTATATAGCAAATATGGTAGTAGGAAAACTTAGTCCTGATGGACCTTCGATTCCACACCTCGTATGTGTTAAGGAACTTTCGAAAGTGAATAGCCAAGCCATTGCTTATTTTGTAAATAAAGGCCTACAGTCTTTATACTCAGGTAATATAGACGATTCTAAAGTTCTGTTGTTTTGTACTGATGCTGCCTCATACATGGTTGCTGCAGCTCCACTTCTTAAAACATTTTATCCTAACCTCACGCATGTAACCTGTCTAGCACATGGCCTTCACAGGGTTTCTGAAACAATCCGGAATGAATTTCCTCTTGTCAATTCGTTTATTTCTAACACAAAAAATGTTTTTGTAAAGTCCCATCCAGGATTTCAATATTCAGAGAGAACTTTTTGCAGATATCCCACTCCCACCTCAGCCGGTTGTTACACGATGGGGAACCTGGATTCAGTCAGTGGTGTATTATTCTAAGTATTTTAAAGAAGTGGTCACAGTTATTGATAAATTACCTGAAACTGATAGTGCAGCGTGTGTGAAAGCAGTGAAAGATTGTCTGAATGACTCACGAGTGAAAAACGATATTGCCTACATAACATCAAACTTTTCTTTCATACCTGCTAGCATTGAACAATTAGAACGTGAAAAACAATCTCTTCGTAGCCAAATAGCAATAGTAAAGGAAGCTCAAGTGAACATACATTCTGCTTTGGGCGAAACTGGGAAAAAAGTTAAAAATAAGTGGGACAACGTATTAAATAAGAATGTAGGATTTTCATTGTTGGAAAAAGTATCAAGAGTGATATCGGGGGAAAGTGTAAATGTTCCAGTAAGTATTGATGTTTCTATTGTACCTAATTTAAAATTTGCGCCTCTCACATCAGTTTCGGTTGAAAGAAGTTTTTCTCCTTTCAAAATGATTCTCAGTGACAAAAGGCAAAGGTTAACTGTGGAGAATTTAGAAAAAATTCTGGTGGTGTACTGTGCAGATAATTATAATAAAGTCTGAGCATGGAACTGAATTTCAGTAACTTAAAATGAGTAATCTTGATATCAATAATCATTATTTCATTAGTTTCAATATATTAAATTTGTGCAGCTCTGTTTATAAATATAATATAGTACTCTTTTTTAATGTTTAAACATACTTTTTTGTGCGTATTTTAGTGTATAACTAAAAATTTCAGTGAAAGAAATAAGTATGAGACCTTGATGTGCCTAAAATGCCTATTTTCATTAAAATAGAGCCTAATTTTACAAATTTTGAGCTTATTTTAGGCGCCAAAACTGCAATTTTTAGTCCCTAAAAGTCCGATGTCTAGTTATGGGTCTATTTCAGTATAGTTTTATGTTATGAAGAATGGTTTCCCTAGTAACAAGTTTCTGTGTGGGAATTCTAACTTTCAAGGCCTAACAATAATAACTGTAAATACAAAAAAAAAAAAAAACATGTTTGTGTAAAAATGTATATTCTGAATAGATCACAATGAATTTAGCATTTTTTTCTTACTTTTCAAGAAATATTTTAATCGAATTTCTTTCTATGCTTTCCTATCAATTAACAAACTACAACGCGACTGATTGACTGCCATAGGAGCCACGATATGATAAACATAATAGAAACAACAAACAAGATCCACATTAAAGTAATGCGTGCACCTATCCCTTTCAATTCTTTCCGAAGTTTTCCGAACATAAACATACACCACCAAAGACGTCAAAAGTATGTATGTATGTATGTATGTATGTATGTATGTATGTATGTATGTATGTATGTATTTATTTATTCACACTGCAAATGGGTATATACCCGGTGGCAGTGGTAACTAATTACACTGAATAATGACAATTAATAATAAAAAACAATAATTAATAATAATAATAATAATAATAATAATAGTAACATAGTAATATAATAATAATAAAATAATAATAATAAAATAATAATAACAAAGAGCATCCTAAATTAAATTAAGCATGGTCACTTAAAATAACATTTAATGTAAATCTAATTTGTATCTTAACCCTAAGTTCGAACTAAGACCCACGAGTGTGACAGGTTCATACCTGCACAACTACCTTTCGGCACTACACTTATTTCGCTGTCAACTCACTCACTGCACTGATTCTACCAGATTTCACTAACACTTCTAAACATTTCACTGTTCAAATACATTGCACAGCCACTTCACTGACACCAACACACTTCACTTACACAATAGACTTCACTGACACTACACACTTCACTGACACAACACACTTCCTTACTGATAGAACACTTCAAATAACAAGATATCAATTACACCCTTTAAATAGTGCGTATAATATACTTCCGTCTATTAGTAAAGTCCTTACGCCTATTTTTAAATACATTTTTGGTTATTGGTAAAGCCTTTCGTAAGTCTGCAGGTAAAGCATTCCAGTCCCTGAAGTACGATTGAGAAAAGAAAACTTTCCAGTGTCCGTCCTCTGTCTTCTTTACTATTGACTTCAACATAGCGTTAGATGTTTAGTGGGCGTCGGAAGTGTGAGAACTCTCTAATGACGCAGTCTATGCCGACCACGTTAAAAGTGTTCCAGGTTGGTAGCACAACTCAACGTTCTGAATAATTTCGAGGGAAAAATTGTTCCGGGGCCGGGTATCGAACCCGGGACCTTTGGTTAAACGTACCAACGCTCTCCCAACTGAGCTACCCGGGAACTCTACCCGACACCAATCCAATGTTTCCCTCTATATCCAGAGACCTCAAAGTGGGCTGACAACCGTCAAGCAACCAACATTGAGAGCACACTAACTCTGTGTGACTTAAATTGTGGTTTTCTGTTACGTACAGTGACGTGTATTATGCAAATCAAGCTGTTGGGAGAGCGTTGGTACGTTCGATACCCGGCCCCGGAACAATTTTTCCCTCGAAATTATTCAAATTAATTTTACAGGGAGTTATACCTGAAAGCTTGATTTGCATAATACACGTCACTGCACGTAACAGAAAACCACAATTTAAGTCACACAGAGTTAGTGTCTCTCAATGTTGGTTGCTTGACGGTTGTCAGCCCACTTCGAGGTCTGTGGATATAGAGGGAAAAATTGGATCGGTGTCGGGTAGAGTTCCCGGGTAGCTCAGTTGGGAGAGCGTTGGTACGTTTAACCAAAGGTCCCGGGTTCGATACCCGGTCCCGGAACAATTTTTCCCTCGAAATTATTCAAATTAACTTTACAGGGAGTTATACCTGAAAGCTTGATTTGCAACTCAACGTTCTGTATTAGCATTAATAACTAAACCAAAATTAATTTCATTGATGAAAAAATTTAAATTACGTTTCATTTAACGACGCTCGCAACTGCCGAGGTTATATCAGCGTCACCGGTGTGCCGGAATTTGTCCCGCAGAATTCTTGTACATACCAGTAAATCTACTGACACGAGCCTGTCGCATTTAAGCACACGTAAATGCCATCGACTTGCGCCGGAATCGAACTCGCAACCTCAAGCACAGATGGCCAGCGCTATATCTACTGCGTTACCCAGGCCTACTCACTGATGGAGATGTGAGACAACGGAATAAATACTTTTCTACTCAAATCAAATGTTGAATTTTTTATCCACCGTAACACAAATCGCTCTGATGAGACGTTAACCGACAGGTACGCTCATCCCACAGCAAATAACGCGTTTTTATTCAATTTTATAACAATAACATTACAGAATTATTAACATTTACAAGTTTCGAGTGCAGTTATGAAGTTGTTTACTTGTCATTGCATAGAGTACTCTCTTGAACAACATTTGTATTACGGAAATTGAGAGAATTGCGAGAGAGATTTCCACCAGATAACAGTAGAAGTCTCAAAGTTTACTCCTTCTACAACACTTCACATTGTCGTTCAGAATTATTCAATGCTGTAGCTATATATAGCACTTCAAGCTGAATCGTAATAATGTATAAATTCAAAACGAGAGGCAATTTTAAATTCTGTTAAAATGAATACGGAACATATTTTATTCATCTCTTTTAATACTAGCAATCAATACAGCGAATGTAACTCTATACCTGTCTACTACATAGCAATATTACGTACGCATTTCAATTTGTTGTAATGGACAGATAAAAAATGTCATCCAATACATGTTTGAAATCTACATTTATGTAATTTTTGTTCGGAAACAACATTTTAAATGAAGCGCGTATTTAATAGAGTGAGATATAATCAAAATGTTAACAATAAGAATGTAAATATCGCGAAATTCAGCTAAACTAATAAAATATTGTTATAATAAACTCCCATTGAGTTATTTATAATTAATATTACTTTACGATATGACTAAGCGTTAGTCTCCCACCCCATATAGATCGGTTCAGATTCCGAAAATACTAAATGAAATTTCTGGACAAAAGCAGAATTGGAGCAAGTATTCCCGTCTCACTCCTCACCATTTTAACATTATTATTCTCATCAGTGCAGACGGAGCCAAGAATATTTCTAGGCTATAGTGTTGCATATCCTCACAAGTTAAATTCCGTGGGATTTCTATGTCAAATGTTTAACGTAACAATTTGTAATCACCTTCAGATTTTAAGCTATGTCTGTGATTCAATGCCAGCGCGCCGGATTCGATCCCCAGCTTGGGGGTGATGGAATTTGTGGTATAGAAAGCAGACATTGAGGAGGACTTTTTTTCCAGGGGTACTTCCATTTACCTGTTTCATTCTACTTCTTTATTTCGTCAATAGAATAGAACGTTTTATTTTCGCTGTCAGAATGAAGGCCATAAGGCCATACGTGAACGTGCGAAGCGAGTATTATAATTCTGATGAGTGCGATAGCTATGCAACATTATAAACGTGTTTCACATATCATTTTTGTACGACAGCATTATAAAACAGTTAATAAAGAAATAACATCAAATTTGTAGTGATGGGTAGTCTGAAGTCTTTGAAGAAAGGGGTTGCTATGACAACAATGAGGTATTAAATATTACAGCAGGATTAATCGTTTCATAATATTAATTTTATAGCAGAAGTTATACCGCCATAATAGAAGCCATGAGGTTTTAGTTGGTATGTTAATATTTTACGTCACTGATACAATAATGTGGCATATTATGCACGATTTTCACTAACGATAAAGACTGTTTTTAATTCTGGAGTACGAAAAATAATATTAGTTGTTCTCAAAATGGGCCACCTGATCCAACATTCGCGAAGGATTATGATGACTTATACAAAACAGGCACAAAAACTGAACTGTTATTTTTTCTGAAACAGTTTGTAAATGAGTACATCTATAGAAATCGTTGTAAAGGCCCTGACCCTGTTGATTTCTGTTTTTTATTATAAAATTATTCCATGAAACTAAATGCTCTCTCTTAGTTCATTCATTAGAAAGGTGTTAGTCTTGTTACCATAACAACGTATTCTATTATACACGTGTTCTTGCAATTACGCAAGCTGGTACAGTTACAAGAAATCCTGATAAGTTGAGAAATCAACCAGCCGCCACTGACGTAGTATTAAACACAATTCATACAGACACACACACTTTCACGCACCTTAAAGTCTAATTTAGAAGCAATTCTAACTTAAGATTGCGATTTATTGTATTCCTCTGTGCGCTTGTCTTCGTGTATGAGAGAAATAATTCAAGCTCTGCATGAAGGGAAGAAAATATACGACGAACTTGCTAAACACACACACACACACACAAACCAACCAGTTAAAAGAAAAGGAAGAAAAAAATATATGTCCACTGTGAACTTGAGAAATTCGTTCTCGCTTGTCAGGCCACACAAACCACAAGGGAGTGTCTATAAATTACATAAAGCTAAGGGATTATAAGGGGTGGGTTTACACCCCCTGGTGAGTGTTACATGAAGCACGACAAGGAATAGGGATGGGGAGGGTGGGAATGGTTTGTGTCTGCTGCTTCATGGCCCAGATCCCGTATCGCAGGATCTGTTCCGCCTCATGTGACATCTACTTCAGACTTTTGATATCTCCTCCCCCATCCTCTTCACATGAATTAAACAGAGGGGGTGCTAAAATCTGATATCTAGGGATAATTTTAAGTGCCAGAAGGAAATGCTAGCTACCATTTGATTCCCAACCTTCTTTCGCATCACTTCGTGGAATTAGCACACGACACTAAATTACCCAAAACAGTTATTAGAAAGAACTTTTGAAGTATTTATCTGCTACGGCGGTCTAATTGTTACTGTGCTTGCCCCTGTACTTAAGGTACGCGGTTCAATGAATTATTCATCAAGAATTTCCTAATAAATATAAAGGGATTAAAAAATTAAATATATTAAAAACTTTAACATTGTAATATAACATATGATTGAAAATAATCATTACTATATCTACGAATCATAAAAACCAAAATAGATAATCCCAAAGCCGAAGCACTTAAGGCGTTAGGTACAGCTTACAGCAGTAAAATTTTTGGACATATTAAACTTTTTTTTTCCATTACTGTATTTTGTACAATAATAATTAAAATTGGTACGTGTAAAACACTGTCCTTCTGTATATGAAAAAAATATATATATTTTTACGATTAAAAAAATTGTTCTTTTCTTTAATTCAAAATGGTGGCAGTTTACTGTGCACCGATGAAGCGTTTCCCTCATAACTCATAAATTTGTTAATTTTTTCATATTCTCTCTTTTATTTTAATGCTAAAACTCGTGTTTACAATATCATGCTCTTTCAACTACATTCCTTAATAAATAATACTAGTGGCTTGTAGCAGCAACTGCTGCTTGATAGTGATTAAATAACAATAAAATACTGCCACTTATGATGACGAAAATAATGACAATAAATAACGCACGATATTGTGACGTTATCTCGCATGAACAGAAAGCATCGATAACTACATTTCTGATCATTTTAAGGAAACTCGATGTTTTATTGTTTGAAATTTCATTATTTGAACCATAGCCTTTCCTATACACAAAGCCCCACATTACTGACACCATACATGAACTTCAAAAATCTTAACACAGCTGTATTAACAACTCAAATGGAGATAAAATACATTTAAATCCAGTACGTGAACCACGGCCCTCTGCACAACATTACGAAATTAACTACAACATGTCCTATGGTATACGCTTTGCTGCGACGGACGCACATAAAGCTTTTTATGAACTTCGCTACAAGCCATTTAGATTTTCCCGCAATATTAATATTAGCTTTCGAATGAGATATCACACAAACTCATAGGATGTATAGTTTTCATAAAATTTTCCACCACAGTACAAATTAAATATATAGATTTTTTTATTTTGTGTTAGAAGAAAATACTGATATTTGACTATTTTTTAAATGAATTTATTTTTTATCAGACAATCCATCAAAGGTAGAGAAGTGATCTTGCATCATATTGTAGATATAACATGTATAAATACACACAAAAAATTCATCATAGAATGTTGAATAGTTTTTGAGTTATGTGGGAAGCTCTTCATCACTGCATAGTGAACTGAATTTTGAAAAAAAATGTAAATAACATTTTTAATTGTAAAAATATTTTTTTTTTCATATAGCAGAAGGACAGTGTTTTACACATATTAATTTTCATTATTGTACAAGATACAGTAATGGAAGAAAAAATGTTGAATATTTCCAAAATTTTATTGCTGTAAGCTGTACCTAACCCCTTACCACGAAAACATTCACCGGATAAAGAAGCAAAGACGAGATGATCTCATGTAGTACATTTATCGCATATAAATATTGTTTTCATTTACAAATAATGAATATTAACGACATACATTTACATCAGTTAATTTCAACAGACATCACAGTAACGACTATTAAGACGTCTTGCAGAAAAAAAGTAAGAATATCAATTCAAAATCTCACTGCTCCGTAACTTTTGCGTAGTGATAACCGCCAAAATATAGTCCTATGCAGAATGTGCACAAATTGAAAATCGCCATACATTAATCCGATAAATACTGTAACTTTAAAATTCAAAACAATAATGTAGTTTTATTCTTACAACAATAACTCTTCACTTTCTACAATTTAATTCTACTCCCGTCAACAATGGGATTTCCACTCCACACAGTAACACAGTATTCGTTATTGCACTCCACCGACGACAATGACAATTTACTTGGATTATTGAGAACAACAATGAACTGTTAATCTTAACTAATGTTCACAAAGCACTATTTACAAATCAGAACTGTCAGTTCTCAGTTCACAGCTCGTTTGCCTTGGCTAGCTCTTCTAGCTCAGTCACTCGAGTTCACAGTATCTCGAACCCCAGACCTTCAGAGACAATCCGCTGAACTTCGAACTCAGGTCCCCCCAACTGCGGTCCACTGCAGTCAAACTCAGGACTTCCGGCTCCACAGTTACGGACACAACTCAAGTCGAACTTCGGTCTCGAAGCTGGCTTCACTGCTACACAAGACTGGCTGGCTTATTGTTCAACGATTACAACAACACAACTAACTCAAGTTCACTCGCGTGTTGTATTTATAACTAAACCATTGTTACGAGAAATTTCTACGATGCTAGAGATTTCCACGGGTGTCCAGAGATGGCATTCTCGAATAATCTGGATATCTCCCCTCTCTGCCGCGGTCGCTCTCTCTCCTCTCCTCCCTTCTCTCTACGCCACAGCACATGACACAGGAAGCAGACGCGCGCGCAACCCGCGCCGAATCACGGCCGACCTTGTAATCCTTCTGCCGGTCGTGAGATCGTATCCCAGCTCTGTCACAATACAAACGACTTAGCTGTCTATTACACTGTAATGGAAACCGAACAACCATTATGGATTTTCATCCTTGCTCTGGTGCAGTCATTACAGTAAAAGAATTTTGTTTAACGATCATGGACTAATGAGATTTTTAATCATGCTTCCGACCTTTTCTATCAGACGTCTACATAATCTCACTACTGTACTATATCTTTCAGAGTGATAGATAATACACAACGGTTTGACGATACTGTTTCGGCTGGCAAGTTAAAGATGTAAAAATAAATATAGCATTTAATTAATTCATTCATAGTCTTCTGCCCAAAGGCAGGTCCTTTACTGCAAACCCAGCATTCTTCAATCTTCCCTCTTTTACGCCTCTATCTATATCTCCGCAAATGATCCTTATATCGTAAAGTCGCCAATTTATTTCTATCTTCCTGATCACTTTCAGCATTATCCTTTCTTCACCCACTCTATTAGCACAGCTTCATTTCTTATTTTGTCTGTCCATTGCAAGAGGTCTATTCTTCTCCATATCCACATATCAAATGCTTCCACTTGTTTCCCTTCACTTCGTTATAATGTCTATAGTTTTGCCCCATGCAATGTAACACTCCACAAAAAAAAGCACATCACTACTTTCTTCCTTACTTATTTTTCCAAAGGTCTGCAAAAAATTGCCTTTTTCATATTAAAAGCTTCCTTTGTCATTGCTACACAAACCACACCAGTTTTCTTTAGGTTTATTCCAGTCCACTTTGTCAAAAGCCTTTTTTCAGGTCCACAAATACTACAGACACATTTTTCTCTGTCTCTCCTTCGTAGATTTTTCGCAGCAGAACAATATATATTTCTTGCCTTTTCCCTCTTGAAACCAAATTACCCTTCTTCCAACACTCATCCCATCTTAAAATATAAACGTCGATTCAGTATTCGCAGGAGAATCTTCGCCGAGTGCGATATCAGGCTGATAGTCCTGAACTAGTTACATTTCTTGACATTATTTTTCTTCGTATTGAAGCAACACTGTCTCCGTAAAATATTCATGCCATTCGCCTTACTCATATATTTCGTTACATAACAATAGAATTTCCTTATTTTCTTTTAATTGTTTATTTTATTGGGTTATTTTAAGACACTGTATCAACATCTAGGTTATTTAGCGTCTGAATGAAATGAAGGTGATAATGCCGGTGAAATGAGTCCGGGGTCCATGACCGAAAGTTACCCAGCATTTGCTCGTATTGGGTTGAGGGAAAACCCCAGAAAAAACCTCAACCAGGTAACTTGCCCCGACCAGAATTCGATCCCGGGCCACCTGGTTTCGCGGCCAGACGCGCTGACCGTTACTCCACAGGTGTGGACCCTTATTGTCTTCGTCCAAGCATTTCACTAATTCAATAGTGATTCCATCAACTCCTGTTCCTTTCCCATTCTTCATTTCCCTAAGGGCCAGCTCAATTTCTTCCCTTAGAACAGAAAATTCATTTTCTTCTACTGCTACGACTGCTTCAACTTCTATAGCTAAGTCTTGTGGACGGTTCCCTGCCTTATAATAGCTCTTCTACGTATTTCTTCCATCTGTTCAGTACTCCTTGTTTGTCTTATTTCATTACCCATTTCGTCTTCTAAGAACCACAGGTCCACCGCTGTGGTCTTCGTTCCCGAAACCAGCGGGCTGGGGTTCGATTTTCCCGCTTAGGTCAAGTTGCATGGGAAAGGTTATTTTCGGGGTTTTTCCCACACTCCTATGGATGAATATCAGATAACTTTATCAGGTGAATGGAACCCCATTCATTCTCGCCACTTCCTTTCCTCCCTTATCATCCTTTTCTCTTCATTTCTGGTTGTCTTACTTGGTTTTCAGATCGCGACTGCGGCAGCCTTCCGAAACTGCTGACTCTCTCGGCCGGCCTCCATGGATGACAAGCTGAGGTAGTTGGAGGCCAGCAGCGGAAACCACTCCCCTCCTGACGGGAGAGGAGGCTTATACCTCAGACCGTTGAGGAGACAGGAGAGGGGGGGTTACAACTCAGACCGTTTGAGAGGAGAAAAGTGAGGGCTGTTGGCATAGAATGCTACGCGGGTTTGGAAGAATGGTGGGACTGGTCGTCAGGGTGTTAGCAGTTAGGTCGGTTCGGCGTAGGTGGTGTCGATGGGCGTGCATCTCATCCCAGGGGCGCACAACAGACCTCAGGTCGCGGTGCATGGAATGTTCCCCTCCTGCCCTCATAGATAGAAAAAAATAACCACACGGGTTTCTAATTCTTATATGTGAAATCCAAACATTTAATTTCGTAGTATATTAAAATAATCTCTTACTTCTCTCTCTAGATCCTTACTTCTTTCTATTTCTGTTTCATCCAATCTTCCTTCGCCTTATCAGTTTCTTTTCTTAATTTGTTGTTCAGTTTCCTGCTGTTTCTTCTATCTTATGTGTTGGTGTTTTTTTTTTTTTTTTCATTTTCTCCTTTCCTCCATCTTAAGCAATATTATCCCTGTAACCCAAGTTTTCTTAATACGCGTGCTTTCATTGTATTCAATTGTTTCTTCTGCTGTTACCTGTATATAACCTTTTAGATGGGTCCAGTGCTTATTTCTTATTACCATTTCCAGGTGTGGATTCTAATTTAGCGACTCTCTTGAAAATATGTTTTTAATTTTCTTCTTTCCTCTTCGTTCTTCGGTTTTTCTATGTCCATTTCTTCCTCACCTATCTTTCTCTTATCTTCTTCAGACAAATATTTACTTCGCCTCTAAGTACAACATGTTCTGACTTGATATCAATTTCTTTGCATTTTTTTTAATAATTTCGGAACCTTTCCTGTACCAAGCTAATGATTTTATCGCATTTTAAAATCTATTGTCTTCGACCGTGTTTGAACTCGCGAGCGTCAAATCAAACGTATTGCACTGTAACCACTAGAATACAGAGGACTAAACAAAAAGAATATTACTGGAAATTATACAGAGAAAACTCTTAAAATAAATATTCTGCGTTTTTATCTCACGCCCATTTCGCCCAGAATTGCAGAGTTCGCAGAATTATGTAGGTAGCAAATGAGAGATACTCAGTGTAATACAGAAGTTCTGGAAATAGGCTATTGTTGGTTGTTTACACAAACGGAATGCTGACGAGGTGAGAGCACAGGTCATTAACGCAATGGCTGTGGTAGCTGTACACATGATTTCACGAATAGAACGAAAATATCGAGAAACGGCAGAATTTATTTTTCATACAGCTGCTGGCAATGGACACAGCAAAGTGTCGCTGGTATGAACATGTACAATGGCGTTGCTTCGCATCAAATATTAATTATCGACGTCCAAAATTGCTTTGCCCTTCTATGTTTTAAAAAGTTAAAAAATGGAGACTTCCGACAATATTTACATTGCTATGTATCAATAAATTTAAATCTTTTTATTCAATCTTAAGGCTTAACACTAATATAAAACAAATTAATTCAATGTTTTATGTATTTACATCGTATTGTGTCATCATACAAACGTTTTCGCCCTCATGGGGCATCTTCAAGTAGGAAGTGTTTACAATATCAATCTAAAATCAATTAAAATAATCTGGCCTCATGTTTGAAAATAATAATAATCTTATTGAAGTTATAGTACGAGTATATGTAAGTATTCAGCATAGTGACAAATATTGACCATACAAATTATTAAAACATAATAATGTCAAATGTTAGAATTCACAAGCCTACATGGCTATAAAATGTTGCTGAAGAATAAATAATGATGACTCACAAAAGTTAAATCTTAATACAATAATATCATAGGTGCATTGTGCTATTGCCAATAAACTTTCATTAATAATGACTTATAAAACAATATTGTGTTTAAATTTATTGATTCATAGCATTAATAAGCGCTTAGTTGACCATTCCAAAATGAATTGTAAATATTTATATTGCCAATAAAGAGTACGCGTCGCGCCACTCGGGGGTACGCCAAAGATAATTGGTAATGGCGGACATTACATCTTGTTGTCTTGTGCCATGATGATACAAGTAAAGATAAATCTGAAATTATTTTAAATGTGTTTCGTAATTGTAATGTTTTTATTTTGTTAGGCCTACTACTAAATTTTGTAAAATTAGTATTTGGTAGTACAGTATTGGTTATTTACGTAACTCCTTAAAAAGGCGAGTCTTTACGGTACGAGTGGGATATTTACAGACGAACCGTCAGGCGAGTACGGAATGTCGTGACGAATACCGTTAAAACGCTTTCTACGTACAACATTTTTATGCTAATTATATAAAAATATTTAATATTTTGTTAATTATTGTATGTTGCGTTAGATATTATATTGTTATTTATAGAAATATTCGCATATTAATAACAATAACAATTTATTTATTTAATCTGGCAGAGCTAAGGCCAGTAGGCTTTCTCTTCCGCCCAGCCAGACTCTAATTCTAATAGAATACAAATGGTTACATAGTTATTACTAGACTTTGATGCGGGTCGCCGTCGTTGTTGTTGGTCGTCGTCGCCCTCGGCTGCCAGCTCCGAAATATGGAAAGTATCTCGAGGATGACACGTCGATGTCAATAATTAACTACGTACACTGATTAATTTGGGCGCCAGCCTCCTCGAGATTACTCCGGTAGAGGATGAGGTTCCCAGGTCAGCTGCAAAAAACGGTCGGGACATGGGGTTTGGGAGACGTGCTCGTAGGTTGAAATGATGTAGGCGCACACCAGAAGTTGTTGGTAAGAACTATGAAAACGTTTATTATTATTATTATTAAGTGTTCGTTTCAGGTTAGCAGAAATGCGCGTCCAAGTGTATAATATCTCGCTCTCACTTCCCACAAGTTGGTATACTAATTTCTGAGTTCACGTAATTATATATTTTGTACTATAAAACACCAGTAATATAACGGACAGTTGATAACGTGATGAGAGGAAAGAATTCAGACTTATAATAATAATGCAACACACGACTTCTTACTACACCCACCAAAAATTACTAAGTCCGTAAATTGTTATACTTCCGAGTTAGGTTTGCCGAGAATATGTGGAGTGCAACTTCTCCGTACGCTGTCTATCTTCCTTCTGTCTATCTGCCAAATCTATCCTCTACTTTCAACCACCAAACATAGAATTTCGCCCTCCTATCTATATATCACGTGTCTCTATTAAGAACCCTGATTGGCCATGATTACACTTACGTCACTTAAGACGCGTTCTTCAAAAATTGTTCTTAACTAGAACATCCCCCTACTTCCGGCGTCCTGACAATCCTCTGACATATACCAGATCATCTCTATTGGAACCTGGCTTGGCGTCATCTTACTGACCACCCGCAGGCAAAGTCCATACATTCCCTCATCAGTCAACTCCACGCCTGGACACATGTTTCCTGTCCGCCTAGCTTCCTTTCGGTCTTCCTGTCCACCTGTTACTTCCGTCTCAGATTTTGAAACTAACTTACACGTCCATGCTTCTTACTATCCATATGAGAATATTAACACGAAATACTAATCTAATGAAAATCTCCTTATCCTATACGAGGAACCGTCTCAACTTCGTGGAATTGCCACGAGAATCGTAAGGTTTACTACGCTCGCGATATAGACTGTATGAGAAGGGGACGTCCAATGGATCGAGTATGCCTCTGATGTAAACACTGAGCAGTATACTGCGGTTACAATAAAACCTGTATTCTGCATTCAAGAAATATAATGAATGATCATTGAAGTAGCAAATGTCTAAACATGTAAATACACAATTATTTTGTAGTGACATATATATTAACTCTTAAAATTTAATGTAATATACTCACATCATCCTTGTATATTTGCATTGCAGTGAAGAGTTACGTACATTTTTGGCGACTGCAAAGTAACCTCCTCCGATGGTCACTTCAACAGTTTTTATTTTGGGAAAATGTACATTCAACATCACACGATGTAATAGGTGTATATTTGAAGAACTGGAAGTCACTGCTTTTCAGCACACCAACTTCACACTTCTTGTTGTGACGTGATAGTACATCATTTATAGTACGAAGTTGTGAATAGGCAGAATTTTTAGCAATAATGTTTCTCAACTTACATTTCACTTTTTCTGAAATTAGTGATATTTTCGATAACGATTTGTGATACTTTATCCACTATATTGAGGGCTTTTGAGAGTTGTAGTTTAGACGATTCTAACAGGGTGATGCTTTTGGACACGATTTTTAAATTAAAATCAATGAACAGAATATCTTCCAATACCTGTTCAGAAGGCAATGATTTTACAGCTGCAACAGCGGAACTGTCTGTGCTATCTAATGCATCAATTACCTCCATTATTTTGCCGTAATATTCTGAATAATAATTAACAGCATCCAATCACGTTTTTCAACGGGTCAAGACTGGCTGCGGGGGTAAGGGTATTCCAGGGACAATTATTTGGAACAGCAACACTCTCATTGTAGTATGTTTGATTGAATTCTTGTCTGCACTGAACAAATGTTAAGCTTTGATTATTCCGACCACAGTAATGCAAAAACAAGTTCTTACATAGGTATACATTAGCTGTAGCTGCTCTATCTATTTGGACCGGTCACAACTCTTAACATGAACTGCTTGTACTACGAGACCGGGCGGTCGCTCACCTCCTCTATACTACCGTACATCGGCAACCTGATTGCACGCTGCGTGTGGCAATTCAACGAAGTCTTGTTATTACATTAATATCTAGACCATAAAACAACATGAAAGTAAGTAATGAAAGTTGGATAAGTAATGTTAGTGTGACAATAATAAACATTAGTAAGAAATGGTGATGATGATGATGATGATGATGATAATAATAATGAGGTAATTTAAATATTTATTCTGTGATATATATACATATCCATTAAACATTGAGAAACCTGAAAGAGCAATTATTGTTAACAAGAATTATTAGAAAAATATTTCGTTAGTCTATTCTTAAATTGGTTTGATGTCTGACAGTCCCTGACATTACTCGGTAGGGAATTCCAAAGTCGAGGAACAGCCACAGTGAAAGAAGATGAATATGAGGATGTTCGGTGGGAGGGAATGGATAATATTGAGGAGTGTTGTGATCGTGTGTCTAGGTTATGATGGGTGGATAAATTTTGAAAACGAGACGCAAGATAGACAGGAGTGGAGAAATGCAATATGTGAAAGAGAAGGGAAAGACAGTAGATTTTTCTACGATCTTCTAGACGGAGCCAGGACAACATTTCGAGGGATGGTGTTACGTGATCAGCCCGGCGAATATTGCAGACGAAACGGACGCACATATTATGAACACGTTGCAGTCTCTGCGCCGAAGTAACGCTTAGATCAGTAAACAGAATATCACAGTAATCGAAGTGGGGCATCACGAGTGTTTGCACTAACATTTTTTTCATGGAAAAGGGTAGAAAATTCTTCAATCGCCTAATCGAGTGGATTAATGAGAATACTTTTTTGCAGGTTTCTGCAACTTGAAGGTTCCAATTTAAACTTTTATCCATATAAGTACCTAGATTCTTTACTGATTCACTGAACGGAATTGTGATTTTATGTTAAATGTTCAATAAAACAGTAAGTTACTTTATTTAATTAATGTTGTTCATATTGAATCCTGCTGTTCTGTGATGACTTAATGTCTCACAACATATAAAATGAGAACAGCATTGTAATAATGGTTATTGTCTACATGATCGTAGAGGTACAGGGAAATAAGCTGACATCAGGCGGCATAATCGTCACGATGCCCTGAGAGAATCATGTAGTAAATGCAATTATTGTAACAATGAAAATTATACAATATATTATAAAACAGTGCAACAAATGTGAAATAAATATTTATGTAAGTAAATTAATTTAGTTTAATTAGGAAGTTAATGCCAACTGACAGAAATACCATACGTATTTTTAATTTACTGACTTAAATTAGGTAAATTCAAGCTTGTATATTATACAATGAATATTATGGGGCACTCAGATCGATAATGAAAATTTGCTTGATATTATGTTTCTGAACTTAAGCTTTTCTACAGTATGCCTGTGTTTTCATAAAAATGATTTGAAGTACATGTTTTGTGCTATGTTATTTTATTAATTTTAAATATTATATGTTGAAGTCATAGTTGTGGTTATAGGAATAACATCCAATAACATAGACCCGTCCAAAAGGCCGATAATTGAGTTTTCTCATACTAGGTTTATCATGGTAGGCCTGGAGTCCCGAAAGTAACTATAACGTAAAGTTCCATTTTCCGTACTGGTTTGGAGTAGGAAAGAAGTAAAATTCGATATAGTATGAATCAAACCATTATAAAACACATGTTAATGAAGTAACTATCAGAGTTGTTAAATGTATTATTACTTTCAGAATATTATAAAATAAATATTGATGTTTTCCAAGTTTGTTTATATTATTTTAAACTAAGAAAACTAACCTCGATATACAAAATCGTTTCATTACATCTTATGTACGTGGTGTGGTAAAAAAAAAATGATGTAGGGGGGGGGGGAGTTAGGGGTAAAGTTTCAGTAAAAGACTAGTTAAAGCGATAATGGTCACACACTGTAATTACTGATGAAGTAAACGGTACTTTACATGATAGGACAATTAAAACACAGAAAATTATCCCTCCAAAAACTACAAAATTTATGCAACCCTTTGATGTGTATTTTTTAGGCAATATAACATTGTAATTCGAAGGCTAGAAGAGTATTTCAGACATAAAATTGTCTGTGAAAACATTCCAGACACATTGTACAGTAGGGGCTTCACAATGACATTACATTCAGTTGTGTATCAACAGTTTCATTCACCTGTCCTCAAAGACATGCTAATATACGCGTGGCAAAAGTGTGGATATGTGACGAAGAAATATCTGAGAAAGTTTGATAACGTCCTTGCAACAATGTTGCATGTTGGAAACAGTATGTGTGTGTTACAGACGTGTGTGAAAAACCAGCCTGTATTAAATGGTTGTACTGTTCAATGGCTCTTTGTTCCGACCACTTCATTTCGAATCCACACATTATCATATTTGAAGTGAGTCACAAAGTTAATATATATTTTAAATTCAGATTGAATTTGTATTTCAGCAAGAGTACTCTATTAATGTGAGTTAAGAGAAAAAGAAAATAGACTAGAGCATTATCACTAGAACTGTGATACAGTGTCGCGGAACTATAGGATTCGAGTGCGCGCAAGAAGCGGCAGAAGTAGCATAGATTTTTATTTTATTTTATTGGGTTATTTTACGACGCTGTATCAACATCTAGGTTATTTAGCGTCTGAGTGAAATGAAGGTGATAATGCCGGTGAAATGAGTCCAGGGTCCAGCACCGAAAGTTACCCAGCATTTGCTCGTATTGGGTTGAGGGAAAACCCCGGAAAAAACCTCAACCAGATATAGTACAAATATATATATATATATATATATATATATATATATATATATATATATATATACTAGCCGTACCCGTGCGCTCCGCTGCACTTTTAAAATAAATATAAAGTAATTACATAATTAAAATAGGACGTTTGATCCAGGGAACAACTTTTACAACAGCGCAAGATAATCTGCTTCGCTCATTACCCAATTTTTTTTTGCATTGCATTTATTGCATATATATTTTATATATTTTAACACGATTCAATTGAGCATAGTTAAAATTTGAATTATAAAATAAGGGATTGCTAAGCTAATGTACTATTACTGCATACTAAATCAATACACTTTCGTTGTTCGTTAATTCTCTGAGATTAAAATGAGTGTACATAAATATTATTTTAAGAAATACAGAAAACGAATGTACAAAATAGCCTATCAAATTTTCTGTGCATAAGAAGCTATTTTAATCTTACCTGTCCTCGATTTACTCAGACGTTACTGTAATAACATTATAGCATTATGTCCATCTAGAGAAACTACACTTTCCAATGATGAAATAATAATTAATTATACAAATCGGTTAATTTAGTTTCTGATATTACTTCATACAAACACAGAAATATTCTTTGTAGGCTATGTTTAATAGCTTTCGATTGTTGATGTCCAAGGCCCCTGTTTCGATTGTTGTTGTCCAAGGCCCCTTATAGACGAAGTCATTTGTTCTTAATTCATTGCACCGTCTTAGATGGCGTTATTTCAATTTTAAAACTCTTTTATCTCATTAAATATCAGTCCTATTAAAATTTTGTAAAGAATGAAACTTATCGAAAATCATTTTTAAAGAAACTTTTGTTATGTAACATTTTTCACAAAAATCAATAATAAGCGAGATATTTCGATTTATTTAATTCAGACCCCCTTATAACCCCCCTTTTAAATAAAGTATTTTGAATGCCATATAGCCTAAAATCTAAGTTACAACGAACTTAATTTATATTCCAATTATCATATAAATCGGTTCAGCCATTATCGCGTGAAAAGGTAACAAACATACAGACAGACAGACAGACAAACAAAAATTTCAAACATGCGATTTTTGGTTTCAGGGTGGTTAATTATATATGTTGGGACCAATTATTTTTGGAAAATCGAAAATTACCAGAAAAATTTCGGCTACAGATTTATTATTAGTATATATATATATATATATATATATATATATATATATATATATAAGTTCAATCATACTACTACACATATTACATTACAGCAGAAGCCAAAAGCATATGTTCTTGATAATGATTAATTGTCAATATAAAACACAAGACTTATCAACTTGTAACATAGTGTTACACTAATTATATAGTATTTTAATACATTTTATCCTTTGTAAATTTTAATTCTATGATATATCTTCATCTTCATTCACAATCAAATTTTAATCGATGTATTCAACACCGCCGATTTTGTATAATTCAATTGCTTACTATTTAATCATGTATGTACACTTGTAACATGAGTTATATGTATATACAACTGCTTTCGTTTTCTTTCAAACTTGTATTGTAATGAAATCAATTATAACAACCTATATTAGCTTCATACATAAAACTCATGACGATTTCATTAACCATGTACAGCTGTCAAAAGAAAAAGTGGCCGCTCTCCTGAAACAAAGTTCCCTTCGGGTATCTTCGCTACAATTCGGAGACAGGCGATGTTACATGTTGTTGGACCACGTTGTCTGATATCTACAGTTATAATTGAAGTATTCTGTGTGTTATCGATAGCATAATGGTAGCGTTCAGGCCTCTTATTCATGAGGTCCTGCGTTCGACTACAACCACGTGCTTTCTATGTTCTTTTTTGTTCTGTTTTTGAGAGAGACAAACTATACATAATGGCTCCTTTCTCTTTTACGATTATTTTAGTACCGTAATTAACATCAGGTTCATTAATATATTATGCCATGACTTTATCATTATGATATTGTGGTTGCAAATGGAAAGAAAAAAGATTTTATTCTCAATAAAAATATCTTTCGTGGCATAAACAAAACAAATTTACTGGCGTCGGCCTTAAAACATTCAAACAATTAAGCGTTCAAAAAACAAAACAAAAAGCCACAATTCAATATTTAGTCTATCTTCCTCTTATCTCGATCCTCTTGCAGTCGAGTGGGCATTGAATTGACTAGTCTTTGCAAATAGCGACTGTTTTTAGACACGATATTCCAGGCATTCTGAACATACATACATAAGTGTTCTGTCCATGGGCAGGTCTTTCATTGCAAACCCAGCAATCTCCAATCTTTCCTATTTTCTGCCTTCCTCTTAGTCTCCGCATATGATCCACATATCCTAATGTCGTCTATTATTCTTTTCAACCAGAGACCCAACCAGTTACTTTTTATCTTTCTAATCAGTTTCAGCATCATTCTTTCTTCACTCACTTTTTCAAACACAATTTTATTTCTTATTCTATCTGTCCACTTCACACGCACCGTTCTTCTCCACATCCACATTTCAAATGCTTCAATTCGTTTCTCTTCATTTCGTCGTAATGTCCATGTTCCTTCCCCATACAATGCCACACTCCACACAAAGCACTTCACTAGTCTCTTCCTTAGTTCTTTTTCCAGAGGTCCGCAGAAGATCCTTCTTCTTCTTCTATTTAAAGCTTCCTTTGTTCATGTTTACAGTTTTTCTTGTGAAAGATAGGCCTAAATGCGGTAACATCCAGTTACTTTCCGCACACCACTATCTCTTTCGCATCTTATTAAATTCCAGGGGGCCCAAGCGTGGAGATGAGGAGAGTGGATTTGACTAATTGGGCCCTCCGAACTTCACCGAAAGTCACGGCAAGGGTTAAATATTAATTCTATCAGGATGTTTGACACTATCAGAGATCGGGAAATCTCAATTAGCCTTTGCCCCCCGCATCCTGGACTAGCTTCTACGAATCATCGGAAAATCTTAGAGTGTGACTGGGCCAATTTTTCCGAAAATGTTTCCACACTTTTGCCCTCGTAGCTCAGCGGACGAACGTCGGAATTTAGATGTCAACGTCTCAGGTTCAATTCCTTGTTACTCCTTTTCATTTTATTGTGGTTCAAGATAGTATAATGTAATAATACAAAAAGAAAAACTAATACCAGTATTATGCAACTGGATTTTTCCAAACCTAATATTAAATTTATGTTATTTATATCGCTAAAGAACGATTACAATATAAATAACTTGAATATTATTTATACAGTATCACTAAAGAACGATAACACAATATAAATTATAAATATCGGTTTGTTTAATTAATATAAGATATTATATAATACGTATTTAATTATCTAAATAAAATAACCTATTTTACAAAGAAAGATGTTTATTTGTGTTATAATAATTACCTACATAAAATACAGATTATTTATATTGCGAAAGAACAATAACAATATAAATAACTTGAATATTATTTTATAATGCTAATGAAGGAAGACAATATAAATGGTAACTCGAATATTATTTATATCGCTAAAGAACGATAACAATATAAAAAACCTGAATATTATTCATATCGGAATTTCACAGATTTATTACAGATGTATTTAAGAAATTGTAGAAGAATAGTAATTAGTAACAGTGTCCTATTTATTCTTCTTGGAGCCAAATTTGTAACTTTTAAAAGTGTGGTTACTATGTTGAAGTGTATGTGTTGCAATGGATGCTTGATTTGTTATGTATGTGAGTCAGTTATGGGATGCTTGATGTCGTCGCAATGTCGTAATTATAGTTTGATTGTGTTTGTGTGACTATTGTGTATTAATTTATGATGTATGGTACGGAAAGCTGCATATTTGTGTTATAGAAGTGTTACGTATGTGTGTTGTTAATGTTTTTGTATGTTTCAAATTGATAACTGATATTTTTTTTGCAATCGCAATGCCTAATTTACGGATTGTTTATGTTTTGTTTACATCGCGTAAGCTAATTTAATTTTCTTTTCCATTTCTCTTTATGCTTATCTTTTTTGTGTATAAAACTATAGCCCTAACATACATATGTAAAATAGGGCTAACCCCCATTGGAGATACAATAATAATAATTATTATTATTCATATCGTTATAAAACGATAACAGAATACAAATGATGACTTGAATTTTATTCATATCTCTAAAGAACGATAACACAATATAAATAACGTGATATCCATAAAGAACGATAACTGGATATAAATGATAATTTGAATATCATTTACATCGCTAAAGAACGATTAAAAAGTAAAATGAAACTTGAAGAAGGCCCGAACCCACAACCTTTGAATCATTAAACAAGCAGTCTACCGCTAGTCTACGAGGCGCAGATATGGAACACTTTCATAGTTAGGGAACTGCTTGTACAAGCACATGCATCGTGTAACTTCGCCGCGACCCGAAGTGGACTTTGAGAATATTCGCTGTTCACGAGTGCGGCCACTTTTTTTTTTTTTTGACATTGTACTGGTAGTCTGTCAATTTATTCAAGTTTCAGATCACGCATTTTATTATATCTGATGATGCCAAATAAGGCGAAAATGTTAATATATATTTAATACTTTCATAGCAAATAAACATTTGCAAATAGATATGTCTTATGATTGAACTTATATATATATATATATATATATATATATATATATATATATATATATTTATATATATTTGTACTATATTACTAGACATATCTGAACATAAAAGTGAACTGCAAATTACTCAACCAGATAACTTGCCCCGACCGGGAAGTAGCATCGATTTTCAAGTCATTATATTTCGTAAACGAGGAAAAAGCGAAACGAACGACTACCACAACGTTTCTTAACGAACGAAAATTAGCTTAAATATGCATTTTCATTAAATTCAAGTACCATGACCTGAAACGGTTGCCTTGTTCGCAACAACTTCAAATCTCTATCATGTTTCTTTAAAATTATATGTAGTAGACTAATTTAAAACTCAACCTGGCTTTCCAGCACAGTCAGTTCTGACAAAGTCTTGAATTGAATATGGAATTTCTTGAAATTTCTTGCATAACATATATATTCAGAAACAGCGTAATGGGAGTCTGCAGGGTGTGTCAAACATGCTGGAGACAAAAGATGCCTAAACTTGAATGAAAAGCGAAGACTTTACTTCAATGCACCCAAGACAAAGCGAATAATACATACAATGCCACAGTCCTGTGTCTACATGTGAACAACACCTGCTCTCAATGACGTGCCAACTGCTCTAAATGGAGTGTCAATATTCTCAGTGCGTGAATAACGTTCAGACTCGCTATTAATGCTGCAACACACCACAGATTCTAATTACATATATGTAACATCTTTGTCATATTTTTATCTACACCCTTTGACACGGAGACAATGTCCCACCTCGGAATAGCTCGGGAACCATCGTGTGCACCGCTTTTAAATGCGTGCGTTTTACGTAGAGAGATTCGAAGCCCGGTCTTTCTAACAAAAAGAAAGAATTATATCGCTAAGTTATAAAGGCTTCGTAGGGAATATGCCGTATCCTTATATACAGATAGGTCGCTGCTACGACTTGATTTCATCCTCGGACCTCGATGCTTAATATTTCACCGTGTGAATCTCGCGCGAACTCGAACGACAAATTCACTCTACACGATAGCGACCATTTTCCGTGTCAAAGAGTGTACCACTCCATTATTTCTATACATTTATTACGCTGAAATGTATGTACAGCTAGGTGGTTCTATTATAGATTAATCAAGGTTACACAAATTAAACACAGTAGAAATGGTTACTGGATTAGTCTACCGCATTATATAATGAAAGACATTGTATTTATTTTATTTTATTGGGTTATTTTACGACGCTTTATCAACATCTAAGTTATTTAGCGTCTGAATGAAATGAAGGTGATAATGCCGGTGAAATGAGTCAGGGGGTCTAGCACCGAAAGTTACCCAGCACTTGCTTGTATTGGGTTGAGGGAAAACCCTGGAAAAAACCTCAACCAGATAACTTGCCCCGATCGGGATTCGAACTCGGGCCACCTGGTTTCGCGGCCAGACGCGCTGACCGTTACTCCACAGGTGTGGACAAGACATATTTATTCTCCGTCGAATTAATGTCAGCTAAATTAATTTAACGTGATACAGTAACGAATTAATTCAGAATATTTATACAAATTTTGGAGTACCGGCCGAAAGGAAGAAAAGGACTACAAAGATCTCTGAAGATTTTGACAGACAACATTTATTAGTTCTTCGAAACTTTGCCTAATACGTAGTTCACATTCGTTTAGAATTAATTATGGTGAAGGTGATCATGACGATAACGGGATGATACACGATGATGATTGATGATCGTCATGATGATTGTGATCGTTGTGATTTGAATGGTGGTGGTGACAAGGTCGTTATGATTATAATACTGACCATTATGATAATGATTGTGGTAATTGTGATATATATATATATATATATATATATCTCCGTGAAGATGCTGATCTTGTTGATTTTGATTGTTAATCGTGGTGATTGTGATGGTAATCGTATTGATTTTGATGGTGAATGAAAAAACTATGGTTTATTTAACGACGCTCGCAACTGCAGAAGTTATATCAGCGCCGCCGGTGTGGCGGAATTTTGTTCCACAAGAGATTTTACATGCCAGTATATCTACTGACATGAGCCTGTCGCATTTAAACACATCTAAATGTCATATACCTGGGCTGGGATCGAACCCGCAACCTCGAGCACAGAAGGCCAGCGCTATACCAACTATGCTACCGATGGTGAATGAATGAATGAATGAATGAATGAATGAATGAATGAATGAATGAATGAATGAATGAATGAATGACGAAATATGAGAACGTTAAAAGGTACTTGAAAATACGTCCTTGCAGGGGAGTAAGGGACCGAGAAAACTGAATATATGAGCGCCAAGCCTGTTGGCCACTTGTATCACACCGAGCTTCGCTGTTCTACTGAATGAACTCTAGAAAATTTTGAAGGGGAAAAACCAAAAATGGACGTAACCTAATAGTTACCACATAAACGGGGGAGGGATTTTTTGAGGTGGTGCTAATAGTGTTTTTATGGTGATGATAATCGTGATGATTGTAATTGTGATGATAATCATGATGATTGTGATGGTAATAATCATGACGTTTGTCATGGTGGTGGTGGTGGTGGTGGTGGTGATGATTATTTCAATG
This sequence comes from Periplaneta americana, assembly GCF_040183065.1. Taxonomy (NCBI): domain Eukaryota; kingdom Metazoa; phylum Arthropoda; class Insecta; order Blattodea; family Blattidae; genus Periplaneta; species Periplaneta americana. The sequence continues at coordinate 71,609,128 of NC_091129.1, read as the reverse complement.
GTTCATGTGATGATGGTGGAAATATTTATGATGTTTATGATGATGATGATGATGATTATGATGATGATGATGATGATGAAGAAGATGATGATGATGGTGATTGTGATGTTGGTGGTGATGAGTTTCACTGTAGAGTTATTAACTGGGATAACACATCAGCGCTATTAGAACCTCAATCTCCGTAGACTACAATGAATTGGTACCGCACGCAAGAGTACGTTCTACATTTTCAAAATAAACTAATTGAGAATTGATGGTAAATTATTAATTGACAAACATTCCCCATCTTGTTACTGCTTTCAGTTAATATGCACTAGAAGATTATTAAAACTGTTAGTGATACATGTTTTGCAATATCCACAAGAAAATTACTTCTAATAACTTAAGTGGTGGTCCGCCATTATTTCCAATTAGGCGTACATTGCAAAACGAAACACATAAAGCTCAATTCGCCATGTTTAAATTTCCGCAACTAAATATAAATTAATGAACCACAGCTGTCCTCTGTATTAAAACACGCAGCCTTACGTAGAAGTTAAAAAGCGTTGCTTAAAATAAATAGCTGCGGAGTCAATTTCGATATTAAGTATTGTATTTATGACTTTCTTGCTTCCATTCACCATATAGCGATTTTGCGCGGTTACAGAGATGACAGATCAATTAAAAAACATTAAATTGCTGATTAAAACATTTCTCATACAAATATTTCCGTGAGAACTAACATAATCTACAAGCAGAGCTAAGAGCCATGTAACATTCATGTAACATTATAAAACTAAATTCACGTAGCTTATTTCACTTCTTTACGACTATAGCAAGGTAATTTATCTCAAGTAAAATAATCTGATACTGAAAATATTGAATCGGAGACTTTACGGATATACGCTATACATTTTCAATAATCGCGATAACGTGAACATTTTCTGCCTGATAATAATTACTATAATACGTATTCAACAAATATATTAATCCAATTTAATAGAAAGATCTCGTAATTCAATTCGGTGATATGAAATAAAATGAAAACCAAAGACACTGCGATTGCAGAATATCATAAAGTATGCTGTAATAGTAGGTCTATACAGAGTGGAAGTGATATAACTGTGCAATATACATTACAGGACATAATAGTAAACATGATACATATAAACTGTAAATACTCTATATACCGATATAATACATACAATTAACTCATTTAACGAAATCAACTCCGTTAAGGTGAATAAAAACATGTATATTCTGAGATTATGAAATTCATACCTTTTACTATAACTGCCAGTAAAAATTTGTTTAAGCTAAGAAAATGTTCTTCTTACGTCATATGACGTTACAGGGACAAAATAATAACAAAAATCAATATACAAATTATCAATATTTATATTTTACATAATATGTACAAATAATTCTTTTATCAAAACTTACCCCGCTCCAGAGAACGAAAACATATATTCTGAAGTTATGAAATGCAGATCTTTTACGAACATTACATAAAATTTGTTTAAACTATGAAAATACTGTTTCTACGTCATATGACGTTACAGGGGCATATTTATAATAAATTACATCATTATTATTTAATGACCCCATGCGTAGCTGTTTGCAAATCGATCTTGCTTGCGCATCCATGTGACGTAATATATGTTGCTAACAGAAAACACTACTCGATCCGCTCTACGTTTGGGAACGAAAATGCGCTGCCTGCTTAACACTTATCAGTTTCTTTAAACATAATAGTAAAAATCAGAATCGTACGGATAGTACTTACCGAGTAAAATAGTATTAACATTTATGTGATTTTTTTTTTCCTGAGAAAGGTATTCATTTTGGACTAATATGGTACAGTATTAGAATTTTCTGTTGTACTCTATCCAAGTAATAACCAGTTAAAACCTGCACAGTTGTATTACTTCCACACTGTACGCATGACATGCATAATAAATCGCCGAAAGCCTATGGACTTACAGGCATTTTACATGGTCAATGAGAAGTAAAGAGTAGCCTAAGGGAATGGTACGAAATTTAAAAAAAAAATACGTTACCGAACGGAAATTTGAATTATTGTAACTTTTCCAATTTTAAAAGTACAAACAAAACAATCTGTTGGATAACAAGCCCACAAGGTCTACCAGCCAACTTCTGGCCATATGCCTCAGCAGAAGTAAACGCTCATTCTACCAGTACTGGGATTACGTATGATTAGCGCGGTTGTCTCCTAGCCTTTATAGCTCCTTCCGAAACCGGATTTTTGCTACCAATTATAGCTCAGAAAATTCATTATGATGTTGGGTGCACATAGATAACATACACTGGCCGAAGCCTCATGAGATTTTTTCTGTATGAAGACTCGAATCAGAGCTTATTCTGTAACGCTAGTGCAAGGCATGACGCTTCAGACCACGACGCTACGGTGCGGAACAATTTTAATTGGTCTATACAAAACAAAACACGAATCGTATTAATTCTGTTCAATATGTCCACCAGGGTGCTCTTCAACAAATTACAATATTTCTTATATATTGTGGATTATTAAAATAGAAATCAAAGCCTAACAGGAGACAGAAAATCCTTCGTACTGGGAAGATGTTCCAAGATAAAGACAAGAGACAAAGTTTATAATTTTTTCGCAGAAATGAATACCTTAAACTTAACAAACAGAAGTTAAGCGCAATAATTTGCATTCTTACTTGTCACAGCCTTCTAAAATAAAAATGAGCAAGAGCTGCGCCTATGGCTCAAGTGATAGTGCGTTAGTCTTCCATACAGGAGGCCAGGGCTCTCTACCAACACCCCACCTCCACCTCATTTCATGTATCATCAGCAATAGTAAAAATAGACTGGAAGGTTTTCGGGATAGTACGAGTTTCCGATGCTGATATAGGAAGGACTTAGAGCTCCATGCCCCTGTAGCTTGTCATGTTACTTGTGTGTGGACGGGACCTGTCTCTGTCAGGGGCTGAGGCAGTATGGCCCACCTGTCAGCGTCGGATACACAAATGATACACAGGCCACCTGTCGGACTTAATCATCGCATGTATATAGGATGTACAATGGACCAAAGCATACCTAAGTGCACGGACCCCCCCCCCCAAGTTCAATCTTCGTGAAGCCAGCTAGCCAGCCAAAGCTGGGCAAGACTAAGGACATCTGTCGACTGTACCTACTAGAACACAGACAGCAGACCGCATTCTCTGCGATTGTGCAACTATAGCTCGCAAAAGCCCTTGTGTATCGAGGGAAGGGATTTTTAATGTCTGAGGATATCAGATCTACAGTCCTTAGATTGAGTTCGAGCTTCTATAAAAGAGAAAATCTTACCTAAAAAAAATAAAATAAAGCAGACTATGCTACGGAGGTTCTTTGAGGACTCAATGACAACACGCGATTACAACCTGCACAACCTCTTTATATTTATATTCTATTGTGAATGGAAATTTCCAGTTAACATATTGGAGTATCTGAAATGAATAGTGATTATTTTCCCAGTTTCTCAATACAAATACGATGACAATGCATTTTCTTTAGCGTAGCTTAAAAAATAAACTGGATCTAAATTGGTGACCACGGCTCGGGAAAATTTACACATTTTTTTTTCAAACGTGTTTGCTGACCATTTTTTACTTCTCATTATAAGTATGAAGTACAAAGAAAAAGTATTGTGATGCTTTAAAAATCGATTTTGAGATATTAGCGAAAATATATGTTTGTAGTATCTCTGACAGCAGAAGAATAGTTTAGACCAGCGTTTCTCAAACTATGGTCGGACCACTGTGGTCCTCGAGGTCTGCCCTTGTGGTCCTTCAAAAAAAAAAAAGAAAAAAGAAAATTCAAACGAACTGCATATCACTCTATAGCTAAAAATCTCAGAGTTTGGAAATGACACATGACAATCGCCTTTCACTTTTTCTCTCAGTACTGACGTTTTATGAAATTATTACCCTATCCGTCCACTGACTTCCCACTCTACTCT